>NC_053039.3:155308128-155611159 GCF_002575655.3 Aegilops tauschii subsp. strangulata
TCAACTCTAGTGTAAAAAATTTTGTACTAGGCTATAGAGCTAGTTCAACCCTAGTGTAAAGTTATTTGAACTAGCTTATAGAGCTAGTTCAACTCTAGTGTAAAATTATTTAATCTAGCTTATAGAGCGAGTTCAACTCTAGTGTAAAATTATTTGAACTATCTTATAGAGCTAGTTCAACTGTAGTGTAAAATTATTTGTACTAGGCTATAGAGCTAGTTCAAGTCTAGTGTAAAATTATTTGAACTAGCTTATAGAGCTAGTTCAACTCTAGTGTAAAATTCTTTGAACTAGCTTATAGAGTTAGTTCAAATCTAGTGTAAAATTATTTGTAATAGGCTATAGAGCTAGTTCAACTCTAGTGTAAAATGATTTTTACTAGCTTACAGTGCTAGTTCAACTCTAGTGTAAAAATATTTGTACTAGTCTATAGACCTAGTTCAACTCTAGTGTAAAATTATTTTTACTAGGCTATAGAGCTAGTTCAACTCTAATGTAAAATTATTTGAACTAGCTTATAGAGCTAGTTCAACTCGACTATAAAATTATTTGTACTAGACTATAGAGGTAGTTCAACTCTAGTGTAAAATTATTTGAACTAGATTATAGAGCTAGTTCAACTCTTGTGTAAAATTATTTGTACTAGCCTACAGACCTAGTACAACTCTATTGTAAAATTATTTGTACAAGCTTATAGAGCTAGTTCAATTCTAGTGTAAAATTATTTGAACGAGCTTATAAAGCTAGTTCAACTCTAGTGTAAAATTATTTGAAGTAGCTTATTGAGCTAGTTCAACTCTAGTGTAAAATTATTTGAACTAGATTATAGAGCTAGTTCATCTCTAGTGGAAAATTATTTGAACGAGCTAGTTCAACTCTAGTGTAAAATTATTTGTACAAGCCTATAGAGCTAGTTCAATTCTAGTGTAAAATTATTTGAACTAGCTTATAGAGCTAGTTCAACTCTAGTGTAAAATTATTTGTACTAGGCTATACAGCTAGTTCAACTCTATTGTAAAATTATTTGTACAAGCCTATAGAGCTAGTTCAATTCTAGTGTAAAATTATTTGAACTAGCTTATAGAGCTAGTTCAGCTCTAGTGTAAAATTATTTGTACTAGGCTATAGAGCTAGTTAACTCTAGTGTAAAATTATTTGTACTAGGCTATAGAGCTAGTTCAACTCTACTGTAAAATTATTTGAACTAGCTTTTAGAGCTAGTTCAACTCTAATGCAAAAAAAATTGTACTAAGCTATAGAGCTAGTTCAACACTTGTGTAAAATTATTTGAAGTAGCTTATAGAGCTAGTTCAACTCTAGTGCAAAATTATTTTAACTAGCTTATAGAGCTAGTTCAACTCTAGTGCAAAATTATTTGTACAAGCTTATAGAGCTAGTTCAACTCTAGCGTGAAATTATTTGTACTAGGCTATAGAGCTAGTTCAACTCTAGTGTAATTTTTTTTAACTAGCTTGTAGAGCTAGTTCAACTCTAGTGTAAAATTATTTGTACTAGGCTATACAGCTAGTTCAACTCTAGTGTAAAATTATTTGAACTATCTTATAGAGCTAGTTCAACTGTAGTGTAAAATTATTTGTACTAGGCCATAAAGCTAGTTCAACTCTAGTGTAAAATTATTTGAACTAGCTTATAGAGCTAGTTCAACTCTAGTGTAAACTTATTTGTACTAGGCTATAGAGCTAGTTCAACTCTAGTGTAAAATTATTTCAACTAGCTTATAGAGCTAGTTGAACATTAGTGTAAAATTATTTGTACTAGGCTATAGAGCTAGTTCAACTGTAGTGTAAAATTATTTGTAATAGGCTATAGAGCTAGTTCAACTCTAGTGTAAAATGATTTTAACTAGCTTATAGAGCTAGTTCAACTCTGGTGTAAAAATATTTGTACTAGTCTATAGAGCTAGTTCAACTCTAGTGTAAAATTATTTGTACAAGCTTACAGAGCTAGTTAAACTCTAGTGTAAAATTATTTGTACTAGGCTATAGAGCTAGTTCAACTCGATTGTAAAATTATTTGTACTAGGCTATAGAGCTAGTTCAACTCTACTGTAAAATAATTTAACTAGCTTATAGAACTAGTTCAACTCTAGTGTAAAAATTTTTGTACTAGGCTATAGAGCTAGTTCAACTCTAGTGTAAAATTATTTGATCTAGCTTATAGAGCGAGTTCAACTCTAGTGTAAAATTATTTGAACTAGCTTATAGAGCTAGGTCAACTCTAGTGCAACATTATTTGTACAAGCTTATAGAGCTAGTTCAACTCTAGTGTGATATTATTTGTACTAGGCTATAGAGCTAGTTCCACTCTAGTGTAAAATTATTTGAACTAGCTTATAGAGCTAGTTCCACTCTAGTGTAAAATTATTTGTACTAGGCTATAGGGCTAGTTCAACTTTAGTGTAAAAATATTTGTACTAGGTTATAGAGCTAATTCGACTTTAGTTTAAAATTATTTGAACAAGCTTATAGAGCTAGTTCAACTGTAGTGTAAAATTGTTTGTACTAGGCTATAGAGCTAGTTCAACTCTAGTGTAAAATTATTTTAACTAGCTTATACAGCTAGTTCAACTCTAGTGTAAAATTATTTGTACTAGGCTATAGAGCTAGTTCAACTGTAGTGTAAAATTATTTGTACTAGGCTATACAGCTAGTTCAACTCTAGGGTAAAATTATTTTCACTAGCTTATATTGCTAGTTCAACTCTAGTGTAGAAATATTTGTACTAGGCGATAGAGCTAGTTCAACTCGAGTGTAAAATTATTTGTACTAGGCTATAGAGGTAGTTCAACTCTAGTGTAAAATTATTTGTACAAGCTTATAGAGCTAGTTCAACTCTATTGTAAAATTATTTGAACTAGCTTATAGAGCGAGTTCAACTCTAGTGTGAAATTATTCTTAAAAGCTTATAGAGCTGGTTCAACTATATTGTAAAATTATTTGTACTAGGCTATAAAGCTAGTTCAACTCTAGTGTAAAATTATTTTAACTACCTTATAGAGCTAGTTCAACTCTAGTGCAAAATTATTTGTACAAGCTTATAGAGCTAGTTCAACTCTAGTGCAAATTTTTTTGAACTAGCATATAGAGCTAGTTCAACTCTAGTGTAAAATTATTTGATCTAACTTATAGAGCGAGTTCAACTCTAGTGTAAAATTATTTGAACTAGCTTATAGAGCTAGGTCAACTCTAGTGCAAAATTATTTGTACAAGCTTATAGAGCTAGTTCAACTCTAGTGTGATATTATTTGTACAAGGCTATAGAGCTAGTTCAACTCTAGTGTAAAATTATTTGAACTAGCTTATAGAGCTAGTTCCACTCTAGTGTAAAATTATTTGTACTAGGCTATAGGGCTAGTTCAACTTTAGTGTAAAAATATTTGTACTAGGTTATAGAGCTAGTTCGACTCTAGTTTAAAATTATTTGAACTAGCTTATAGAGCTAGTTCAACTGTAGTGTAAAATTGTTTGTACTAGGCTATAGAGCTAGTTCAACTCTAGTGTAAAATTATTTGAACTAGCTTATAGAGCTAGTTCAGCTCTAGTGTAAAATTATTTGTACTAGGCTATAGAGCTAGTTAACTCTAGTTTAAAATTATTTGTACTAGGCTATAGAGCTAGTTCAACTCTACTGTAAAATTATTTGAACTAGCTTTTAGAGCTAGTTCAACTCTAATGCAAAAAAAATTGTACTAAGCTATAGAGCTAGTTCAACACTTGTGTAAAATTATTTGAAGTAGCTTATAGAGCTAGTTCAACTCTAGTGCAAAATTATTTTAACTAGCTTATAGAGCTAGTTCAACTCTAGTGCAAAATTATTTGTACAAGCTTATAGAGCTAGTTCAACTCTAGCGTGAAATTATTTGTACTAGGCTATAGAGCTAGTTCAACTCTAGTGTAAATTTTTTTTAACTAGCTTGTAGAGCTAGTTCAACTCTAGTGTAAAATTATTTGTACTAGGCTATACAGCTAGTTCAACTCTAGTGTAAAATTATTTGAACTATCTTATAGAGCTAGTTCAACTGTAGTGTAAAATTATTTGTACTAGGCTATAAAGCTAGTTCAACTCTAGTGTAAAATTATTTGAACTAGCTTATAGAGCTAGTTCAACTCTAGTGTAAACTTATTTGTACTAGGCTATAGAGCTAGTTCAACTCTAGTGTAAAATTATTTCAACTAGCTTATAGAGCTAGTTGAACATTAGTGTAAAATTATTTGTACTAGGCTATAGAGCTAGTTCTACTGTAGTGTAAAATTATTTGTAATAGGCTATAGAGCTAGTTCAACTCTAGTGTAAAATGATTTTAACTAGCTTATAGAGCTAGTTCAACTCTGGTGTAAAAATATTTGTACTAGTCTATAGAGCTAGTTCAACTCTAGTGTAAAATTATTTGTACAAGCTTACAGAGCTAGTTAAACTCTAGTGTAAAATTATTTGTACTAGGCTATAGAGCTAGTTCAACTCGATTGTAAAATTATTTGTACTAGGCTATAGAGCTAGTTCAACTCTACTGTAAAATAATTTAACTAGCTTATAGAACTAGTTCAACTCTAGTGTAAAATTTTTTGTACTAGGCTATAGAGCTAGTTCAACTCTAGTGTAAAGATATTTGTACAAGCTTATAGAGCTAGTTCAACTCTAGTGTAAAATTATTTGATCTAGCTTATAGAGCGAGTTCAACTCTAGTGTAAAATTATTTGAACTAGCTTATAGAGCTAGGTCAACTCTAGTGCAACATTATTTGTACAAGCTTATAGAGCTAGTTCAACTCTAGTGTGATATTATTTGTACTAGGCTATAGAGCTAGTTCCACTCTAGTGTAAAATTATTTGAACTAGCTTATAGAGCTAGTTCCACTCTATGTAAAATTATTTGTACTAGGCTATAGGGCTAGTTCAACTTTAGTGTAAAAATATTTGTACTAGGTTATAGAGCTAATTCGACTTTAGTTTAAAATTATTTGAACAAGCTTATAGAGCTAGTTCAACTGTAGTGTAAAATTGTTTGTACTAGGCTATAGAGCTAGTTCAACTCTAGTGTAAAATTATTTTAACTAGCTTATACAGCTAGTTCAACTCTAGTGTAAAATTATTTGTACTAGGCTATAGAGCTAGTTCAACTGTAGTGTAAAATTATTTGTACTAGGCTATACAGCTAGTTCAACTCTAGGGTAAAATTATTTTCACTAGCTTATATTGCTAGTTCAACTCTAGTGTAGAAATATTTGTACTAGGCGATAGAGCTAGTTCAACTCGAGTGTAAAATTATTTGTACTAGGTTATAGAGGTAGTTCAACTCTAGTGTAAAATTATTTGTACAAGCTTATAGAGCTAGTTCAACTCTATTGTAAAATTATTTGTACTAGCTTATAGAGCGAGTTCAACTCTAGTGTGAAATTATTTTTAAAAGCTTATAGAGCTGGTTCAACTATATTGTAAAATTATTTGTACTAGGCTATAAAGCTAGTTCAACTCTAGTGTAAAATTATTTTAACTACCTTATAGAGCTAGTTCAACTCTAGTGCAAAATTATTTGTACAAGCTTATAGAGCTAGTTCAACTCTAGTGTAAATTTTTTTGAACTAGCATATAGAGCTAGTTCAACTCTAGTGTAAAATTATTTGATCTAGCTTATAGAGCGAGTTCAACTCTAGTGTAAAATTATTTGAACTAGCTTATAGAGCTAGGTCAACTCTAGTGCAAAATTATTTGTACAAGCTTATAGAGCTAGTTCAACTCTAGTGTGATATTATTTGTACTAGGCTATAGAGCTAGTTCAACTCTAGTGTAAAATTATTTGAACTAGCTTATAGAGCTAGTTCCACTCTAGTGTAAAATTATTTGTACTAGGCTATAGGGCTAGTTCAACTTTAGTGTAAAAATATTTGTACTAGGTTATAGAGCTAGTTCGACTCTAGTTTAAAATTATTTGAACTAGCTTATAGAGCTAGTTCAACTGTAGTGTAAAATTGTTTGTACTAGGCTATAGAGCTAGTTCAACTCTAGTGTAAAATTATTTGAACTAGCTTATAGAGCTAGTTCAGCTCTAGTGTAAAATTATTTGTACTAGGCTATAGAGCTAGTTAACTCTAGTTTAAAATTATTTGTACTAGGCTATAGAGCTAGTTCAACTCTAGTGTAAAATTATTTGTACAAGCTTATAGAGCTAGTTCAACTCTAGTGTGATATTATTTGTACTAGGCTATAGAGCTAGTTCAACTCTAGTGTAAAATTATTTGAACTAGCTTATAGAGCTAGTTCCACTCTAGTGTAAAATTATTTGTACTAGGCTATAGGGCTAGTTCAACTTTAGTGTAAAAATATTTGTACTAGGTTATAGAGCTAGTTCGACTCTAGTTTAAAATTATTTGAACTAGCTTATAGAGCTAGTTCAACTGTAGTGTAAAATTGTTTGTACTAGGCTATAGAGCTAGTTCAACTCTAGTGTAAAATTATTTGAACTAGCTTATAGAGCTAGTTCAACTCTAGTGCAAAATTATTTGTACAATCTTATAGAGCTAGTTCAACTCTAGTGTAAAATTTTTTGAACTAGCTTATAGAGCTAGTTCAACTCTAGTGTAAAATTATTTGTACTAGGCTATAGAGCTAGTTAACCTCTAGTGTAAAATTATTTGAACTAGCTTATAGAGCTGGTTCAACTCTAGTGTAAAATTATTTGTACTAGGCTGTAGGGCGAGTTCAACTCTAGTGTAAAAATATTTGTACTAGGTTATAGAGCTGGTTCCACTCTAGTGTAAATTATTTGAACTAGCTTATAGAGCTTGTTCAACTCTAGTGTAAAATTTTTTGTACTAGGCTATAGAGCTAGTTCAACTCTAGTGTAAAATTATAGTAACGAGCTTATAGAGCTAGTTCAACTGTAGTATAAAATTATTTGTACTAGGCTATAGAGCTAGTTCAACTCTAGTGTAAAATTATAGTAACTAGCTTATAGAGCTAGTTCAACTGTAGTGTAAAATTATTTGTAATAGGCTATAGAGCTAGTTCAACTCTAGTCTAAAATGATTTTAACTAGCTTATAGAGCTAGTTCAACTCTAGTGTAAAAATATTTGTACTAGTCTATAGAGCTAGTTCAACTCTAGTGTAAAATTATTTGTACAAGCTTACAGAGCTAGTTAAACTCTAGTGTAAAATTATTTGTACTAGGCTATAGAGCTAGTTCAACTCGATTGTAAAATTATTTGTACTAGGCTATAGAGCTAGTTCAACTCTACTGAAAAATAATTTAACTAGCTTATAGAACTAGTTCAACTCTAGTGTAAATTTTTTTGTACTAGGCTATAGAGCTAGTTCAACTCTAGTGTAAAGATATTTGTACAAGCTTATAAAGCTAGTTCAACTCTAGTGTAAAATTATTTGATCTAGCTTATAGAGCGAGTTCAACTCTAGTGTAAAATTATTTGAACTAGCTTATAGAGCTAGGTCAACTCTAGTGCAAAATTATTTGTACAAGCTTATAGAGCTAGTTCAACTCTAGTGTGATATTATTTGTACTAGGCTATAGAGCTAGTTCAACTCTAGTGTAAAATTATTTGAACTAGCTTATAGAGCTAGTTATACTCTAGTGTAAAATTATTTGTACTAGGCTATAGGGCTAGTTCAACTTTAGTGTAAAAATATTTGTACTAGGTTATAGAGCTAGTTTGACTCTAGTTTAAAATTATTTGAACAAGCTTATAGAGCTAGTTCAACTGTAGTGTAAAATTGTTTGTACTAGGCTATAGAGCTAGTTCAACTCTAGTGTAAAATTATTTTAACTAGCTTATACAGCTAGTTCAAATCTAGTGTAAAATTATTTGTACTAGGCTATAGAGCTAGTTCAACTGTAGTGTAAAATTATTTGTACTAGGCTATACGGCTAGTTCAACTCTAGGGTAAAATTATTTTCACTAGCTTATATTGCTAGTTCAACTCTAGTGTAGAAATATTTGTACTAGGCTATAGAGCTAGTTCAACTCGAGTGTAAAATTATTTGTACTAGGCTATAGAGCTAGTTCAACTCTAGTGTAAAATTATTTGTACAAGCTTATAGAGCTAGTTCAACTCTATTGTAAAATTATTTGAACTAGCTTATAGAGCGAGTTCAACTCTAGTGTGAAACTATTCTTAAAAGCTTATAGAGCTGGTTCAACTATATTGTAAAATTATTTGTACTAGGCTATAAAGCTAGTTCAACTCTAGTGTAAAATTATTTTAACTACCTTATAAAGCTAGTTCGACTCTAGTGTAAAATTATTTTAACTAGCTTATAGAGCTAGTTCAACTCTAGTGCAAAATTATTTGTACAAGCTTATAGAGCTAGTTCAACTCTAGTGTAAATTTTTTGAACTAGCTTATAGAGCTAGTTCAACTCTAGTGTAAAATTATTTGATCTAGCTTATAGAGCGAGTTCAACTCTAGTGTAAAATTATTTGAACTAGCTTATAGAGCTAGGTCAACTCTAGTGCAAAATTATTTGTACAAGCTTATAGAGCTAGTTCAACTCTAGTGTGATATTATTTTTACTAGGCTATAGAGCTAGTTCAACTGTAGTGTAAAATTATTTGAACTAGCTAGCTTATAGAGCTAGTTCCACTCTAGTGTAAAATTATTTGTACTAGGCTATAAGGCTAGTTCAACTTTAGTGTAAAAATATTTGTACTAGGGTATAGAGCTAGTTCGACTCTAGTTTAAAATTATTTGAACTAGCTTATAGAGCTAGTTCAACTGTAGTGTAAAATTGTTTGTACTAGGCTATAGAGCTAGTTCAACTCTAGTGTAAAATTATTTTAACTAGCTTATAGAGCTAGTTCAACTCTAGTGTAAAATTATTTGTACTAGGCTATAGAGCTAGTTCAACTGTAGTGTAAAATTATTTGTACTAGGCTATAGAGCTAGTTCAACTCTAGGGTAAAATTATTTTCACTAGCTTATATTGCTAGTTCAACTCTAGTGTAGAAATATTTGTACTAGGCTATAGAGCTAGTTCAACTCGAGTGTAAAATTATTTGTACTAGGCTATAGAGCTAGTTCAACTCTAGTGTAAAATTACTTGTACAAGCTTATAGAGCTAGTTCAACTCTATTGTAAAATTATTTGAACTAGCTTATAGAGCGAGTTCAACACTAGTTTGAAATTATTCTTAAAAGCTTATAGAGCTGGTTCAACTATATTGTAAAATTATTTGTACTAGGCTATAAAGCTAGTTCAACTCTAGTGTAAAATTATAGTAACTAGCTTATAGAGCTAGTTCAACTATAGTGTAAAATTATTTGTACTAGGCTATAGAGCTAGTTCAACTCTAGCGTAAAATTATAGTAACTAGCTTATAGAGCTAGTTCAACTATAGTGTAAAATTATTTGTACAAGCTTATAGAGCTAGTTCAACTCTAGTGTGATATTATTTGTACTAGGCTATAGAGCTAGTTCAACTCTAGTGTAAAATTATTTGAACTAGCTTATAGAGCTAGGTCAACTCTAGTGCAAAATTATTTGTACAAGCTTATAGAGCTAGTTCAACTCTAGTGTGATATTATTTGTACTAGGCTATAGAGCTAGTTCAACTCTAGTGTAAAATTATTTGAACTAGCTTATAGAGCTAGTTCCACTCTAGTGTAAAATTATTTGTACTAGGCTATAGGGCTAGTTCAACTTTAGTGTAAAAATATTTGTACTAGGTTATAGAGCTAGTTCGACTCTAGTTTAAAATTATTTGAACTAGCTTATAGAGCTAGTTCAACTGTAGTGTAAAATTGTTTGTACTAGGCTATAGAGCTAGTTCAACTCTAGTGTAAAATTATTTGAACTAGCTTATAGAGCTAGTTCAGCTCTAGTGTAAAATTATTTGTACTAGGCTATAGAGCTAGTTAACTCTAGTTTAAAATTATTTGTACTAGGCTATAGAGCTAGTTCAACTCTAGTGTAAAATTATTTGTACAAGCTTATAGAGCTAGTTCAACTCTAGTGTGATATTATTTGTACTAGGCTATAGAGCTAGTTCAACTCTAGTGTAAAATTATTTGAACTAGCTTATAGAGCTAGTTCCACTCTAGTGTAAAATTATTTGTACTAGGCTATAGGGCTAGTTCAACTTTAGTGTAAAAATATTTGTACTAGGTTATAGAGCTAGTTCGACTCTAGTTTAAAATTATTTGAACTAGCTTATAGAGCTAGTTCAACTGTAGTGTAAAATTGTTTGTACTAGGCTATAGAGCTAGTTCAACTCTAGTGTAAAATTATTTGAACTAGCTTATAGAGCTAGTTCAACTCTAGTGCAAAATTATTTGTACAATCTTATAGAGCTAGTTCAACTCTAGTGTAAAATTTTTTGAACTAGCTTATAGAGCTAGTTCAACTCTAGTGTAAAATTATTTGTACTAGGCTATAGAGCTAGTTAACCTCTAGTGTAAAATTATTTGAACTAGCTTATAGAGCTAGTTCAACTCTAGTGTAAAATTATTTGTACTAGGCTGTAGGGCGAGTTCAACTCTAGTGTAAAAATATTTGTACTAGGTTATAGAGCTGGTTCCACTCTAGTGTAAATTATTTGAACTAGCTTATAGAGCTTGTTCAACTCTAGTGTAAAATTTTTTGTACTAGGCTATAGAGCTAGTTCAACTCTAGTGTAAAATTATAGTAACGAGCTTATAGAGCTAGTTCAACTGTAGTATAAAATTATTTGTACTAGGCTATAGAGCTAGTTCAACTCTAGTGTAAAATTATAGTAACTAGCTTATAGAGCTAGTTCAACTGTAGTGTAAAATTATTTGTAATAGGCTATAGAGCTAGTTCAACTCTAGTCTAAAATGATTTTAACTAGCTTATAGAGCTAGTTCAACTCTAGTGTAAAAATATTTGTACTAGTCTATAGAGCTAGTTCAACTCTAGTGTAAAATTATTTGTACAAGCTTACAGAGCTAGTTAAACTCTAGTGTAAAATTATTTGTACTAGGCTATAGAGCTAGTTCAACTCGATTGTAAAATTATTTGTACTAGGCTATAGAGCTAGTTCAACTCTACTGAAAAATAATTTAACTAGCTTATAGAACTAGTTCAACTCTAGTGTAAATTTTTTTGTACTAGGCTATAGAGCTAGTTCAACTCTAGTGTAAAGATATTTGTACAAGCTTATAAAGCTAGTTCAACTCTAGTGTAAAATTATTTGATCTAGCTTATAGAGCGAGTTCAACTCTAGTGTAAAATTATTTGAACTAGCTTATAGAGCTAGGTCAACTCTAGTGCAAAATTATTTGTACAAGCTTATAGAGCTAGTTCAACTCTAGTGTGATATTATTTGTACTAGGCTATAGAGCTAGTTCAACTCTAGTGTAAAATTATTTGAACTAGCTTATAGAGCTAGTTATACTCTAGTGTAAAATTATTTGTACTAGGCTATAGGGCTAGTTCAACTTTAGTGTAAAAATATTTGTACTAGGTTATAGAGCTAGTTTGACTCTAGTTTAAAATTATTTGAACAAGCTTATAGAGCTAGTTCAACTGTAGTGTAAAATTGTTTGTACTAGGCTATAGAGCTAGTTCAACTCTAGTGTAAAATTATTTTAACTAGCTTATACAGCTAGTTCAAATCTAGTGTAAAATTATTTGTACTAGGCTATAGAGCTAGTTCAACTGTAGTGTAAAATTATTTGTACTAGGCTATACGGCTAGTTCAACTCTAGGGTAAAATTATTTTCACTAGCTTATATTGCTAGTTCAACTCTAGTGTAGAAATATTTGTACTAGGCTATAGAGCTAGTTCAACTCGAGTGTAAAATTATTTGTACTAGGCTATAGAGCTAGTTCAACTCTAGTGTAAAATTATTTGTACAAGCTTATAGAGCTAGTTCAACTCTATTGTAAAATTATTTGAACTAGCTTATAGAGCGAGTTCAACTCTAGTGTGAAACTATTCTTAAAAGCTTATAGAGCTGGTTCAACTATATTGTAAAATTATTTGTACTAGGCTATAAAGCTAGTTCAACTCTAGTGTAAAATTATTTTAACTACCTTATAAAGCTAGTTCGACTCTAGTGTAAAATTATTTTAACTAGCTTATAGAGCTAGTTCAACTCTAGTGCAAAATTATTTGTACAAGCTTATAGAGCTAGTTCAACTCTAGTGTAAATTTTTTGAACTAGCTTATAGAGCTAGTTCAACTCTAGTGTAAAATTATTTGATCTAGCTTATAGAGCGAGTTCAACTCTAGTGTAAAATTATTTGAACTAGCTTATAGAGCTAGGTCAACTCTAGTGCAAAATTATTTGTACAAGCTTATAGAGCTAGTTCAACTCTAGTGTGATATTATTTTTACTAGGCTATAGAGCTAGTTCAACTGTAGTGTAAAATTATTTGAACTAGCTAGCTTATAGAGCTAGTTCCACTCTAGTGTAAAATTATTTGTACTAGGCTATAAGGCTAGTTCAACTTTAGTGTAAAAATATTTGTACTAGGGTATAGAGCTAGTTCGACTCTAGTTTAAAATTATTTGAACTAGCTTATAGAGCTAGTTCAACTGTAGTGTAAAATTGTTTGTACTAGGCTATAGAGCTAGTTCAACTCTAGTGTAAAATTATTTTAACTAGCTTATAGAGCTAGTTCAACTCTAGTGTAAAATTATTTGTACTAGGCTATAGAGCTAGTTCAACTGTAGTGTAAAATTATTTGTACTAGGCTATAGAGCTAGTTCAACTCTAGGGTAAAATTATTTTCACTAGCTTATATTGCTAGTTCAACTCTAGTGTAGAAATATTTGTACTAGGCTATAGAGCTAGTTCAACTCGAGTGTAAAATTATTTGTACTAGGCTATAGAGCTAGTTCAACTCTAGTGTAAAATTACTTGTACAAGCTTATAGAGCTAGTTCAACTCTATTGTAAAATTATTTGAACTAGCTTATAGAGCGAGTTCAACACTAGTTTGAAATTATTCTTAAAAGCTTATAGAGCTGGTTCAACTATATTGTAAAATTATTTGTACTAGGCTATAAAGCTAGTTCAACTCTAGTGTAAAATTATAGTAACTAGCTTATAGAGCTAGTTCAACTATAGTGTAAAATTATTTGTACTAGGCTATAGAGCTAGTTCAACTCTAGCGTAAAATTATAGTAACTAGCTTATAGAGCTAGTTCAACTATAGTGTAAAATTATTTGTACTAGGCTATAGAGCTAGTTCAACAGTAGTGTAAAATTATTTGAACTAGCTTATAGAGCTAGTTTAACTCTAGTGTAAAATTATTTGTACTTGGCTATAGAGCTAGTTCAACTCTAGTGTTAAATTATTTGAACTAGCTTATAGAGCTAGTTGAACTTTAGTGTAAAATTATTTGTACTAGGCTATAGAGCTAGTTCAACTGTAGTGTAAAATTATTTGTACTAGTCTATAGAGCTAGTTCAACTCAAGGGTAAAATTATATTAACTAGCTTATAGTGCTAGTTCAACTCTAGTCTAAAAATATTTATACTAGGCTATAGAGCTAGTTCAATTCTAGTGTAAAATTATTTGTACTAGGCAATAGAGCTAGTTCAATTCTAGTGTAAAATTATTTGTACAAGCTTACAGAGCTAGTTCAACTCTAGTGTAAAATTATTTGAACTGGCTTATAGAGCGAGTTCAACTCTAGTACGATATTATTTTTACAAGCTTATAGAGCTAGTTAACCTCTAGTGTAAAATTATTTTTACCAGGCTATAGAGCTAGTTCAACTCTAGTGTAAAATTATTTTAACTAGCTTATAGAGCTAGTTCAACTCTAGTGTAAAAATATTTGTACTAGTCTATAGAGCTAGTTCAACTCTAGTGTAAAATTATTTTTACTAGGCTATAGAGCTAGTTCAACTCTAATGTAAAATTATTTGAACTAGATTATAGAGCTAGTTCAACTCGACTGTAAAATTCTTTGTTCTAGACTATAGAGCTAGTTCAACTCTAGTGTACAATTATTTGAACTAGATTATAGAGCTAGTTCAACTCTAGTGTAAAATTATTTGTACTAGGCTATAAAGCTAGTTCAACTCTAGTGTAAAATTATTTGAACTAGCTTATAGAGCTAGTTCAGCTCTAGTGTAAAATTATTTGTACTAGGCTATAGAGCTAGTTAACTCTAGTTTAAAATTATTTGTACTAGGCTATAGAGCTAGTTCAACTCTAGTGTAAAATTATTTGTACAAGCTTATAGAGCTAGTTCAACTCTAGTGTGATATTATTTGTACTAGGCTATAGAGCTAGTTCAACTCTAGTGTAAAATTATTTGAACTAGCTTATAGAGCTAGTTCCACTCTAGTGTAAAATTATTTGTACTAGGCTATAGGGCTAGTTCAACTTTAGTGTAAAAATATTTGTACTAGGTTATAGAGCTAGTTCGACTCTAGTTTAAAATTATTTGAACTAGCTTATAGAGCTAGTTCAACTGTAGTGTAAAATTGTTTGTACTAGGCTATAGAGCTAGTTCAACTCTAGTGTAAAATTATTTGAACTAGCTTATAGAGCTAGTTCAACTCTAGTGCAAAATTATTTGTACAATCTTATAGAGCTAGTTCAACTCTAGTGTAAAATTTTTTGAACTAGCTTATAGAGCTAGTTCAACTCTAGTGTAAAATTATTTGTACTAGGCTATAGAGCTAGTTAACCTCTAGTGTAAAATTATTTGAACTAGCTTATAGAGCTAGTTCAACTCTAGTGTAAAATTATTTGTACTAGGCTGTAGGGCGAGTTCAACTCTAGTGTAAAAATATTTGTACTAGGTTATAGAGCTGGTTCCACTCTAGTGTAAATTATTTGAACTAGCTTATAGAGCTTGTTCAACTCTAGTGTAAAATTTTTTGTACTAGGCTATAGAGCTAGTTCAACTCTAGTGTAAAATTATAGTAACGAGCTTATAGAGCTAGTTCAACTGTAGTATAAAATTATTTGTACTAGGCTATAGAGCTAGTTCAACTCTAGTGTAAAATTATAGTAACTAGCTTATAGAGCTAGTTCAACTGTAGTGTAAAATTATTTGTAATAGGCTATAGAGCTAGTTCAACTCTAGTCTAAAATGATTTTAACTAGCTTATAGAGCTAGTTCAACTCTAGTGTAAAAATATTTGTACTAGTCTATAGAGCTAGTTCAACTCTAGTGTAAAATTATTTGTACAAGCTTACAGAGCTAGTTAAACTCTAGTGTAAAATTATTTGTACTAGGCTATAGAGCTAGTTCAACTCGATTGTAAAATTATTTGTACTAGGCTATAGAGCTAGTTCAACTCTACTGAAAAATAATTTAACTAGCTTATAGAACTAGTTCAACTCTAGTGTAAATTTTTTTGTACTAGGCTATAGAGCTAGTTCAACTCTAGTGTAAAGATATTTGTACAAGCTTATAAAGCTAGTTCAACTCTAGTGTAAAATTATTTGATCTAGCTTATAGAGCGAGTTCAACTCTAGTGTAAAATTATTTGAACTAGCTTATAGAGCTAGGTCAACTCTAGTGCAAAATTATTTGTACAAGCTTATAGAGCTAGTTCAACTCTAGTGTGATATTATTTGTACTAGGCTATAGAGCTAGTTCAACTCTAGTGTAAAATTATTTGAACTAGCTTATAGAGCTAGTTATACTCTAGTGTAAAATTATTTGTACTAGGCTATAGGGCTAGTTCAACTTTAGTGTAAAAATATTTGTACTAGGTTATAGAGCTAGTTTGACTCTAGTTTAAAATTATTTGAACAAGCTTATAGAGCTAGTTCAACTGTAGTGTAAAATTGTTTGTACTAGGCTATAGAGCTAGTTCAACTCTAGTGTAAAATTATTTTAACTAGCTTATACAGCTAGTTCAAATCTAGTGTAAAATTATTTGTACTAGGCTATAGAGCTAGTTCAACTGTAGTGTAAAATTATTTGTACTAGGCTATACGGCTAGTTCAACTCTAGGGTAAAATTATTTTCACTAGCTTATATTGCTAGTTCAACTCTAGTGTAGAAATATTTGTACTAGGCTATAGAGCTAGTTCAACTCGAGTGTAAAATTATTTGTACTAGGCTATAGAGCTAGTTCAACTCTAGTGTAAAATTATTTGTACAAGCTTATAGAGCTAGTTCAACTCTATTGTAAAATTATTTGAACTAGCTTATAGAGCGAGTTCAACTCTAGTGTGAAACTATTCTTAAAAGCTTATAGAGCTGGTTCAACTATATTGTAAAATTATTTGTACTAGGCTATAAAGCTAGTTCAACTCTAGTGTAAAATTATTTTAACTACCTTATAAAGCTAGTTCGACTCTAGTGTAAAATTATTTTAACTAGCTTATAGAGCTAGTTCAACTCTAGTGCAAAATTATTTGTACAAGCTTATAGAGCTAGTTCAACTCTAGTGTAAATTTTTTGAACTAGCTTATAGAGCTAGTTCAACTCTAGTGTAAAATTATTTGATCTAGCTTATAGAGCGAGTTCAACTCTAGTGTAAAATTATTTGAACTAGCTTATAGAGCTAGGTCAACTCTAGTGCAAAATTATTTGTACAAGCTTATAGAGCTAGTTCAACTCTAGTGTGATATTATTTTTACTAGGCTATAGAGCTAGTTCAACTGTAGTGTAAAATTATTTGAACTAGCTAGCTTATAGAGCTAGTTCCACTCTAGTGTAAAATTATTTGTACTAGGCTATAAGGCTAGTTCAACTTTAGTGTAAAAATATTTGTACTAGGGTATAGAGCTAGTTCGACTCTAGTTTAAAATTATTTGAACTAGCTTATAGAGCTAGTTCAACTGTAGTGTAAAATTGTTTGTACTAGGCTATAGAGCTAGTTCAACTCTAGTGTAAAATTATTTTAACTAGCTTATAGAGCTAGTTCAACTCTAGTGTAAAATTATTTGTACTAGGCTATAGAGCTAGTTCAACTGTAGTGTAAAATTATTTGTACTAGGCTATAGAGCTAGTTCAACTCTAGGGTAAAATTATTTTCACTAGCTTATATTGCTAGTTCAACTCTAGTGTAGAAATATTTGTACTAGGCTATAGAGCTAGTTCAACTCGAGTGTAAAATTATTTGTACTAGGCTATAGAGCTAGTTCAACTCTAGTGTAAAATTACTTGTACAAGCTTATAGAGCTAGTTCAACTCTATTGTAAAATTATTTGAACTAGCTTATAGAGCGAGTTCAACACTAGTTTGAAATTATTCTTAAAAGCTTATAGAGCTGGTTCAACTATATTGTAAAATTATTTGTACTAGGCTATAAAGCTAGTTCAACTCTAGTGTAAAATTATAGTAACTAGCTTATAGAGCTAGTTCAACTATAGTGTAAAATTATTTGTACTAGGCTATAGAGCTAGTTCAACTCTAGCGTAAAATTATAGTAACTAGCTTATAGAGCTAGTTCAACTATAGTGTAAAATTATTTGTACTAGGCTATAGAGCTAGTTCAACAGTAGTGTAAAATTATTTGAACTAGCTTATAGAGCTAGTTTAACTCTAGTGTAAAATTATTTGTACTTGGCTATAGAGCTAGTTCAACTCTAGTGTTAAATTATTTGAACTAGCTTATAGAGCTAGTTGAACTTTAGTGTAAAATTATTTGTACTAGGCTATAGAGCTAGTTCAACTGTAGTGTAAAATTATTTGTACTAGTCTATAGAGCTAGTTCAACTCAAGGGTAAAATTATATTAACTAGCTTATAGTGCTAGTTCAACTCTAGTCTAAAAATATTTATACTAGGCTATAGAGCTAGTTCAATTCTAGTGTAAAATTATTTGTACTAGGCAATAGAGCTAGTTCAATTCTAGTGTAAAATTATTTGTACAAGCTTACAGAGCTAGTTCAACTCTAGTGTAAAATTATTTGAACTGGCTTATAGAGCGAGTTCAACTCTAGTACGATATTATTTTTACAAGCTTATAGAGCTAGTTAACCTCTAGTGTAAAATTATTTTTACCAGGCTATAGAGCTAGTTCAACTCTAGTGTAAAATTATTTTAACTAGCTTATAGAGCTAGTTCAACTCTAGTGTAAAAATATTTGTACTAGTCTATAGAGCTAGTTCAACTCTAGTGTAAAATTATTTTTACTAGGCTATAGAGCTAGTTCAACTCTAATGTAAAATTATTTGAACTAGATTATAGAGCTAGTTCAACTCGACTGTAAAATTCTTTGTTCTAGACTATAGAGCTAGTTCAACTCTAGTGTACAATTATTTGAACTAGATTATAGAGCTAGTTCAACTCTAGTGTAAAATTATTTGAACTAGCTTATAGAGCTAGTTCAGCTCTAGTATAAAATTATTTGTACTAGGCTACAGAGCTAGTACAACTCTATTGTATAATTATTTGTACAAGCTTATAGAGCTAGTTCAATTCTAGTGTAAAGTTATTTGAACTAGCTTATAAAGCTAGTTCAATTCTAGTGCAAAATTATTTGAAGTAGCTTATTGAGCTAGTTCAACTCTAGTGTAAAATTATTTGAACTAGATTATAGAGCTAGTTCATCTCTAGTGTAAAATTATTTAAACGAGCTAGTTCAACTCTAGTGTAAAATTATTTGTACTAGCCTACAGAGCTAGTTCAACTCTATTGTAAAATTATTTGTACAAGCCTATAGAGCTAGTTAAATTCTAGTGTAAAATTATTTGAAGTAGCTTATAGAGCTAGTTCAACTCAAGTGTAAAATTATTTGAAGTAGCTTATAGAGCTAGTTCAACTCTAGTGTAAAATTATTTGAACTAGCTTATAGAACTAGTTCAACTCTAGTGTAAAATTATTTGTACAAGCTTATAGAGCTAGTTAAACTCTAGTGTAAAATTATTTATACTAGGCTATAGAGCTAGTTCAACTCTATTGTAAAATTATTTGTACTAGGCTATAGAGCTAGTTCAACTCTACTGTAAAATAATTTAACTAGCTTATAGAACTAGTTCAACTCTAGTGTAACTTTTTTTGTACTAGGCTATAGAGCTAGTTCAACTCTAGTGTAAAGTTATTTGTACAAGCTTATAGAGCTAGTTAAACTCTAGTGTAAAATTATTTGATCTAGCTTATAGAGCGAGTTCAACTCTAGTGTAAAATTATTTGAACTAGCTTATAGAGCTAGTTCAACTCTAGTGCAAAATTATTTGTACAAGCTTATAGAGCTAGTTCAACTCTAGTGTGATATTATTTGTACTAGGCTATAGAGCTAGTTCAACTCTAGTGTCAAATTATTTGAACTAGCTTATAGAGCTAGTTCCACTCTAGTGTAAAATTATTTGTACTAGGCTATAGGGCTAGTTCAACTCTAGTGTAAAAATATTTGTACTAGGTTATAGAGCTAGTTCAACTCTAGTTTAAAATTATTTGAACTAGCTTATAGAGCTAGTTCAACTGTAGTGTAAAATTGTTTGTACTAGGCTATAGAGCTAGTTCAACTCTAGTGTAAAATTATTTTAACTAGCTTAGAGACCTAGTCCAACTCTAGTGTAAAATTCTTTGTACTAGGCTATAGAGCTAGTTCAACTATAGTGTAAAATTATTTGTACTAGTCTATAGAGCTAGTTCAACTCTAGGGTAAAATTATTTTCACTAGCTTATATTGCTAGTTCAACTCTAGTGTAGAAATATTTGTACTAGGCTGTAGAGCTAGTACAACTCGAGTGTAAAATTATTTGTACTAGGCTATAGAGCTAGTTCAACTCTAGTGTAAAATTATTTGTACAAGCTTATAGAGCTAGTTCAACTCTATAGTAAAATTATTTGAACTAGCTTATAGAGCGAGTTCAACTCTAGTGTAAATTTTTTTGAACTAGCTTGTAGAGCTAGTTCAACCCTAGTGTAAAATTATTTGTACTAGGCTATAAAGCTAGTTCAACTCTAGTGTAAAATTATTTGAACTAGCTTATAGAGCTAGTTCAACTCTAGTGTAAAATTATTTGTACTAGGCTATAGAGCTAGTTCAACTCTAGTGTAAAATTATTTGCACTAGCTTATAGAGCTAGTTGAACATTAGTGTAAAATTATTTGTACTAGGCTATAGAGCTAGTTCAACTGTAGTGTAAAATTATTTGTAATAGGCTATAGAGCTAGTTCAAATCTAGTGTAAAATGATTTTAACTAGCTTATAGAGCTAGTTCAACTCTAGTGTAAAAATATTTGTACTAGTTTATAGAGCTAGTTCTACTCTAGTGTAAAATTATTTTTACTAGGCTATAGAGCTAGTTCAACTCTAATGTAAAAATTTTTGAACTAGCTTATAGAGCTAGTTCAACTCGACTATAAAATTATTTGTACTAGACTATAGAGCTAGTTCAACTCTAGTGTAAAATTTTTTGAACTAGATTATAGAGCTAGTTCAACTCTAGTGTAAAGTTATTTGTGCAAGCTTATAGAGATAGTTCAACTCTAGTGTAAAATTATTTGATCTAGCTTATAGAGCGAGTTCAACTCTAGTGTAAATTTTTTTGAACTAGCTTATAGAGCTAGTTCAACTCTAGTGCAAAACTATTTATACAAGCTTATAGAGCTAGTTCAACTCTAGTGTGAAATTATTTGTACTAGGCTATAGAGCTAGTTCAACTCTAGTGTAAAATTATTTGAACTAGCTTATAGAGCTAGTTCAACTCTAGTGTAAAATTATTTGTACTAGGATATAGGGCGAGTTCAACTCTAGTGTAAAAATATTTGTACTAGGTTATAGAGCTAGTTCAACTCTAGTGTAAATTATTTGAACTAGCTTATAGAGCTTGTTCAACTCTAGTGTAAAATTATTTGTACTAGGCTATAGGGCTAGTTCAACTCTAGTGTAAAAATATTTGTACTAGGTTATAGAGCTAGTTCAACTCTAGTTTAAAATTATTTGAACTAGCTTATAGAGCTAGTTCAACTGTAGTGTAAAATTGTTTGTACTAGGCTATAGAGCTAGTTCAACTCTAGTGTAAAATTATAGTAACTAGCTTATAGAGCTAGTTCAACTGTAGTGTAAAATTATTTGTACTAGGCTATAGAGCTAGTTCAACTCTAGCGTAAAATTATAGTAACTAGCTTATAGAGCTAGTTCAACTGTAGTGTAAAATTATTTCTACTAGGCTATAGAGCTAGTTCAACAGTAGTGTAAAATTATTTGAACTAGCTTATAGAGCTAGTTCAACTCTAGTGTAAAATTATTTATACTTGGCTATAGAGCTAGTTCAACTCTAGTGTTAAATTATTTGAACTAGCTTATAGAGCTAGTTGAACTTTAGTGTAAAATTATTTGTACTAGGCTATAGAGCTAGTTCAACTTTAGTGTAAAATTATTTGTACTAGTCTATAGAGCTAGTTCAACTCAAGGGTAAAATTATATTAACAAGCTTATAGAGCTAGTTCAATTCTAGTGTAAAATTATTTGTACTAGGCAATAGAGCTTGTTCAATTCTAGTGTAAAATTATTTGTACAAGCTTATAGAGCTAGTTCAACTCTAGTGTAAAATGATTTGAACTGGCTTATAGAGCGAGTTCAACTCTAGTGCGAAATTATTTTTACAAGCTTATAGAGCTAGTTCAACTCTAGTGTAAAATTATTTTTACTAGGCTATAGAGCTAGTTCAACTCTAGTGTAAAATTATTTTAACTAGCTTATAGAGCTAGTTCAACTCTAGTGTAAAAATATTTGTACTAGTCTATAGAGCTAGTTCAACTCTAGTGTAAAATTATTTTTACTAGGCTATAGAGCTAGTTTAACTCTAATGTAAAATTATTTGAACTAGATTATAGAGCTAGTTCAACTCGACTGTAAAATTATTTGTTCTAGACTATAGAGCTAGTTCAACTCTAGTGTACAATTATTTGAGCTAGATTATAGAGCTAGTTCAACTCTAGTGTAAAATTATTTGAACTAGCTTATATAGCTAGTTCAACTCTAGTATAAAATTATTTGTACTAGCCTACAGAGCTAGTACAACTCTATTGTAAAATTAGTTGTACAAGCTTATAGAGCTAGTTCAATTCTAGTGTAAAGTTAGTTGAACTAGCTTATAAAGCTAGTTCAATTCTAGTGCAAAATTATTTGAAGTAGCTTATTGAGCTAGTTCAACTCTAGTGTAAAATTATTTGAACTAGATTATAGAGCTAGTTCATCTCTAGTGTAAAATTATTTAAACGAGCTAGTTCAACTCTAGTGTAAAATTATTTGTACGAGCCTACAGAGCTAGTTCAACTCTATTGTAAAATTATTTGTACAAGCCTATAGAGCTAGTTCAATTCTAGTGTAAAATTATTTGAACTAGCTTATAGAGCTAGTTCAACTCAAGTGTAAAATTATTTGAAGTATCTTATAGAGCTAGTTCAACTCTAGTGTAAAATTATTTGAACTAGCTTATAGAACTAGTTCAACTCTAGTGTAAAATTATTTGTACAAGCTTATAGAGCTAGTTAAACTCTAGTGTAAAATTATTTATACTAGGCTATAGAGCTAGTTCAACTCTATTGTAAAATTATTTGTACTAGGCTATAGAGCTAGTTCAACTCTACTATAAAATAATTTAACTAGCTTATAGAACTAGTTCAACTCTAGTGTAAATTTTTTTGTACTAGGCTATAGAGCTAGTTCAACTCGAGTGTAAAGTTATTTGTACAAGCTTATAGAGCTAGTTCAACTCTAGTGTAAAATTATTTGAACTGGCTTATAGAGCGAGTTCAACTCTAGTGTGAATTATTTTTACTAGGCTATAGAGCTAGTTCAACTCTAGTGTAAAATTATTTTAACTAGCTTATAGAGCTAGTTCTACTCTAGTGTAAAAATATTTGTACTAGTCTATAGAGCTAGTTCAACTCTAGTGTAAAATTATTTTTACTAGGCTATAGAGCTAGTTCAACTCTAATGTAAAATTATTTGAACTAGATTATAGAGCTAGTTCAACTCGACTGTAAAATTATTTGTTCTAGACTATAGAGCTAGTTCAACTCGAGTGTACAATTATTTGAACTAGATTATAGAGCTAGTTCAACTCTAGTGTAAAATTATTCGAACTATCTTATAGGGCTAGTTCAACTCTAGTATAAAATTATTTGTACTAGGCAATAGAGCTTGTTCAATTCTAGTGTAAAATTATTTGTACAAGCTTACAGAGCTAGTTCAACTCTAGTGTAAACTTATTTGAACTGGCTTATAGAGCGAGTTCAACTCTAGTGCGAAATTATTTTAACGAGCTAGTTCAACTATAGTGTAAAATTATTTGTACTAGCCTACAGAGATAGTTCAACTCTATTGTAAAATTATTTGTACAAGCCTATAGAGCTAGTTCAATTCTAGTGTAAAATTATTTGAACTAGCTTATAGAGCTAGTTCAACTCAAGTGTAAAATTATTTGAAGTAGCTTATAGAGCTAGTTCAACTCTAGTGTAAAATTATTTGAACTAGCTTATAGAACTAGTTCAACTCTAGTGTAAAATTATTTATACTAGGCTATAGAGCTAGTTCAACTCTATTGTAAAATTATTTGTACTAGGCTATAGAGCTAGTTCAACTCTACTGTAAAATAATTTAACTAGCTTATAGAACTAGTTCAACTCTAGTGTAAATTTTTTGTACTAGGCTATAGAGCTAGTTCAACCTAGTGTAAAGTTATTTGTACAAGCTTATAGAGCTAGTTCAACTCTAGTGTAAAATTATTTGAACTGGCTTATAGAGCGAGTTCAACTCTAGTGCGAAATTATTTTTAAAAGCTTATAAAGCTAGTTCAACTCTAGTGTAAAATTATTTTTACTAGGCTATAGAGCTAGTTCAACTCTAGTGTAAAATTATTTTAACTAGCTTATAGAGCTAGTTCAACTCTAGTGTAAAAATATTTGTACTAGTCTATAGAGCTAGTTCAACTCTAGTGTAAAATTATTTTTACTAGGCTATAGAGCTAGTTCAACTCTAATGTAAAATTATTTGAACTAGATTATAGAGCTAGTTCAACTCGACTGTAAAATTATTTTTTCTAGACTATAGATCTAGTTCAACTCTAGTGTACAATTATTTGAACTAGATTATAGAGCTAGTTCAACTCTATTGTAAAATTATTTGAACTATCTTATAGAGCTAGTTCAACTCTAGTATAAAATTATTTGTACTAGGCAATAGAGCTTGTTCAATTCTAGTGTAAAATTATTTGTACAAGCTTATAGAGCTAGTTCAACTCTAGTGTAAAATTATTTGAACTGGCTTATAAAGCTAGTTCAACTCGACTGTAAAATTATTTGAACTATATTATAGAGCTAGTTCAACTCGACTGTAAAATTATTTGTTCTAGACTTTAGAGCTAGTTCAACTCTAGTGTACAATTATTTGAACTAGATTATAGAGCTAGTTCAACTCTAGTGTAAAATTATTTGAACTATCTTATAGAGCTAGTTCAACTCTAGTATAAAATTATTTGTACTAGGCAATAGAGCTTGTTCAATTCTAGTGTAAAATTATTTGTACAAGCTTATAGAGCTAGTTCAACTCTAGTGTAAAATTATTTGAACTCGCTTATAGAGCGAGTTCAACTCTAGTGCGAAATTATTTTTACAAGCTTATAGAGCTAGTTCAACTCTAGTGTAAAATTGTTTTTACTAGGCTATAGAGCTAGTTCAACTCTAGTGTAAAATTATTTTAACTAGCTGATAGAGCTAGTTCAACTCTAGTGTAAAAATATATGTACTAGTCTATAGAGCTAGTTCAACTCTAGTGTAAAATTATTTTTACTAGGCTATAGAGCTAGTTCAACTCTAATGTAAAATTATTTGAACTAGATTATAGAGCTAGTTCAACTCGACTGTAAAATTATTTGTTCTAGACTATAGAGCTAGTTCAACTCTAGTGTACAATTATTTGAACTAGATTATAGAGCTAGTTCAACTCTAGTGTAAAATTATTTGAACTAGCTTATAGAGCTAGTTCAACTCTAGTATAAAATTATTTGTACTAGCCTACAGAGCTAGTACAACTCTATTGTAAAATTATTTGTACAAGCTTATAGAGCTAGTTCAATTCTAGTGTAAAGTTATTTGAACTAGCTTATAAAGCTAGTTCAATTCTAGTGCAAAATTATTTGAAGTAGCTTATTGAGCTAGTTCAACTCTAGTGTAAAATTATTTGAACTAGATTATAGAGCTAGTTCATCTGTAGTGTAAAATTATTTAAACGAGCTAGTTCAACACTAGTGAAAAATTATTTGTACTAGCCTACAGAGCTAGTTCAACTCTATTGTAAATTTATTTGTACAAGCCTATAGAGCTAGTTCAATTCTAGTGTAAAATTATTTGAACTAGCTTATAGAGCTAGTTCAACTCAAGTGTAAAATTATTTGAAGTAGCTTATAGAGCTAGTTCAACTCTAGTGTAAAATTATTTGAACCAGCTTATAGAACTAGTTCAACTCTAGTGTAAAATTATTTGTACAAGCTTATAGAGCTAGTTAAACTCTAGTGTAAAATTATTTATACTAGGCTATAGAGCTAGTTCAACTCTATTGTAAAATTATTTGTACTAGGCTATAGAGCTAGTTCAACTCTACTGTAAATAATTTAACTAGCTTATAGAACTAGTTCAACTCTAGTGTAAATTATTTTGTACTAGGCTATAGAGCTAGTTCAACTCTAGTGTAAAGATATTTGTACAAGCTTATAGAGCTAGTTCAACTCTAGTGTAAAATTATTTGATCTAGCTTATAGAGCGAGTTCAACTCTAGTGTAAAGTTATTTGTACAAGCTTATAGAGCTAGTTAAACTCTAGTGTAAAATTATTTGATCTAGCTTATAGAGCGAGTTCAACTCTAGTGTAAAATTATTTGTACTAGCTTATAGAGCTAGTTCAACTCTAGTGCAAAATTATTTGTACAAGCTTATAGAGCTAGTTCAACTCTAGTGTGATATTATTTGTACTAGGCTATAGAGCTAGTTCAACTCTAGTGTCAAATTATTTGAACTAGCTTATAGAGCTAGTTCCACTCTAGTGTAAAATTATTTGTACTAGGCTATAGGGCTAGTTCAACTCTAGTGTAAAAATATTTGTACTAGGTTATAGAGCTAGTTCAACTCTAGTTTGAAATTATTTGAACTAGCTTATAGAGCTAGTTCAACTGTAGTGTAAAATTGTTTGTACTAGGCTATAGAGCTAGTTCAACTCTAGTGTAAAATTATTTTAACTAGCTTAGAGACCTAGTTCAACTCTAGTGTAAATTTATTTGTACTAGGCTATAGAGCTAGTTCAACTATAGTGTAAAATTATTTGTACTAGTCTATAGAGCTAGTTCAACTCTAGGGTAAAATTATTTTCACTAGCTTATATTGCTAGTTCAACTCTAGTGTAGAAATATTTGTACTAGGCTGTAGAGCTAGTTCAACTCGAGTGTAAAATTATTTGTACTAGGCTATAGAGCTAGTTCAACTCTAGTGTAAAATTATTTGTACAAGCTTATAGAGCTAGTTCAACTCTATTGTAAAATTATTTGAACTAGCTTATAGAGCGAGTTCAACTCTAGTGTGAAATTATTTTTAAAATCTTATAGAGCTGGTTCAACTATATTGTAAAATTATTTGTACTAGGCTATAAAGCTAGTTCAACTCTAGTGTAAAATTATTTTAACTAGCTTATAGAGCTAGTTCAACTCTAGTGCAAAATTATTTGTACAAGCTTATAGAGCTAGTTCAACTCTAGTGTAAAATTATTTTTACTAGGCTATAGAGCTAGTTCAACTCTAATGTAAAATTATTTGAACTAGATTATAGAGCTAGTTCAACTCGACTGTAAAATTATTTGTTCTAGACTATAGAGCTAGTTCAACTCTAGTGTACAATTATTTGAACTAGATTATAGAGCTAGTTCAACTCTAGTGTAAAATTATTCGAACTATCTTATAGGGCTAGTTCAACTCTAGTATAAAATTATTTGTACTAGGCAATAGAGCTTGTTCAATTCTAGTGTAAAATTATTTGTACAAGCTTATGGAGCTAGTTCAACTCTAGTGTAAAATTATTTGAACTGGCTTATAGAGCGAGTTCAACTCTAGTGCGAAATTATTTTAACGAGCTAGTTCAACTATAGTGTAAAATTATTTGTACTAGCCTACAGAGATAGTTCAAATCTATTGTAAAATTATTTGTACAAGCCTATAGAGCTAGTTCAATTCTAGTGTAAAATTATTTGAACTAGCTTATAGAGCTAGTTCAACTCAAGTGTAAAATTATTTGAAGTAGCTTATAGAGCTAGTTCAACTCTAGTGTAAAATTATTTGAACTAGCTTATAGAACTAGTTCAACTCTAGTGTAAAATTATTTGTACAAGCTTATAGAGCTAGTTAAACTCTAGTGTAAATTTTTTTATACTAGGCTATAGAGCTAGTTCAACTCTATTGTAAAATTATTTGTACTAGGCTATAGAGCTAGTTCAACTCTACTGTAAAATAATTTAACTAGCTTATAGAACTAGTTCAACTCTAGTGTAAATTTTTTTGTACTAGGCTATAGAGCTAGTTCAACTCTAGTGTAAAGTTATTTGTACAAGCTTATAGAGCTAGTTCAACTCTAGTGTAAAATTATTTGAACTGGCTTATAGAGCGAGTTCAACTCTAGTGCGAAATTATTTTTACAAGCTTATAGAGCTAGTTCAACTCTAGTGTAAAATTATTTTTACTAGGCTATAGAGCTAGTTCAACTCTAGTGTAAAATTATTTTAACTAGCTTATAGAGCTAGTTCAACTCTAGTGTAAAAATATTTGTACTAGTCTATAGAGCTAGTTCAACTCTAGTGTAAAATTATTTTTACTAGGCTATAGAGCTAGTTCAACTCTAATGTAAAATTATTTGAACTAGATTATAGAGCTAGTTCAACTCGACTGTAAAATTATTTTTTCTAGACTATAGATCTAGTTCAACTCTAGTGTACAATTATTTGAACTAGATTATAGAGCTAGTTCAACTCTATTGTAAAATTATTTGAACTATCTTATAGAGCTAGTTCAACTCTAGTATAAAATTATTTGTACTAGGCAATAGAGCTTGTTCAATTCTAGTGTAAAATTATTTGTACAAGCTTATAGAGCTAGTTCAACTCTAGTGTAAAATTATTTGAACTGGCTTATAGAGCTAGTTCAACTCGACTGTAAAATTATTTGAACTATATTATAGAGCTAGTTCAACTCGACTGTAAAATTATTTGTTCTAGACTTTAGAGCTAGTTCAACTCTAGTGTACAATTATTTGAACTAGATTATAGAGCTAGTTCAACTCTAGTGTAAAATTATTTGAACTATCTTATAGAGCTAGTTCAACTCTAGTATAAAATTATTTGTACTAGGCAATAGAGCTTGTTCAATTCTAGTGTAAAATTATTTGTACAAGCTTATAGAGCTAGTTCAACTCTAGTGTAAAATTATTTGAACTGGCTTATAGAGCGAGTTCAACTCTAGTGCGAAATTATTTTTACAAGCTTATAGAGCTAGTTCAACTCTAGTGTAAAATTGTTTTTACTAGGCTATAGAGCTAGTTCAACTCTAGTGTAAAATTATTTTAACTAGCTGATAGAGCTAGTTCAACTCTAGTGTACAAATATATGTACTAGTCTATAGAGCTAGTTCAACTCTAGTGTAAAATTATTTTTACTAGGCTATAGAGCTAGTTCAACTCTAATGTAAAATTATTTGAACTAGATTATAGAGCTAGTTCAACTCGACTGTAAAATTATTTGTTCTAGACTATAGAGCTAGTTCAACTCTAGTGTACAATTATTTGAACTAGATTATAGAGCTAGTTCAACTCTAGTGTAAAATTATTCGAACTATCTTATAGGGCTAGTTCAACTCTAGTATAAAATTATTTGTACTAGGCAATAGAGCTTGTTCAATTCTAGTGTAAAATTATTTGTACAAGCTTATAGAGCTAGTTCAACTCTATTGTAAAATTATTTGAACTGGCTTATAGAGCGAGTTCAACTCTAGTGCGAAATTATTTTAACGAGCTAGTTCAACTATAGTGTAAAATTATTTGTACTAGCCTACAGAGATAGTTCAACTCTATTGTAAAATTATTTGTACAAGCCTATAGAGCTAGTTCAATTCTAGTGTAAAATTATTTGAACTAGCTTATAGAGCTAGTTCAACTCAAGTGTAAAATTATTTGAAGTAGCTTATAGAGCTAGTTCAACTCTAGTGTAAAATTATTTGAACTAGCTTATAGAACTAGTTCAACTCTAGTGTAAAATTATTTGTACAAGCTTATAGAGCTAGTTAAACTCTAGTGTAAAATTATTTATACTAGGCTATAGAGCTAGTTCAACTCTATTGTAAAATTATTGTACTAGGCTATAGAGCTAGTTCAACTCTACTGTAAAATAATTTAACTAGCTTATAGAACTAGTTCAACTCTAGTGTAAATTTTTTTGTACTAGGCTATAGAGCTAGTTCAACTCTAGTGTAAAGTTATTTGTACAAGCTTATAGAGCTAGTTCAACTCTAGTGTAAAATTATTTGAACTGGCTTATAGAGCGAGTTCAACTCTAGTGCGAAATTATTTTTACAAGCTTATAGAGCTAGTTCAACTCTAGTGTAAAATTATTTTTACTAGGCTATAGAGCTAGTTCAACTCTAGTGTAAATTATTTTAACTAGCTTATAGAGCTAGTTCAACTCTAGTGTAAAAATATTTGTACTAGTCTATAGAGCTAGTTAAACTCTAGTGTAAAATTATTTTTACTAGGCTATAGAGCTAGTTCAACTCTAATGTAAAATTATTTGAACTAGATTATAGAGCTAGTTCAACTCGACTGTAAAATTATTTTTTCTAGACTATAGATCTAGTTCAACTCTAGTGTACAATTATTTGAACTAGATTATAGAGCCAGTTCAACTCTATTGTGAAATTATTTGAACTATCTTATAGAGCTAGTTCAACTCTAGTATAAAATTATTTGTACTAGGCAATAGAGCTTGTTCAATTCTAGTGTAAAATTATTTGTACAAGCTTATAGAGCTAGTTCAACTCTAGTGTAAAATTATTTGAACTGGCTTATAGAGCTAGTTCAACTCGACTGTAAAATTATTTGAACTATATTATAGAGCTAGTTCAACTCGACTGTAAAATTATTTGTTCTAGACTTTAGAGCTAGTTCAACTCTAGTGTACAATTATTTGAACTAGATTATAGAGCTAGATCAACTCTAGTGTAAAATTATTTGAACTATCTTATAGAGCTAGTTCAACTCTAGTATAAAATTATTTGTACTAGGCAATAGAGCTTGTTCAATTCTAGTGTAAAATTATTTGTACAAGCTTATAGAGCTAGTTCAACTCTAGTGTAAAATTATTTGAACTGGCTTATAGAGCGAGTTCAACTCTAGTGCGAAATTATTTTTACAAGCTTATAGAGCTAGTTCAACTCTAGTGTAAAATTGTTTTTACTAGGCTATAGAGCTAGTTCAACTCTAGTGTAAAATTATTTTAACTAGCTGATAGAGCTAGTTCAACTCTAGTGTAAAAATATATGTACTAGTCTATAGAGCTAGTTCAACTCTAGTGTAAAATTATTTTTACTAGGCTATAGAGCTAGTTCAACTCTAATGTAAAATTATTTGAACTAGATTATAGAGCTAGTTCAACTCGACTGTAAAATTATTTGTTCTAGACTATAGAGCTAGTTCAACTCTAGTGTACAATTATTTGAACTAGATTATAGAGCTAGTTCAACTCTAGTGTAAAATTATTTGAACTAGCTTATAGAGCTAGTTCAACTCTAGTATAAAATTATTTGTACTAGCCTACAGAGCTAGTACAACTCTATTGTAAAATTATTTGTACAAGCTTATAGAGCTAGTTCAATTCTAGTGTAAAGTTATTTGAACTAGCTTATAAAGCTAGTTCAATTCTAGTGCAAAATTATTTGAAGTAGCTTATTGAGCTAGTTCAACTCTAGTGTAAAATTATTTGAACTAGATTATAGAGCTAGTTCATCTCTAGTGTAAAATTATTTAAACGAGCTAGTTCAACACTAGTGTAAAATTATTTGTACTAGCCTACAGAGCTAGTTCAACTCTATTGTAAATTTATTTGTACAAGCCTATAGAGCTAGTTCAATTCTAGTGTAAAATTATTTGAACTAGCTTATAGAGCTAGTTCAACTCAAGTGTAAAATTATTTGAAGTAGCTTATAGAGCCAGTTCAACTCTAGTGTAAAATTATTTGAACCAGCTTATAGAACTAGTTCAACTCTAGTGTAAAATTATTTGTACAAGCTTATAGAGCTAGTTAAACTCTAGTGTAAAATTATTTATACTAGGCTATAGAGCTAGTTCAACTCTATTGTAAAATTATTTGTACTAGGCTATAGAGCTAGTTCAACTCTACTGTAAAATAATTTAACTAGCTTATAGAACTAGTTCAACTCTAGTGTAAATTTTTTTGTACTAGGCTATAGAGCTAGTTCAACTCTACTGTAAAGATATTTGTACAAGCTTATAGAGCTAGTTCAACTCTAGTGTAAAATTATTTGATCTAGCTTATAGAGCGAGTTCAACTCTAGTGTAAAGTTATTTGTACAAGCTTATAGAGCTAGTTAAACTCTAGTGTAAAATTATTTGATCTAGCTTATAGAGCGAGTTCAACTCTAGTGTAAAATTATTTGTACTAGCTTATAGAGCTAGTTCAACTCTAGTGCAAAATTATTTGTACAAGCTTATAGAGCTAGTTCAACTCTAGTGTGATATTATTTGTACTAGGCTATAGAGCTAGTTCAACTCTAGTGTCAAATTATTTGAACTAGCTTATAGAGCTAGTTCCACTCTAGTGTAAAATTATTTGTACTAGGCTATAGGGCTAGTTCAACTCTAGTGTAAAAATATTTGTACTAGGTTATAGAGCTAGTTCAACTCTAGTTTAAAATTATTTGAACTAGCTTATAGAGCTAGTTCAACTGTAGTGTAAAATTGTTTGTACTAGGCTATAGAGCTAGTTCAACTCTAGTGTAAAATTATTTTAACTAGCTTAGAGACCTAGTTCAACTCTAGTGTAAAATTATTTGTACTAGGCTATAGAGCTAGTTCAACTATAGTGTAAAATTATTTGTACTAGTCTATAGAGCTAGTTCAACTCTAGGGTAAAATTATTTTCACTAGCTTATATTGCTAGTTCAACTCTAGTGTAGAAATATTTGTACTAGGCTGTAGAGCTAGTTCAACTCGAGTGTAAAATTATTTGTACTAGGCTATAGAGCTAGTTCAACTCTAGTGTAAAATTATTTGTACAAGCTTATAGAGCTAGTTCAACTCTATTGTAAAATTATTTGAACTAGCTTATAGAGCGAGTTCAACTCTAGTGTGAAATTATTTTTAAAATCTTATAGAGTTGGTTCAACTATATTGTAAAATCATTTGTACTAGGCTATAAAGCTAGTTCAACTCTAGTGTAAAATTATTTTAACTAGCTTATAGAGCTAGTTCAACTCTAGTGCAAAATTATTTGTACAAGCTTATAGAGCTAGTTCAACTCTAGTGTGAAGTTATTTGAACTAGCTTATAGAGCTAGTTCAACTCTAGTGTAAAATTATTTGAACTAGCTTATAGAGCTAGTTCAACTCTAGTGTAAAATTATTTGAACTAGCTTATAGAGCTAGTTCAACTCTAGTGTAAAATTATTTGTACTAGGCTATAGAGCTAGTTCAACTCTAGTGTAAAATTATTTGAACTAGCTTATAAAGCTAGTTCAACTCTAGTGTAAAATTATTTGTACTAGGCTATAGAGCTAGTTCAACTTCAGTGTAAAATTATTTGTACTAGGCTATAGAGCTAGTTCCACTGTAGTGTAAAATTATTTGTAATAGGCTATAGAGCTAGTTCAACTCTACTGTAAAATGATTTTAACTAGTTTATAGAGCTAGTTCAACTCTAGTGTAGAAAGATTTGTACTTGTCTATAGAGCTAGTTCAACTCTAGTGTAAAAATATATGTACTAGTCTATAGAGCTAGTTCAACTCTAGTGTAAAATTATTTTTACTAGGCTATAGAGCTAGTTCAACTCTAATGTAAAATTATTTGAACTATATTATAGAGCTAGTTCAACTCGACTGTAAAATTATTTGTTCTAGACTATAGAGCTAGTTCAACTCTAGTGTACAATTATTTGAACTAGATTATAGAGCTAGTTCAACTCTAGTGTAAAATTATTTGAACTAGCTTATAGAGCTAGTTCAACTCTAGTATAAAATTATTTGTACTAGCCTACAGAGCTAGTACAACTCTATTGTAAAATTATTTGTACAAGCTTATAGAGCTAGTTCAATTCTAGTGTAAAGTTATTTGAACTAGCTTATAAAGCTAGTTCAATTCTAGTGCAAAATTATTTGAAGTAGCTTATTGAGCTAGTTCAACTCTAGTGTAAAATTATTTGAACTAGATTATAGAGCTAGTCCATCTCTAGTGCAAAATTATTTAAACGAGCTAGTTTAACACTAGTGTAAAATTATTTGTACTAGCCTACAGAGCTAGTTCAACTCTATTGTAAATTTATTTGTACAAGCCTATAGAGCTAGTTCAATTCTAGTGTAAAATTATTTGAACTAGCTTATAGAGCTAGTTCAACTCAAGTGTAAAATTATTTGAAGTAGCTTATAGAGCCAGTTCAACTCTAGTGTAAAATTATTTGAACCAGCTTATAGAACTAGTTCAACTCTAGTGTAAAATTATTTGTACAAGCTTATAGAGCTAGTTAAACTCTAGTGTAAAATTATTTATACTAGGCTATAGAGCTAGTTCAACTCTATTGTAAAATTATTTGTACTATGCTATAGAGCTAGTTCAACTCTACTGTAAAATAATTTAACTAGCTTATAGAACTAGTTCAACTCTAGTGTAAATTTTTTTGTACTAGGCTATAGAGCTAGTTCAACTCTAGTGTAAAGATATTTGTACAAGCTTATAGAGCTAGTTCAACTCTAGTGTAAAATTATTTGATCTAGCTTATAGAGCGAGTTCAACTCTAGTGTAAAGTTATTTGTACAAGCTTATAGAGCTAGTTAAACTCTAGTGTAAAATTATTTGATCTAGCTTATAGAGCGAGTTCAACTCTAGTGTAAAATTATTTGTACTAGCTTATAGAGCTAGTTCAACTCTAGTGCAAAATTATTTGTACAAGCTTATAGAGCTAGTTCAACTCTAGTGTGATATTATTTGTACTAGGCTATAGAGCTAGTTCAACTCTAGTGTCAAATTATTTGAACTAGCTTATAGAGCTAGTTCCACTCTAGTGTAAAATTATTTGTACTAGGCTATAGGGCTAGTTCAACTCTAGTGTAAAAATATTTGTACTAGGTTATAGAGCTAGTTCAACTCTAGTTTAAAATTATTTGAACTAGCTTATAGAGCTAGTTCAACTGTAGTGTAAAATTGTTTGTACTAGGCTATAGAGCTAGTTCAACTCTAGTGTAAAATTATTTTAACTAGCTTAGAGACCTAGTTCAACTCTAGTGTAAAATTATTTGTACTAGGCTATAGAGCTAGTTCAACTATAGTGTAAAATTATTTGTACTAGTCTATAGAGCTAGTTCAACTCTAGGGTAAAATTATTTTCACTAGCTTATATTGCTAGTTCAACTCTAGTGTAGAAATATTTGTACTAGGCTGTAGAGCTAGTTCAACTCGAGTGTAAAATTATTTGTACTAGGCTATAGAGCTAGTTCAACTCTAGTGTAAAATTATTTGTACAAGCTTATAGAGCTAGTTCAACTCTATTGTAAAATTATTTGAACTAGCTTATAGAGCGAGTACAACTCTAGTGTGAAATTATTTTTGAAATCTTATAGAGCTGGTTCAACTATATTGTAAAATTATTTGTACTAGGCTATAAAGCTAGTTCAACTCTAGTGTAAAATTATTTTAACTAGCTTATAGAGCTAGTTCAACTCTAGTGCAAAATTATTTGTACAAGCTTATAGAGCTAGTTCAACTCTAGTGTGAAGTTATTTGAACTAGCTTATAGAGCTAGTTCAACTCTAGTGTAAAATTATTTGAACTAGCTTATAGAGCTAGTTCAACTCTAGTGTAAAATTATTTGAACTAGCTTATAGAGCTAGTTCAACTCTAGTGTAAAATTATTTGTACTAGGCTATAGAGCTAGTTCAACTCTAGTGTAAAATTATTTGAACTAGCTTATAAAGCTAGTTCAACTCTAGTGTAAAATTATTTGTACTAGGCTATAGAGCTAGTTCAACTTCAGTGTAAAATTATTTGTACTAGGCTATAGAGCTAGTTCCACTGTAGTGTAAAATTATTTGTAATAGGCTATAGAGCTAGTTCAACTCTACTGTAAAATGATTTTAACTAGCTTATAGAGCTAGTTCAACTCTAGTGTAGAAAGATTTGTACTTGTCTATAGAGCTAGTTCAACTCTAGTGTAAAATTATTTTTACTAGGCTACAGAGCTAGTTCAACTATAATGTAAAATTATTTGAACTAGCTAATAGAGCTAGTTATAGTCGACTGTAAAATTATTTGTAATATACTATAGAGCTAGTTCAACTCTAGTGTAAAATTATTTGATCTAGCTTATAGAGCGAGTTCAACTCTAGTGTAAAGCTATTTGTACAAGCTTATAGAGCTAGTTAAACTCTAGTGTAAAATTATTTGATCTAGCTTATAGAGCGAGTTCAACTCTAGTGTAAAATTATTTGTACTAGCTTATAGAGCTAGTTCAACTCTAGTGAAAAATTATTTGTACAAGCTTATAGAGCTAGTTCAACTCTAGTGTGATATTATTTGTACTAGGCTATAGAGCTAGTTCAACTCTAGTGTCAAATTATTTGAACTAGCTTATAGAGCTAGTTCCACTCTAGTGTAAAATTATTTGTACTAGGCTATAGGGCTAGTTCAACTCTAGTGTAAAAATATTTGTACTAGGTTATAGAGCTAGTTCAACTCTAGTTTAAAATTATTTGAACCAGCTTATAGAGTTGTTCAACTGTAGTGTAAAATTGTTTGTACTAGGCTATAGAGCTAGTTCAACTCTAGTGTAAAATTATTTTAACTAGCTTAGAGACCTAGTTCAACTCTAGTGTAAAATTATTTGTACTAGGCTATAGAGCTAGTTCAACTATAGTGTAAAATTATTTGTACTAGTCTATAGAGCTAGTTCAACTCTAGGGTAAAATTATTTTCACTAGCTTATATTTCTAGTTCAACTCTAGTGTAGAAATATTTGTACTAGGCTGTAGAGCTAGTTCAACTCGAGTGTAAAATTATTTGTACTAGGCTATAGAGCTAGTTCAACTCTAGTGTAAAATTATTTGTACAAGCTTATAGAGCTAGTTCAACTCTATTGTAAAATTATTTGAACTAGCTTATAGAGCGAGTTCAACTCTAGTGTGAAATTATTTTTAAAATCTTATAGAGCTGGTTCAACTATATTGTAAAATTATTTGTACTAGGCTATAAAGCTAGTTCAACTCTACTGTAAAATTATTTTAACTAGCTTATAGAGCTAGTTCAACTCTAGTGCAAAATTATTTGTACAAGCTTATAGAGCTAGTTCAACTCTAGTGTGAAGTTATTTGAACTAGCTTATAGAGCTAGTTCAACTCTAGTGTGAAGTTATTTGAACTAGCTTATAGAGCTAGTTCAACTCTAGTGTAAAATTATTTGAACTAGCTTATAGAGCTAGTTCAACTCTAGTGTAAAATTATTTGTACTAGGCTATAGAGCTAGTTCAACTCTAGTGTAAAATTATTTGAACTAGCTTATAAAGCTAGTTCAACTCTAGTGTAAAATTATTTGTACTAGGCTATAGAGCTAGTTCAACTTCAGTGTAAAATTATTTGTACTAGGCTATAGAGCTAGTTCCACTGTAGTGTAAAATTATTTGTAATAGGCTATAGAGCTAGTTCAACTCTACTGTAAAATGATTTTAACTAGCTTATAGAGCTAGTTCAACTCTAGTGTAGAAATATTTGTACTTGTCTATAGAGCTAGTTCAACTCTAGTGTAAAATTATTTTTACTAGGCTACAGAGCTAGTTCAACTATAATGTAAAATTATTTGAACTAGCTAATAGAGCTAGTTCAAGTCGACAGTAAAATTATTTGTAATAGACTATAGAGCTAGTTCAACTCTAGTGTAAAATTATTTGAACTAGATTATAGAGCTAGTTCAACTCTTGTGTAAAATTATTTGTACTAGCTTATAGAGCTAGTTCAACTCTTGTGTAAAATTATTTGTACTAGCCTACAGAGCTAGTACAACTCTATTGTAAAATTATTTCTACAAGCTTATAGAGCTAGTTCAATTCTAGTGTAAAATTATTTGAACGAGCTTATAAAGCTAGTTCTACTCTAGTGTAAAATTATTTGAAGTAGCTTATTGAGCTAGTTCAACTCTAGTGTAAAATTATTTGAACTAGATTATAGAGCTAGTTCATCTCGTGTGTAAAATTATTGGAACGAGCTAGTTCAACACTAGTGTAAAATTATTTGTACTAGCCAATAGAGCTAGTTCAACTCTATTGTAAAATTTTCTGTACAAGCCTATATAGCTAGTTCAATTCTAGTGGAAAATTATTTGAACTAGCTTATAGAGCTAGTTCAACTCAAGTGTAAAATTATTTGTAATAGGCTATAGAGCTAGTTCAACTCTACTGTAAAATGATTTTAACTAGCTTATAGAGCTAGTTCGACTCTTGTGTAGAAATATTTGTACTTGTCTATAGAGCTAGTTCAAGTCTAGTGTAAAATTATTTTTACTAGGCTACAGAGCTAGTTCAACTATAATGTAAAATTATTTGAACTAGCTAATAGAGCTAGTTCAACTCGACTGTAAAATTATTTGTACTAGACTATAGAGCTAGTTCAACTCTAGTGTAAAATTATTTGAACTAGATTATAGAGCTAGTTCAACTCTTGTGTAAAATTATGTGTACTAGCTTATAGAGCTAGTTCAACTCTTGTGTAAAATTATTTGTACTAGCCTACAGAGCTAGTACAACTCTATTGTAAAATTATTTCTACAAGCTTATAGAGCTAGTTCAATTCTAGTGTAAAATTATTTGAACGAGCTTATAAAGCTAGTTCAACTCTAGTGTAAAATTATTTGAAGTAGCTTATTGAGCTAGTTCAACTCTAGTGTAAAATTATTTGAACTAGATTATAGAGCTAGTTCATCTCGAGTGTAAAATTATTTGAACGAGCTAGTTCAACACTAGTGTAAAATTATTTGTACTAGCCAATAGAGCTAGTTCAACTCTATTGTAAAATTATTTGTACAAGCCTATAGAGCTAGTTCAATTCTAGAGGAAAATTATTTGAACTAGCTTATAGAGCTAGTTCAACTCAAGTGTAAAATTATTTGAAGTAGCTTATAGAGCTAGTTCAACTCTAGTGTAAAATTATTTGAACTAGCTTATAGAGCTAGTTCAACTCTAGTGTAAAATTATTTGTACAAGCTTATAGAGCTCGTTAAACTCTAGTGTAAAATTATTTGTAATAGGCTATAGAGCTAGTTCAACTCTATTGTAAAATTATTTGTACTAGGTTATAAAGCTAGTTCACCTCTACTGTAAAATAATTTAACTAGCTTATAGAACTAGTTCAACTCTAGTGTAAAAAATTTTGTACTAGCCAATAGAGCTAGTTCAACTCTATTGTAAAATTATTTGTACAAGCTTATAGAGCTAGTTCAACTCTAGTGTAAAATTATTTGTACTAGGCTATAGGGCGAGTTCAACTCTAGTGTAAAAATATTTGTACTAGGTTATAGAGCTAGTTCAACTCTAGTGTAAAATTATTTGAACTAGCTTATAGAGCTTGTTCAATTGTAGTGTAAAATTGTTTGTACTAGGCTATAGAGCTAGTTCAACTCTAGTGTAAAATTATAGTAACTAGCTTATAGAGCTAGTTCAACTGTAGTGTAAAATTATTTGTACTAGGCTATAGAGCTAGTTCAACTCTAGTGTAAAATTATTTTAACTAGCTTATAGAGCTAGTTCAACTCTAGTGTAAAATTATTTGTACTAGGCTATAGAGCTAGTTCAACTGTAGTGTAAAATTATTTGTACTAGGCTATAGAGCTAGTTCAACTCTAGGGTAAAATTATATTAACTAGCTTATAGTGCTAGTTCAACTCTAGTGTAAAAATATTTGTACTAGGTTATAGAGCTAGTTCAACTCTAGTGTAAAATTATTTGAACTAGCTTATAGAGCTAGTTCAACTCTAGTGTAAAATTATTTGTACTAGCCTATAGAGCTAGTACAACTCTATTGTAAAATTATTTATACAAGCTTATAGAGCTAGTTCAATTCTAGTGTGAAGTTATTTGAACGAGCTTATAAAGCTAGTTCAACTCTAGTGTAAAATTATTTGAAGTAGCTTATTGAGCTAGTTCAACTCTAGTGTAAAATTATTTGAACTAGATTATTGAGCTAGTTCATCTCTAGTGTAAAATTATTTGAACGAGCTAGTTCAACACTAGCGTAAAATTATTTGTACTAGCCAACAGAGCTAGTTCAACTCTATTGTAAAATTATTTGTACAAGCCTATAGAGCTAGTTCAACTCTAGTGTAAAATTATTTGAAGTAGCTTATAGAGCTAGTTCAACTCTAGTGTAAAATTATTTGAACTAGCTTATAGAGCTAGTTCAACTCTAGTGTAAAATTATTTGTACAAGCTTATAGAGCTCGTTAAACTCTAGTGTAAAATTATTTGTAATAGGCTATAGAGCTAGTTCAACTCTATTGTAAAATTATTTGTACTAGGCTATAAAGCTAGTTCACCTCTACTGTAAGATAATTTAACTAGCTTATAGAACTAGTTCAACTCTAGTGTAAAAATTTTTGTACTAGGCTATATAGCTAGTTCAACTCTAGTGTAAAGTTATTTGTACAAGCTTATAGAGATAGTTCAACTCTAGTGTAAAATTATTTGATCTAGCTTATAGAGCGAGTTCAACTCTAGTTTAAAAATTTTTGAACTAGCTTTGAGAGCTAGTTCAAATCTAGTGCAAAAGTATTTGTACAAGCTTATAGAGCTAGTTCAACTCTAGTGTAAAATTATTTGAACTAGCTTATAGAGCTAGTTCAACTCTAGTGTAAAATTATTTGAACTAGCTTATAGAGCTAGTTCAACTCTAGTGTAAAATTATTTGTACTAGGCTATAGGGCGAGTTCAACTCTAGTGTAAAAATATTTGTACTAGGTTATAGAGCTAGTTCAACTCTAGTGTAAAATTATTTGAACTAGCTTATAGAGCTAGTTCAACTCTAGTGTAAAATTATTTGTACTAGGCTATAGGGCGAGTTCAACTCTAGTGTAAAAATATTTGTACTAGGTTATAGAGCTAGTTCAACTCTAGTGTAAAATTATTTGAACTAGCTTATAGAGCTTGTTCAACTGTAGTGTAAAATTGTTTGTACTAGGCTATAGAGCTAGTTCAACTCTAGTGTAAAATTATAGTAACTAGCTTATAGAGCTAGTTCAACTGTAGTGTAAAATTGTTTGTACTAGGCTATAGAGCTAGTTCAACTCTAGTGTAAAATTATAGTAACTAGCTTATAGAGCTAGTTCAACTCTAGTGTAAAATTATTTGTACTAGGCTATAGAGCTAGTTCAACTCTAGTGTAAAATTATTTTAACTAGCTTATAGAGCTAGTTCAACTCTAGGGTAAAATTATTTGTACTAGGCTATAGAGCTAGTTCAACTCTAGTGTAAAATTATTTGTACTAGGCTATAGAGCTAGTTCAACTCTAGGGTAAAATTATATTAACTAGCTTATAGTGCTAGTTCAACTCTAGTGTAAAAATATTTGTACTAGGTTATAGAGCTAGTTCAACTCTAGTGTAAAATTATTTGAACTAGCTTATAGAGCTAGTTCAACTCTAGTGTAAAATTATTTGTACTAGCCTATAGAGCTAGTACAACTCTATTGTAAAATTATTTATACAAGCTTATAGAGCTAGTTCAATTCTAGTGTGAAGTTATTTGAACGAGCTTATAAAGCTAGTTCAACTCTAGTGTAAAATTATTTGAAGTAGCTTATTGAGCTAGTTCAACTCTAGTGTAAAATTATTTGAACTAGATTATAGAGCTAGTTCATCTCTAGTGTAAAATTATTTGAACGAGCTAGTTCAACACTAGCGTAAAATTATTTGTACTAGCCAACAGAGCTAGTTCAACTCTATTGTAAAATTATTTGTACAAGCCTATAGAGCTAGTTCAACTATAGTGTAAAATTATTTGAAGTAGCTTATAGAGCTAGTTCAACTCTAGTGTAAAATTATTTGAACTAGCTTATAGAGCTAGTTCAACTCTAGTGTAAAATTATTTGTACAAGCTTATAGAGCTCGTTAAACTCTAGTGTAAAATTATTTGTAATAGGCTATAGAGCTAGTTCAACTCTATTGTAAAATTATTTGTACTAGGCTATAAAGCTAGTTCACCTCTACTGTAAGATAATTTAACTAGCTTATAGAACTAGTTCAACTCTAGTGTAAAAATTTTTGTACTAGGCTATATAGCTAGTTCAACTCTAGTGTAAAGTTATTTGTACAAGCTTATAGAGATAGTTCAACTCTAGTGTAAAATTATTTGATCTAGCTTATAGAGCGAGTTCAACTCTAGTTTAAAAATTTTTGAACTAGCTTTGAGAGCTAGTTCAAATCTAGTGCAAAAGTATTTGTACAAGCTTATAGAGCTAGTTCAACTCTAGTGTAAAATTATTTGAACTAGCTTATAGAGCTAGTTCAACTCTAGTGTAAAATTATTTGAACTAGCTTATAGAGCTAGTTCAACTCTAGTGTAAAATTATTTGTACTAGGCTATAGGGCGAGTTCAACTCTAGTGTAAAAATATTTGTACTAGGTTATAGAGCTAGTTCAACTCTAGTGTAAAATTATTTGAACTAGCTTATAGAGCTAGTTCAACTCTAGTGTAAAATTATTTGTACTAGGCTATAGGGCGAGTTCAACTCTAGTGTAAAAATATTTGTACTAGGTTATAGAGCTAGTTCAACTCTAGTGTAAAATTATTTGAACTAGCTTATAGAGCTTGTTCAACTGTAGTGTAAAATTGTTTGTACTAGGCTATAGAGCTAGTTCAACTCTAGTGTAAAATTATAGTAACTAGCTTATAGAGCTAGTTCAACTGTAGTGTAAAATTATTTGTACTAGGCTATAGAGCTAGTTCAACTCTAGTGTAAAATTATTTTAACTAGCTTATAGAGCTAGTTCAACTCTAGTGTAAAATTATTTGTACTAGGCTATAGAGCTAGTTCAACTCTAGTGTAAAATTATTTGTACTAGGCTATAGAGCTAGTTCAACTCTAGGGTAAAATTATATTAACTAGCTTATAGTGCTAGTTCAACTCTAGTGTAAAAATATTTGTACTAGGCTATAGAGCTAGTTCAACTCTAGTGTAAAATTATTTGAACTAGCTTATAGAGCTAGTTCAACTCTAGTGTAAAATTATTTGTACTAGCCTATAGAGCTAGTACAACTCTATTGTAAAATTATTTATACAAGCTTATAGAGCTAGTTCAATTCTAGTGTAAAGTTATTTGAACGAGCTTATAAAGCTAGTTCAACTCTAGTGTAAAATTATTTGAAGTAGCTTATTGAGCTAGTTCAACTCTAGTGTAAAATTATTTGAACTAGATTATAGAGCTAGTTCATCTCTAGTGTAAAATTATTTGAACGAGCTAGTTCAACACTAGCGTAAAATTATTTGTACTAGCCAACAGAGCTAGTTCAACTCTATTGTAAAATTATTTGTACAAGCCTATAGAGCTAGTTCAACTCTAGTGTAAAATTATTTGAAGTAGCTTATAGAGCTAGTTCAACTCTAGTGTAAAATTATTTGAACTAGCTTATAGAGCTAGTTCAACTCTAGTGTAAAATTATTTGTACAAGCTTATAGAGCTCGTTAAACTCTAGTGTAAAATTATTTGTAATAGGCTATAGAGCTTGTTCAACTCTATTGTAAAATTATTTGTACTAGGCTATAAAGGTAGTTCACCTCTACTGTAAGATAATTTAACTAGCTTATAGAACTAGTTCAACTCTAGTGTAAAAATTTTTGTACTAGGCTATATAGCTAGTTCAACTCTAGTGTAAAGTTATTTGTACAAGCTTATAGAGATAGTTCAACTCTAGTGTAAAATTATTTGATCTAGCTTATAGAGCGAGTTCAACTCTAGTTTAAAATTTTTTGAACTAGCTTTGAGAGCTAGTTCAAATCTAGTGCAAAAGTATTTGTACAAGCTTATAGAGCTAGTTCAACTCTAGTGTAAAATTATTTGAACTAGCTTATAGAGCTAGTTCAACTCTAGTGTAAAATTATTTGAACTAGCTTATAGAGCTAGTTCAACTCTAGTGTAAAATTATTTGTACTAGGCTATAGGGCGAGTTCAACTCTAGTGTAAAAATATTTGTACTAGGTTATAGAGCTAGTTCAACTCTAGTGTAAAATTATTTGAACTAGCTTATAGAGCTAGTTCAACTCTAGTGTAAAATTATTTGTACTAGGCTATAGGGCGAGTTCAACTCTAGTGTAAAAATATTTGTACTAGGTTATAGAGCTAGTTCAACTCTAGTGTAAAATTATTTGAACTAGCTTATAGAGCTTGTTCAACTGTAGTGTAAAATTGTTTGTACTAGGCTATAGAGCTAGTTCAACTCTAGTGTAAAATTATAGTAACTAGCTTATAGAGCTAGTTCAACTGTAGTGTAAAATTATTTGTACTAGGCTATAGAGCTAGTTCAACTCTAGTGTAAAATTATTTTAACTAGCTTATAGAGCTATGTCAACTCTAGTGTAAAATTATTTGTACTAGGCTATAGAGCTAGTTCAACTCTAGTGTAAAATTATTTGTACTAGGCTATAGAGCTAGTTCAACTCTAGGGTAAAATTATATTAACTAGCTTATAGTGCTAGTTCAACTCTAGTGTAAAAATATTTGTACTAGGCTATAGAGCTAGTTCAACTCTAGTGTAAAATTATTAGTACAAGCTTATAGAGCTAGTCCAACTATAGTGTAAAATTATTTGAACTAGCTTATAGAGCGAGTTCAACTCTAGTGCGAAATTATTTTTACTAGACTATAGAGCTAGTTCAACTCTAGTGTAAAATTATTTGAACTAGGTTATAGAGCTAGTTCAACTCTAGTGTAAAATTATTTGAACTAGCTTATAGAGCTAGTTCAACTCTAGTGTGAAATTATTTGTACTAGCCTATAGAGCTAGTACAACTCTATTGTAAAATTATTTATACAAGCTTATAGAGCTAGTTCAATTCTAGTGTAAAGTTATTTGAACTAGCTTATAAAGCTAGTTCAATTCTAGTGCAAAATTATTTGAAGTAGCTTATTGAGCTAGTTCAACTCTAGTGTAAAATTATTTGAACTAGATTATAGAGCTAGTTCATCTCTAGTGTAAAATTATTTAAACGAGCTAGTTCAACTCTAGTGTAAAATTATTTGTACTAGCCTACAGAGCTAGTTCAACTCTATTGTAAAATTATTTGTACAAGCCTATAGAGCTAGTTCAATTCTAGTGTAAAATTATTTGAACTAGCTTATAGAGCTAGTTCAACTCAAGTGTAAAATTATTTGAAGTAGCTTATAGAGCTAGTTCAACTCTAGTGTAAAATTATTTGAACTAGCTTATAGAACTAGTTCAACTCTAGTGTAAAATTATTTGTACGAGCTTATAGAGCTAGTTAAACTCTAGTGTAAAATTATTTGTACTAGGCTATAGAGCTAGTTCAACTCTATTGTAAAATTATTTGTACTAGTCTATAGAGCTAGTTCAACTCTACTATAAAATAATTTAACTAGCTTATGGAACTAGTTCAACTCTAGTGTAAATTTTTTTGTACTAGGCAATAGAGCTAGTTCAACTCTAGTGTAAATTTATTTGTACAAGCTTATAGAGCTAGTTCAACTCTATTGTAAATTTATTTGAACTAGCTAGCTTATAAAGCTAGTTCAACTCTAGTGCAAAATTATTCGTACAAGCTTATAGAGCTAGTGCAACTCTAGTGTGAAATTATTTGTACTAGGCTATAGAGCTAGTTCAACTCTAGTGTAAAATTATTTGTACTAGGCTATAGAGCTAGTTCAACTCTAGTGTAAAATTATTTGTACTAGGCTATAGAGCTAGTTCAACTCTAGGGTAAAATTATATTAACTAGCTTATAGTGCTAGTTCAACTCTAGTGTAAAAATATTTGTACTAGGCTATAGAGCTAGTTCAACTCTAGTGTAAAATTATTTGTACTAGCCTATAGAGCTAGTACAACTCTATTGTAAAATTATTTATACAAGCTTATAGAGCTAGTTCAATTCTAGTGTAAAGTTATTTGAACGAGCTTATAAAGCTAGTTCAACTCTAGTGTAAAATTATTTGAAGTAGCTTATTGAGCTAGTTCAACTCTAGTGTAAAATTATTTGAACTAGATTATAGAGCTAGTTCATCTCTAGTGTAAAATTATTTGAACGAGCTAGTTCAACACTAGCGTAAAATTATTTGTACTAGCCAACAGAGCTAGTTCAACTCTATTGTAAAATTATTTGTACAAGCCTATAGAGCTAGTTCAACTCTAGTGTAAAATTATTTGAAGTAGCTTATAGAGCTAGTTCAACTCTAGTGTAAAATTATTTGAACTAGCTTATAGAGCTAGTTCAACTCTAGTGTAAAATTATTTGTACAAGCTTATAGAGCTCGTTAAACTCTAGTGTAAAATTATTTGTAATAGGCTATAGAGCTAGTTCAACTCTATTGTAAAATTATTTGTACTAGGCTATAAAGCTAGTTCACCTCTACTGTAAGATAATTTAACTAGCTTATAGAACTAGTTCAACTCTAGTGTAAAAATTTTTGTACTAGGCTATATAGCTAGTTCAACTCTAGTGTAAAGTTATTTGTACAAGCTTATAGAGATAGTTCAACTCTAGTGTAAAATTATTTGATCTAGCTTATAGAGCGAGTTCAACTCTAGTTTAAAATTTTTTGAACTAGCTTTGAGAGCTAGTTCAAATCTAGTGCAAAAGTATTTGTACAAGCTTATAGAGCTAGTTCAACTCTAGTGTAAAATTATTTGAACTAGCTTATAGAGCTAGTTCAACTCTAGTGTAAAATTATTTGAACTAGCTTATAGAGCTAGTTCAACTCTAGTGTAAAATTATTTGTACTAGGCTATAGGGCGAGTTCAACTCTAGTGTAAAAATATTTGTACTAGGTTATAGAGCTAGTTCAACTCTAGTGTAAAATTATTTGAACTAGCTTATAGAGCTAGTTCAACTCTAGTGTAAAATTATTTGTACTAGGCTATAGGGCGAGTTCAACTCTAGTGTAAAAATATTTGTACTAGGTTATAGAGCTAGTTCAACTCTAGTGTAAAATTATTTGAACTAGCTTATAGAGCTTGTTCAACTGTAGTGTAAAATTGTTTGTACTAGGCTATAGAGCTAGTTCAACTCTAGTGTAAAATTATAGTAACTAGCTTATAGAGCTAGTTCAACTGTGGTGTAAAATTATTTGTACTAGGCTATAGAGCTAGTTCAACTCTAGTGTAAAATTATTTTAACTAGCTTATAGAGCTATGTCAACTCTAGTGTAAAATTATTTGTACTAGGCTATAGAGCTAGTTCAACTCTAGTGTAAAATTATTTGTACTAGGCTATAGAGCTAGTTCAACTCTAGGGTAAAATTATATTAACTAGCTTATAGTGCTAGTTCAACTCTAGTGTAAAAATATTTGTACTAGGCTATAGAGCTAGATCAACTCTAGTGTAAAATTATTTGTACAAGCTTATAGAGCTAGTCCAACTATAGTGTAAAATTATTTGAACTAGCTTATAGAGCGAGTTCAACTCTAGTGCGAAATTATTTTTACTAGACTATAGAGCTAGTTCAACTCTAGTGTAAAATTATTTGAACTAGGTTATAGAGCTAGTTCAACTCTAGTGTAAAATTATTTGAACTAGCTTATAGAGCTAGTTCAACTCTAGTGTGAAATTATTTGTACTAGCCTATAGAGCTAGTACAACTCTATTGTAAAATTATTTATACAAGCTTATAGAGCTAGTTCAATTCTAGTGTAAAGTTATTTGAACTAGCTTATAAAGCTAGTTCAATTCTAGTGCAAAATTATTTGAAGTAGCTTATTGAGCTAGTTCAACTCTAGTGTAAAATTATTTGAACTAGATTATAGAGCTAGTTCATCTCTAGTGTAAAATTATTTAAACGAGCTAGTTCAACTCTAGTGTAAAATTATTTGTACTAGCCTACAGAGCTAGTTCAACTCTATTGTAAATTTATTTGTACAAGCCTATAGAGCTAGTTCAATTCTAGTGTAAAATTATTTGAACTAGCTTATAGAGCTAGTTCAACTCAAGTGTAAAATTATTTGAAGTAGCTTATAGAGCTAGTTCAACTCTAGTGTAAAATTATTTGAACTAGCTTATAGAACTAGTTCAACTCTAGTGTAAAATTATTTGTACGAGCTTATAGAGCTAGTTAAACTCTAGTGTAAAATTATTTGTACTAGGCTATAGAGCTAGTTCAACTCTATTGTAAAATTATTTGTACTAGTCTATAGAGCTAGTTCAACTCTACTGTAAAATAATTTAACTAGCTTATGGAACTAGTTCAACTCTAGTGTAAATTTTTTTGTACTAGGCAATAGAGCTAGTTCAACTCTAGTGTAAATTTATTTGTACAAGCTTATAGAGCTAGTTCAACTCTAGTGTAAAATTATTTGATCTAGCTTATAGAGCGAGTTCAACCCTAGTGTAAAATTATTTGAACTAGCTTATAGAGCTAGTTCAACTCTGGTGCAAAATTATTTGTACAAGCTTATAGAGCTAGTTCCACTCTAGTGTAAAATTATTTGTACTAGGCTATAGGGCTAGTTCAACTCTAGTGTAAAAATATTTGTACTAGGTTATAGAGCTAGTTCAACTCTAGTTTAAAATTATTTGAACTAGCTTATAAAGCTAGTTCAACTGTAGTGTAAAATTGTTTGTACTAGGCTATAGAGCTAGTTCAACTCTAGTGTAAAATTATTTTAACTAGCTTATAGAGCTAGTTCAACTCTAGTGTAAAATTATTTGTACTAGGCTATAGAGCTAGTTCAACTGTAGTGTAAAATTATTTGTACTAGGCTATAGAGCTAGTTCAACTCTAGGGTAAAATTATTTTCACTAGCTTATATTGGTAGTTCAACTCTAGTGTAGAAATATTTGTACTAGGCTATAGAGCTAGTTCAACTCGAGTGTAAAATTATTTGTACTAGGCTATAGAGCTAGTTCAACTCTAGTGTAAAATTATTTGTTCAAGCTTATAGAGCTAGCTCAACTCTGTTGTAAAATTATTTGAATTAGCTTATAGAGCGAGTTCAACTCTAGCAAAATTATTTTAAAAGCTTATAGAGCTGGTTCAACTATATTGAAAAATTAGTTGTACTAGGCTATAAAGCTAGTTTAACTCTAGTGTAAAATTATTTTAACTAGCTTATAGAGCTTGTTCAACTCTAGTGTAAAACTATTTGTACTAGTCTATAGAGCTAGTTCAACTCTAGTGTAAAGTTATTTGTACTAGGCTACAAAGCTAGTTCAACTCTAATGTAAAATTATTTGAACTGGCTTATAGAGATAGTTCAACTCTAGTGTAAAATTAATTGTACTAGACTATAGAGCTAGTTCATCTCTAGTGTAAAATTATTTGAACTAGATTATAGAACTAGTTCAACTCTAGTGTAAAATTATTTCAACTAGCTTATAGAGCTAGTTCAATTCTAGTGTAAAATTATTTGTCCTAGCCTACGGAGCTAGTTCAACTCTATTGTAAAATTATTTGTACAAGCTTATAGAGCTAGTTCAATTATAGTGTAAAATTATTTGAAGTAGCTTATTGAGCTAGTTCAACTCTAGTGTAAAATTATTTGAACTAGATTATAGAGCTAGTTCATCTCTAGTGTAAAATTATTTAAACGAGCTAGTTCAACTCTAGTGTAAAAATTTTTGTACTAGCCTACAGAGCTAGTTCAACTCTATTGTAAAATTATTTGTACAAGCCTATAGAGCTAGTTCAATTCTAGTGTAAAATTATTTGAACTAGCTTATAGAGCTAGTTCAACTCAAGTGTAAAATTATTTGAAGTAGCTTATAGAGCTAGTTCAACTCTAGTGTAAAATTATTTGAAGTAGCTTATAGAGCTAGTGCAACTCTAGTGTAAAATTATTTGAACTAGATTATAGAGATAGTTCATCTCTAGTTTAAAATTATTTGAACCAGCTTCTAGAGCTAGTTCAACTCTAGTGTAAAATTATTTGTACTAGCCTACAGAGCTAGTTCAACTCTATTGTAAAATTATTTGTACAAGCTTATAGATCTAGGTCAACTCTAGTGTAAAATTATTGCATGTAGCTTATAGAGCTAGTTCAACTCTAGTGTAAAATTATTTGTACAAGAGTATATAGCTAGTTCAAGTCTAGTTTAAAATTATTTGACAAGGTTATAGAGCTAGTTAAACTCTAGTGTAAAATTATTTGTACTTGGCTATAGAGCGAGTTCAACTCTAGTGTAAAATTATTTGTACTAGGCTATAGAGCTTGTTCAACTCTACTGTAAAATAATTTAACTAGCTTATAGAACTAGTTCAACTCCAGTGTAAAAATTTTTGTACTAGGCCATAGAACTAGTTCAACTCTAGTGTAAAATTATTTGAACTAGCTTATAGAGCGAGTTCAACTCTAATGTAAAATTATTTGAACTAGCTTATAGAGATAGTTCAACTCTAGTGCAAAATTATTTGTACAAGCTAATAGAGCTAGTTCAACTCTAGTGTAAAATTATTTGTACTAGGCTATAGATCTAGTTCAACTCTAGTGCAAAATTATTTGTACAAGCTTATAGAGCTAGTGCAACTCTAGTGTAAAATTATATGTACTAGGCTATAGAACTAGTTCAACTCTACTGTAAAATAATTTAACTACCTTATAGAACTAGTTCAACTCTAGAGTAAAAAATTGTGTACTAGGCTATAGAGCTAGTTCACCCCTAGTGTAATGTTATTTGTACAACCTTATATTGCTAGTTCAACTCTAGTGTAAAATCATTTGAACTAGCTTATAGAGCGAGTTCAACTCTATTGTAAAATTATTTGAACTAGCTTATAGAGCTAGTTCAACTCTAGTGCAAAATTATTCGTACAAGCTTATAGAGCTAGTGCAACTCTAGTGTAAAATTATCTGTACTAGGCTATAGAGCTAGTTCAAATCTAGTGTAAAATTATTTGAACTAGCTTATAGAGCTAGTTCAACTCTACTGTAAAATTATTTGTACTAGGCTATAGATCTAGTTCAACTCTAGTGTAAAATTATTTGAACTAGCTTATAGAGCTAGTTTAACTCTAGTGTAAAATTATTTGTACTAGGCTATAGAGCTAGTTCAACTATAGTGTAAAATTATTTGTACTAGGCAATAGAGCTAGTTCAACTCTAGTGTAAAATTATTTTAACTAGCTTATAGTGCTAGTTCAACTCTATTGTAAAAATATTTCTACTAGGCTATAGAGCTACTTCAACTCTAGTGTAAAATTATTTGTTCTAGGCTATAGGGCTAGTTCAACTCTCGTGTAAAATTATTTGTACAAGCTTAAAGAGCTAGTTCAACTCTAGTGTAAAATTATTTGAACTAGCTTAGAGAGCGAGTTCAACTCTAGTGTGAAATTATTTTTACAAGCTTATAGAGCTAGTTCAACTCTAGTGTAATTTTTTTACAAGCTTATATAGCTAGTTCAACTCTAGTGTAAAATTATTTGTACTAGGCTATAAAGCTAGTTCAACTCTAGTGTAAAATTAGATGTACTAGGCTATAGAGCTAGTTCAACTATAGTGTAAAATTATTTGTACTAGGCTATAGAGCTAGTTCAACGCTAGGGTAAAATTATTTTCACTAGCTTATATTGCTAGCTCAACTCTAGTGTAGAAATATTTGTACTATGCTATAGAGCTAGTTCAACTCTAGTGTCAAATTATTTGTACTAGGCTATAGAGCTAGTTCAACTCCAGTGTAAAATTATTTGTACAAGCTTATAGAGCTAGTTCAACTCTATTGTAAAATTATTTGAACTAGCTTATAGAGCGAGTTCAACTCTAGTGTGAAATTATTTTCACAAGCTTATAGTGCTAGTTCAACTATATTGAAAAATTATTTGTACTAGGCTATAAAGCTAGTTCAACTCTAGTGTAAAATTATTTTATCTAGCTTATAGAGCGAGTTCAACTCTAGTGTAAAATTATTTGAACTAGGTTATAGAGCTAGTTCAACTCTAGTGCAAAATTATTTGTACAAGCTTATAGAGCTAGTTCAACTCTAGCGTGAAATTATTTGTACTAGTCTATAGAGCTAGTTCAACTATAGTGTAAAATTATTTTAACTAGCTTATAGAGCTAGTTCAACTCTAGTGTAAAATTATTTGTACTAGGCTATAGAGCTAGTTCAACTCTAGTGTAAAATTATTTGAACTAGCTTATAGAGCTAGTTCAACTGTAGTGTAAAATTATTTGTACTAGGCTATAGAGCTAGTTCAACTCTAGTGTAAAATTATTTGAACTAGCTTATAGAGCTAGTTCATCTCTAGTGTAAAATTATTTGTACTAGGCTATAGAGCTAGTTCAACTCTAGTGTAAAATTATTTGAACAAGCTTATGGAGCTAGTTCAACGTTAGTGTAAAATTATTTGTACTAGGCTATAGAGCTGGTTCAACTGTAGTGTAAAATTATTTGTACTAGGCTATAGAGCTAGTTCAACTCTAGGGTAAAATTATTTTAACTAGCTTATAGTGCTAGTTCAACTCTAGTGTAAAAATACTTGTACTAGGCTATAGAGCTACTTCAACTCTAGTGTAAAATTATTTGTTCTAGGCTATAGGGCTAGTTCAACTCTCGTGTAAAATTATTTGTACAAGCTTAAAGAGCTAGTTCAACTCTAGTGTAAAATTATTTGAACTAGCTTAGAGAGCGAGTTCAACTCTAGTGTGAAATTATTTTTACAAGCTTATAGAGCTAGTTCAACTCTAGTGTAATTTTTTTACAAGCTTATATAGCTAGTTCAACTCTAGTGTAAAATTATTTGTACTAGGCTATAAAGCTAGTTCAACTCTAGTGTAAAATTAGATGTACTAGGCTATAGAGCTAGTTCAACTATAGTGTAAAATTATTTGTACTAGGCTATAGAGCTAGTTCAACGCTAGGGTAAAATTATTTTCACTAGCTTATATTGCTAGCTCAACTCTAGTGTAGAAATATTTGTACTATGCTATAGAGCTAGTTCAACTCTAGTGTCAAATTATTTGTACTAGGCTATAGAGCTAGTTCAACTCCAGTGTAAAATTATTTGTACAAGCTTATAGAGCTAGTTCAACTCTATTGTAAAATTATTTGAACTAGCTTATAGAGCGAGTTCAACTCTAGTGTGAAATTATTTTCACAAGCTTATAGTGCTAGTTCAACTATATTGAAAAATTATTTGTACTAGGCTATAAAGCTAGTTCAACTCTAGTGTAAAATTATTTTATCTAGCTTATAGAGCGAGTTCAACTCTAGTGTAAAATTATTTGAACTAGGTTATAGAGCTAGTTCAACTCTAGTGCAAAATTATTTGTACAAGCTTATAGAGCTAGTTCAACTCTAGCGTGAAATTATTTGTACTAGTCTATAGAGCTAGTTCAACTATAGTGTAAAATTATTTTAACTAGCTTATAGAGCTAGTTCAACTCTAGTGTAAAATTATTTGTACTAGGCTATAGAGCTAGTTCAACTCTAGTGTAAAATTATTTGAACTAGCTTATAGAGCTAGTTCAACTGTAGTGTAAAATTATTTGTACTAGGCTATAGAGCTAGTTCAACTCTAGTGTAAAATTATTTGAACTAGCTTATAGAGCTAGTTCATCTCTAGTGTAAAATTATTTGTACTAGGCTATAGAGCTAGTTCAACTCTAGTGTAAAATTATTTGAACAAGCTTATGGAGCTAGTTCAACGTTAGTGTAAAATTATTTGTACTAGGCTATAGAGCTGGTTCAACTGTAGTGTAAAATTATTTGTACTAGGCTATAGAGCTAGTTCAACTCTAGGGTAAAATTATTTTAACTAGCTTATAGTGCTAGTTCAACTCTAGTGTAAAAATACTTGTACTAGGCTATAGAGCTAGTTCAACTCTAGTGTAAAATTATTTGTACTACACTATAGAGCTAGTTCAACTCCAGTGTAAAATTATTTGTACAAGCTTATAGAGCTAGTTCAACTCTAGTGTAAAATTAATTGAACTGGCTTATAGAGCGAGTTCAACTCTAGTGTGAAATTATTTTTACAAGCTTATAGAGCTAGTTCAACTCTAGTGTAAACTTATTTGTACTAGGCTATAGAGCTAGTTCAACTCTAGTGTAAAATTATTTTAACTAGCTTATAGAGCTAGTTCAACTCTAGTGTAAAAATATGTTTACTATTCTATAGAGCTAGTTCAACTCTAGTGTAAAATTATTTTTACTAGGCTATAGAGCTAGTTCAACTCTAATGTAAAATTATTTGAACTAGCTTATAGAGCTAGTTCAACTCGACTGTAAAATTATTTGTACTAGACTATAGGGTTAGTTCAACTCTAGTGTAAAATTATTTGAACTAGATTATAGAAGTAGTTCAGTTCTATTGTAAAATTATTTGAACTACTTATAGAGCTAATTCAACTCTAGTGTAAAATTATTTGTACTACCCTACAGAGCTAGTACAACTCTATTGTAAAATTATTTGTACAAGCTTATAGAGCTAGTTCAATTCTAGTGTAAAATTATTAGAACTAGCTTATAAAGCTAGGTCAACTCTACTGTAAAATTATTTGAAGTAGCTTATTGAGCTAGTTCAACTCTAGTGTAAAATTATTTTAACGAGCTAGTTCAACTCTAGTGTAAAATTATTTGTACTAGCCAAAAGAGCTAGTTCAACTATATTGTAAAATTATTTGTAAAACCCTATAGAGCTAGGTCAATTCTAGTGTAAAATTATTTGAACTAGCTTATATAGCTAGTTCAACTCTAGTGTAAAATTATTTGAAGTAGCTTATAAAGCTAGTTCAACTCTAGTGTAAAATTATTTGAACTAGCTTATAGAGCTAGTTCAAAACTAGTGTAAAATTATTTGTACAAGCTTATACAGCTAGTTAAACTCTAGTGTAAAATTATTTGTACTAGGCTATAGAGAAAGTTCAACTCTATTGTATAATTATTTGTACTAGGCTATAGAGCTAGTTCAACTCTACTGTAAAATAATTTAACTAGCTTATAGAACTAGTTCAATTCTAGTGTAAAATTTTTTGTACTAGGCTATAGAGCTAGTTCAACTCTAGTGCAAAGTTATTTGTACAAGCTTATATAGCTAGTTCAACTCTAGTGTAAAATTATTTGATCTAGCTGATAGAGTGTGTTCAAGTCTAGTGGAAAATTATTTGAACTAGCTTATAGAGCTAGTTAAACACTAGTGGAAAATTATTTGCACAAGCTTATAGAGCTAGTTCAACTCTAGTGTGAAATTATTTGTACTAGGCTATAGAGCTAGTTCAACTCTAGTGTAAAATTATATGAACTAGCTTATAGAGCTAGTTCAACTGTAGTGTAAAATTATTTGTACTAGGCTATAGAGCTAGTTCAACTCTAGTGTAAAATTATTTTAACTAGCTTATAGAGCTAGTTCAACTCTAGTGTAAAATTATTTGTACTAGGCTATAGAGCTAGTTCAACTGTAGTGTAAAATTATTTGTACTAGGCTATAGAGCTAGTTCAACTCTAGGGTCAAATTATTTTCATTAGCTTATAGAGCTAGTTCAACTCTAGTGTAAAATTATTTGTACGAGCCTATAGAGCTAGTTCAACTCTAGTGTAAAATTATTTTTACTAGACTAAAGAGCTAGTTCAACTCTAGTGTAAAATTATTTGAACAAGATTATAGAACTAGTTCAACTCTAGTGTAAAATTATTTCAACTAGCTTATAGAGTTAGTTCAATTCTACTATAAAATTATTTGTACTAGCCTACAGAGCTAGTTCAACTCTATTGTAAAATTATTTGTACAAGCTTACAGAGCTAGTTCAATCATAGTGTAAAATTATTTGAACTAGCTTATAAAGCTAGTTCAACTATAGTGTAAAATTATTTGAAGTAGCTTATAGAGCTAGTTCAACTTTAGTGTAAAATTATTTGAACTAGATTATAGAGCTAGTTCACCTCTAGTGTAAAATTATTTGAACCAGCTTCTAGAGCTAGTTCAAATCTAGTGTAAAATTATTTGTACCAGCCTACAGAGCTAGTTCAGCTCTATTGTAAAATTATTTGTACAACCTTATAGATCTAGTTCAATTCTTGTTTAAAATTATTTAAACTAGCTTATAGAGCTAGTTCAACTCTAGTGTAAAATTATTTGTACTAGGCTATAGAGACAGTTCAACTCTACTGTAAAATAATTTAACTAGCTTAAAGAACTAGTTCATCTCTAGTTTAAAAAAAATTGTACTAGGCCATAGAGCTAGTTCAACTCTAGTGTAAAATTATTTGAACTAGCTTATAGAGCTAGTACAACTCTAGTGCAAAATTATTTGTACAAGCTTATAGAGCTAATGCAACTCTAGTGTAAAATTATATGTACTAGGCTATAGACCTAGTTCAACTCTACTGTAAAATAATTTAACTAGTTTATAGAACTAGTTTAACTCTAGTATAAAGAATTTGTACTAGGCTATAGAGCTAGTTCAACTCTAGTGTAAAGTTATTTGTACAACCTTATAGAGCTAGTTCAACTCTAGTGTAAAATTATTTGAACTAGCTTATAGAGCAAGTTCAACTCTATTTTAAATTCATTTGAACTAGCTAGCTTATAAAGCTAGTTCAACTCTAGTGCAAAATTATTCGTACAAGCTTATAGAGCTAGTGCAACTCTAGTGTAAAATTATTTGTACTAGGCTATAGAGCTAGTTCAACTCCAGTGTAAAATTATTTGTACTAGGCTATAGATGTAGTTCAACTCTAGTGTACAACTATTTCTACTAGACTATAGAGCTAGTTCAACTCTAGTGTAAAATTATTTGTACTAGGCTATAGAGCTAGTTCAACTGTAGTGTAAAATTATTAGTACTAGGCTATAGAGCTAGTTCAACTCTAGTGTAAAATTATTTTAACTAGCTTATAGTGCTAGTTCAACTCTAGTGTAAAAATATTTGTACTAGGCTATAGAGCTACTTCAACTCTAGTTTAAAATTATTTGTACAGACTTAAAGAGCTAGTTCAACTCTAGTGTGAAATTATTTGTACTAGGCTATAGAGCTAGTTCATCTCTAATGTAAAATTATTTGAACAAGCTTATAGAGCTAGTTCAACTTTAGTGTAAAATTATTTGTACTAGGCTATAGAGCTAGTTCAACTATTGTGTAAAATTACCTTTACCAGGCTATAGAGCTAGTTCAACTCTAGTGTAAAATTATTTGTAGTAGACTAAAGAGCTAGTTCAACTCTAGTGTAAAATTATTTGAACAAGATTATAGAACTAGTTCAACTCTAGTGTAAAATTATTTCAACTAGCTTAAAGAGCTAGTTCAATTCTAGTGTAAAATTATTTGTACTAGCCTACAGAGCTAGTTCAACTCTATTGTAAAATTATTTGTACAAGCTTATAGAGCTAGTTCAATCATAGTGTAAAATTATTTGAACTAGCTTATAAAGCTAGTTCAACTATAGTGTGAAATTATTTGAAGTAGCTTATAGAGCTAGTTCAACTCTAGTGTAAAATTATTTGAACTAGATTATAGAGCTAGTTCACCTCTAGTGTAAAATTATTTGAACCAGCTTCTAGAGCTAGTTCAAATCTAGTGTAAATTTTTTTGTACTAGCCTACAGAGCTAGTTCAACTCTATTGTAAAATTATTTGTACAAGCTTATAGATCTAGTTCAATTCTTGTGTAAAATTATTTAAACTAGCTTATAGAGCTAGTTCAACTCTAGTGTAAAATTATTTGAAGTAGCTTATAGAGCTAGTTCAACTCTAGTGTACAACTATTTCTACTAGACTATAGAGCTAGTTCAACTCTAGTGTAAAATTATTTGTACAAGGTTATAGAGCTAGTTAAACTTAAGTGTAAAATTATTTATACTAGGCTATAGAGCGAGTTCAACTCTAGTGTAATATTTTTTGTACTAGGCTATAGAGCTAGTTCAACTCTACTGTCAAATAATTTAACTAGCTCATATAACTAGTTCAACTCTAGTGTAAAAAAATTGTACTAGGCCATAGAGCTAGTTCAACTCTAGTGTAAAATTATTTGAACTAGCTTATGGAGCGAGTTCAACTCTAGTGTAAAATTATTTGAACTAGCTTATAGAGCTAGTTCAACTCTAGTGTAAATTTATATGTACTAGGCTATAGAGCTAGTTCAACTCTAGTGCAAAGTTATTTGTACAAGATTATATAGCTAGTTCAACTCTAGTGTAAAATTATTTGATCTAGCTGATAGAGCGCGTTCAAGTCTAGTGGAAAATTATTTGAACTAGCTTATAGAGCTAGTTAAACACTAGTGGAAAATTATTTGCACAAGCTTATAGAGCTAGTTAGACTCTAGTGTGAAATTATTTGTACTAGGCTATAGAGCTAGTTCAACTCTAGTGTAAAATTATTTGAACTAGCTTATAGAGCTAGTTCAACTGTAGTGTAAAATTATTAGTACTAGGCTATAGAGCTAGTTCAACTCTAGTGTAAAATTATTTTAACTAGCTTATAGTGCTAGTTCAACTCTAGTGTAAAAATATTTGTACTAGGCTATAGAGCTACTTCAACTCTAGTTTAAAATTATTTGTACAGATTTAAAGAGCTAGTTCAACTCTAGTGTGAAATTATTTGTACTAGGCTATAGAGCTAGTTCATCTCTAATGTAAAATTATTTGAACAAGCTTATAGAGCTAGTTCAACTTTAGTGTAAAATTATTTGTACTAGGCTATAGAGCTAGTTCAACTATTGTGTAAAATTACTTGTACCAGGCTATAGAGCTAGTTCAACTCTAGTGTAAAATTATTTTTAGTAGACTAAAGAGCTAGTTCAACTCTAGTGTAAAATTATTTGAACAAGATTATAGAACTAGTTCAACTCTAGTGTAAAATTATTTCAACTAGCTTAAAGAGCTAGTTCAATTCTAGTGTAAAATTATTTGTACTAGCCTACAGAGCTAGTTCAACTCTATTGTAAAATTATTTGTACAAGCTTATAGAGCTAGTTCAATCATAGTGTAAAATTATTTGAACTAGCTTATAAAGCTAGTTCAACTATAGTGTGAAATTATTTGAAGTAGCTTATAGAGCTAGTTCAACTCTAGTGTAAAATTATTTGAACTAGATTATAGAGCTAGTTCACCTCTAGTGTAAAATTATTTGAACCAGCTTCTAGAGCTAGTTCAAATCTAGTGTAAAATTTTTTGTACTAGCCTACAGAGCTAGTTCAACTCTATTGTAAAATTATTTGTACAAGCTTATAGTTCTAGTTCAATTCTTGTGTAAAATTATTTAAACTAGCTTATAGAGCTAGTTCAACTCTAGTGTAAAATTATTTGAAGTAGCTTATAGAGCTAGTTCAACTCTAGTGTACAACTATTTCTACTAGACTATAGAGCTAGTTCAACTCTAGTGTAAAATTATTTGTACAAGGTTATAGAGCTAGTTAAACTTAAGTGTAAAATTATTTATACTAGGCTATAGAGCGAGTTCAACTCTAGTGTAATATTATTTGTACTAGGCTATAGAGCTAGTTCAACTCTACTGTCAAATAATTTAACTAGCTCATATAACTAGTTCAACTCTAGTGTAAAAAAATTGTACTAGGCCATAGAGCTAGTTCAACTCTAGTGTAAAATTATTTGAACTAGCTTATAGAGCGAGTTCAACTCTAGTGTAAAATTATTTGAACTAGCTTATAGAGCTAGTTCAACTCTAGTGCAAAATTATTTGTACAAGCTTATAGAGCTAGTGCAACTCTAGTGTAAATTTATATGTACTAGGCTATAGAGCTAGTTCAACTCTAGTGCAAAGTTATTTGTACAAGCTTATATAGCTAGTTCAACTCTAGTGTAAAATTATTTGATCTAGCTGATAGAGCGCGTTCAAGTCTAGTGGAAAATTATTTGAACTAGCTTATAGAGCTAGTTAAACACTAGTGGAAAATTATTTGCACAAGCTTATAGAGCTAGTTAGACTCTAGTGTGAAATTATTTGTACAAGGCTATAGAGCTAGTTCAACTCTAGTGTAAAATTATTTGAACTAGCTTATAGAGCTAGTTCAACTGTAGTGTAAAATTATTTGTACTAGGTTATAGAGCTAGTTCAACTCTAGTGTAAAATTATTTTAACTAGCTTATAGAGCTAGTTCAACTGTAGTGTAAAATTATTTGTACTAGGCTATAGAGCTAGTTCAACTCTAGGGTCAAATTATTTTCATTAGCTTATAGAGCTAGTTCAACTCTAGTGTAAAATTATTTGTACGAGGCTATAGAGCTAGTTCAACTCTAGTGTAAAATTATTTGTACTAGACTAAAGAGCTAGTTCAACTCTAGTGTAAAATTATTTGAACAAGATTATAGAACTAGTTCAACTCTAGTGTAAAATTATTTGAACAAGATTATAGAACTTGTTCATCTCTAGTGTAAAATTATTTGAACTAGATTATAGAACTAGTTCAATTCTAGTGTAAAATTATTTGAACTAGCTTATAGAGCTAATTCAACTCTAGTGTAAAATTATTTGTACTAGCCTATAGAGCTAGTTCAACTCTATTGTAAAATTATTTGTAAAAGCCTATCGAGCTAGTTCAATTCTAGTGTAAAATTATTTGAACTAGCTTATATAGGTAGTTCAACTCTAGTGTAAAATTATTTGAAGTAGCTTATAGAGCTAGTTCAACTCTAGTGTAAAATTATTTGAACTAGCTTATAGAGCTAATTCAAATCTAGTGTAAAATTATTTGTACAAGCTTATAGAGCTAGTTAAACTCTAGTGTAAAATTATTTGTACTAGGCTATAGAGCTAGTTCAACTCTAGTGCAAAGTTATTTGATCTAGCTTATAGAGCGAGTTCAACTCTAGTGCAAAATTATTTGAACTAGCTTATAGAGCTAGTTCAACTCTAGTGCAAAATTGTTTGTACTAGGCTATAGAGCTAGTTTAACTCTAGTGTGAAATTATTTGTACTAGGCTATAGAGCTAGTTCAACTCTAGTGGAAAATTATTTGAACTAGCTTATAGAGCTAGTTCAACTCTAGTGTAAAATTATTTGTACTAGGCTATAGAGCTAGTAGAACTGTAGTGTAAAATTATTTGAACTAGCTTATAGAGCTGGTAGAACTGTAGTGTAAAATTATTTGTACTAGGCTATAGATCTAGTTCAACTCTAGTGTAAAATTATTTTAACTAGCTTATAGAGCTAGTTCAACTCTAGTGTAAAATTATTTGATCTAGCTTATAGAGCGAGTTCAACTCTAGTGTAAAATTATTTGAACAAGATTATAGAACTAGTTCAACTCTAGTGTAAAATTATTTGAACAAGATTATAGAACTAGTTCAACTCTAGTGTAAAATTATTTGAACTAGATTATAGAACTAGTTCAATTCTAGTGTAAAATAATTTGAACTAGCTTATAGAGCTAATTCAACTCTAGTGTAAAATTATTTGTACTAGCCTATAGAGCTAGTTCAACTCTATTGTAAAATTATTTGTAATAGCCTATCGAGCTAGTTCAATTCTAGTGTAAAATTATTTGAACTAGCTTATATAGGTAGTTCAACTCTAGTGTAAAATTATTTGAAGTAGCTTATAGAGCTAGTTCAACTCTAGTGTAAAATTATTTGAACTAGCTTATAGAGCTAATTCAAATCTAGTGTAAAATTATTTGTACAAGCTTATAGAGCTAGTTAAACTCTAGTGTAAAATTATTTGTACTAGGCTATAGAGCTAGTTCAACTCTAGTGCAAAGTTATTTGATCTAGCATATAGAGCGAGTTCAACTCTTGTGCAAAATTATTTGAAATAGCTTATAGAGCAAGTTCAACTCTAGTGCAAAATTGTTTGTACTAGGCTATAGAGCTAGTTTAACTCTAGTGTGAAATTATTTGTACTAGGCTATAGAGCTAGTTCAACTCTAGTGGAAAATTATTTGAACTAGCTTATAGAGCTAGTTCAACTCTAGTGTAAAATTATTTGTACTAGGCTATAGAGCTAGTAGAACTGTAGTGTAAAATTATTTGAACTAGCTTATAGAGCTAGTAGAACTGTAGTGTAAAATTATTTGTACTAGGCTATAGATCTAGTTCAACTCTAGTGTAAAATTATTTTAACTAGCTTATAGAGCTAGTTCAACTCTAGTGTAAAATTATTTGATCTAGCTTATAGAGCGAGTTCAACTCTAGTGTAAAACTATTTGAACTAGATTATAGAGCTAGTTCAACTCTAGTGCAAAATTATTTGCACAAGCTTATAGAGCTAGTTCAACTCTAGTGTAAAATTATTTGTACAATGTTATAGAGCTAGTTAAACTCTAATGTAAAATTATTTGTACTAGGCTATAGAGCTAGTTCAACTCTAGTGTAAAATTATTTGAACTGGCTTATAGAGCGAGTTCAACTGTAGTGTAAAATTATTTGTACTAGGCTATAGTTCTAGTTCAACTCTAGTGTAAAATTATTTTAACTAGCTTATAGAGCTAGTTCAACTCTAGTGTAAAATTATTTGACCTAGCTTATAGAGCGAGTTCAACTCTAGTGTAAAATTATTTGAACTAGCTTATAGAGCTAGTTCAACTCTAGTGCAAAATTGTTTGCACAAGCTTATAGAGCTAGTTTAACTCTAGTGTAAAATTATTTGTTCTAGGCTATAGAGCTAGTTCAACTCTAGTGCAAAAGTATTTGCACAAGCTTATAGAGCTAGTTCAACTCAAGTGTAAAATTATTTGTTCTAGGCTATAGAGCTAGTTCAACTCTAGTCTAAAATTATTTGAACTAGCTTATAGAGCTAGTTCAACTCTAGTGTAAAATTATTTGTACTAGGCTATAGAGCTAGTTCAACTCTAGTCTAAAATTATTTGAACTAGCTTATAAAGCTAGTTCAACTCTGGTGTAAAAATATTTGTACTGGTCTATAGAGCTAGTTCAACTGTAGTGTAAAATTATTTGAACTAGATTATAGAGCTAGTTCACCTCTAGTGTAAAATTATTTGAACCAGCTTCTAGAGCTAGTTCAAATCTAGTGTAAAATTATTTGTACCAGCCTACAGAGCTAGTTCAGCTCTATTGTAAAATTATTTGTACAACCTTATAGATCTAGTTCAATTCTTGTTTAAAATTATTTAAACTAGCTTATAGAGCTAGTTCAACTCTAGTGTAAAATTATTTGTACTAGGCTATAGAGAAAGTTCAACTCTACTGTAAAATAATTTAACTAGCTTAAAGAACTAGTTCATCTCTAGTTTAAAAAAAATTGTACTAGGCCATAGAGCTAGTTCAACTCTAGTGTAAAATTATTTGAACTAGCTTATAGAGCTAGTACAACTCTAGTGCAAAATTATTTGTACAAGCTTATAGAGCTAGTGCAACTCTAGTGTAAAATTATATGTACTAGGCTATAGACCTAGTTCAACTCTACTGTAAAATAATTTAACTAGTTTATAGAACTAGTTCAACTCTAGTGTAAAGAATTTGTACTAGGCTATAGAGCTAGTTCAACTCTAGTGTAAAGTTATTTGTACAACCTTATAGAGCTAGTTCAACTCTAGTGTAAAATTATTTGAACTAGCTTATAGAGCAAGTTCAACTCTATTGTAAATTTATTTGAACTAGCTAGCTTATAAAGCTAGTTCAACTCTAGTGCAAAATTATTCGTACAAGCTTATAGAGCTAGTGCAACTCTAGTGTGAAATTATTTGTACTAGGCTATAGAGCTAGTTCAACTCTAGTGTAAAATTATTTGTACTAGGCTATAGATCTAGTTCAACTCTAGTGTACAACTATTTCTACTAGACTATAGAGCTAGTTCAACTCTAGTGTAAAATTATTTGTACTAGGCTATAGAGCTAGTTCAACTGTAGTGTAAAATTATTAGTACTAGGCTATAGAGCTAGTTCAACTCTAGTGTAAAATTATTTTAACTAGCTTATAGTGCTAGTTCAACTCTAGTGTAAAAATATTTGTACTAGGCTATAGAGCTACTTCAACTCTAGTTTAAAATTATTTGTACAGACTTAAAGAGCTAGTTCAACTCTAGTGTGAAATTATTTGTACTAGGCTATAGAGCTAGTTCATCTCTAATGTAAAATTATTTGAACAAGCTTATAGAGCTAGTTCAACTTTAGTGTAAAATTATTTGTACTAGGCTATAGAGCTAGTTCAACTATTGTGTAAAATTACTTGTACCAGGCTATAGAGCTAGTTCAACTCTAGTGTAAAATTATTTGTAGTAGACTAAAGAGCTAGTTCAACTCTAGTGTAAAATTATTTGAACAAGATTATAGAACTAGTTCAACTCTAGTGTAAAATTATTTCAACTAGCTTAAAGAGCTAGTTCAATTCTAGTGTAAAATTATTTGTACTAGCCTACAGAGCTAGTTCAACTCTATTGTAAAATTATTTGTACAAGCTTATAGAGCTAGTTCAATCATAGTGTAAAATTATTTGAACTAGCTTATAAAGCTAGTTCAACTATAGTGTGAAATTATTTGAAGTAGCTTATAGAGCTAGTTCAACTCTAGTGTAAAATTATTTGAACTAGATTATAGAGCTAGTTCACCTCTAGTGTAAAATTATTTGAACCAGCTTCTAGAGCTAGTTCAAATCTAGTGTAAAATTTTTTGTACTAGCCTACAGAGCTAGTTCAACTCTATTGTAAAATTATTTGTACAAGCTTATAGATCTAGTTCAATTCTTGTGTAAAATTATTTAAACTAGCTTATAGAGCTAGTTCAACTCTAGTGTAAAATTATTTGAAGTAGCTTATAGAGCTAGTTCAACTCTAGTGTACAACTATTTCTACTAGACTATAGAGCTAGTTCAACTCTAGTGTAAAATTATTTGTACAAGGTTATAGAGCTAGTTAAACTTAAGTGTAAAATTATTTATACTAGGCTATAGAGCGAGTTCAACTCTAGTGTAATATTATTTGTACTAGGCTATAGAGCTAGTTCAACTCTACTGTCAAATAATTTAACTAGCTCATATAACTAGTTCAACTCTAGTGTAAAAAAATTGTACTAGGCCATAGAGCTAGTTCAACTCTAGTGTAAAATTATTTGAACTAGCTTATAGAGCGAGTTCAACTCTAGTGTAAAATTATTTGAACTAGCTTATAGAGCTAGTTCAACTCTAGTGCAAAATTATTTGTACAAGCTTATAGAGCTAGTGCAACTCTAGTGTAAATTTATATGTACTAGGCTATAGAGCTAGTTCAACTCTAGTGCAAAGTTATTTGTACAAGCTTATATAGCTAGTTCAACTCTAGTGTAAAATTATTTGATCTAGCTGATAGAGCGCGTTCAAGTCTAGTGGAAAATTATTTGAACTAGCTTATAGAGCTAGTTAAACACTAGTGGAAAATTATTTGCACAAGCTTATAGAGCTAGTTAGACTCTAGTGTGAAATTATTTGTACTAGGCTATAGAGCTAGTTCAACTCTAGTGTAAAATTATTTGAACTAGCTTATAGAGCTAGTTCCACTGTAGTGTAAAATTATTTGTACTAGGCTATAGAGCTAGTTCAACTCTAGTGTAAAATTATTTTAACTAGCTTATAGAGCTAGTTCAACTCTAGTGTAAAATTATTTGTACTAGGCTATAGAGCTAGTTCAACTGTAGTGTAAAATTATTTGTACTAGGCTATAGAGCTAGTTCAACTCTAGGGTCAAATTATTTTCATTAGCTTATAGAGCTAGTTCAACTCTAGTGTAAAATTATTTGTACGAGGCTATAGAGCTAGTTCAACTCTAGTGTAAAATTATTTGTACTAGACTAAAGAGCTAGTTCAACTCTAGTGTAAAATTATTTGAACAAGATTATAGAACTAGTTCAACTCTAGTGTAAAATTATTTGAACAAGATTATAGAACTTGTTCATCTCTAGTGTAAAATTATTTGAACTAGATTATAGAACTAGTTCAATTCTAGTGTAAAATTATTTGAACTAGCTTATAGAGCTAATTCAACTCTAGTGTAAAATTATTTGTACTAGCCTATAGAGCTAGTTCAACTCTATTGTAAAATTATTTGTAAAAGCCTATCGAGCTAGTTCAATTCTAGTGTAAAATTATTTGAACTAGCTTATATAGGTAGTTCAACTCTAGTGTAAAATTATTTGAAGTAGCTTATAGAGCTAGTTCAACTCTAGTGTAAAATTATTTGAACTAGCTTATAGAGCTAATTCAAATCTAGTGTAAAATTATTTGTACAAGCTTATAGAGCTAGTTAAACTCTAGTGTAAAATTATTTGTACTAGGCTATAGAGCTAGTTCAACTCTAGTGCAAAGTTATTTGATCTAGCTTATAGAGCGAGTTCAACTCTAGTGCAAAATTATTTGAACTAGCTTATAGAGCTAGTTCAACTCTAGTGCAAAATTGTTTGTACTAGGCTATAGAGCTAGTTTAACTCTAGTGTGAAATTATTTGTACTAGGCTATAGAGCTAGTTCAACTCTAGTGGAAAATTATTTGAACTAGCTTATAGAGCTAGTTCAACTCTAGTGTAAAATTATTTGTACTAGGCTATAGAGCTAGTAGAACTGTAGTGTAAAATTATTTGAACTAGCTTATAGAGCTAGTAGAACTGTAGTGTAAAATTATTTGTACTAGGCTATAGATCTAGTTCAACTCTAGTGTAAAATTATTTTAACTAGCTTATAGAGCTAGTTCAACTCTAGTGTAAAATTATTTGATCTAGCTTATAGAGCGAGTTCAACTCTAGTGTAAAATTATTTGAACAAGATTATAGAACTAGTTCAACTCTAGTGTAAAATTATTTGAACAAGATTATAGAACTAGTTCAACTCTAGTGAAAAATTATTTGAACTAGATTATAGAACTAGTTCAATTCTAGTGTAAAATTATTTGAACTAGCTTATAGAGCTAATTCAACTCTAGTGTAAAATTATTTGTACTAGCCTATAGAGCTAGTTCAACTCTATTGTAAAATTATTTGTAAAAGCCTATCGAGCTAGTTCAATTCTAGTGTAAAATTATTTGAACTAGCTTATATAGGTAGTTCAACTCTAGTGTAAAATTATTTGAAGTAGCTTATAGAGCTAGTTCAACTCTAGTGTAAAATTATTTGAACTAGCTTATAGAGCTAATTCAAATCTAGTGTAAAATTATTTGTACAAGCTTATAGAGATAGTTAAACTCTAGTGTAAAATTATTTGTACTAGGCTATAGAGCTAGTTCAACTCTAGTGCAAAGTTATTTGATCTAGCTTATAGAGCGAGTTCAACTCTAGTGCAAAATTATTTGAAATAGCTTATAGAGCTAGTTCAACTCTAGTGCAAAATTGTTTGTACTAGGCTATAGAGCTAGTTTAACTCTAGTGTGAAATTATTTGTACTAGGCTATAGAGCTAGTTCAACTCTAGTGGAAAATTATTTGAACTAGCTTATAGAGCTAGTTCAACTCTAGTGTAAAATTATTTGTACTAGGCTATAGAGCTAGTAGAACTGTAGTGTAAAATTATTTGAACTAGCTTATAGAGCTAGTAGAACTGTAGTGTAAAATTATTTGTACTAGGCTATAGATCTAGTTCAACTCTAGTGTAAAATTATTTTAACTAGCTTATAGAGCTAGTTCAACTCTAGTGTAAAATTATTTGATCTAGCTTATAGAGCGAGTTCAACTCTAGTGTAAAACTATTTGAACTAGATTATAGAGCTAGTTCAACTCTAGTGCAAAATTATTTGCACAAGCTTATAGAGCTAGTTCAACTCTATTGTAAAATTATTTGTACAAGGTTATAGAGCTAGTTAAACTCTAATGTAAAATTATTTGTACTAGGCTATAGAGCTAGTTCAACTCTAGTGTAAAATTATTTGAACTGGCTTATAGAGCGAGTTCAACTGTAGTGTAAAATTATTTGTACTAGGCTATAGATCTAGTTCAACTCTAGTGTAAAATTATTTTAACTAGCTTATAGAGCTAGTTCAACTCTAGTGTAAAATTATTTGACCTAGCTTATAGAGCGAGTTCAACTCTAGTGTAAAATTATTTGAACTAGCTTATAGAGCTAGTTCAACTCTAGTGCAAAATTATTTGCACAAGCTTATAGAGCTAGTTTAACTCTAGTGTAAAATTATTTGTTCTAGGCTATAGAGCTAGTTCAACTCTAGTGCAAAATTATTTGCACAAGCTTATAGAGCTAGTTCAACTCAAGTGTAAAATTATTTGTTCTAGGCTATAGAGCTAGTTCAACTCTAGTCTAAAATTATTTGAACTAGCTTATAGAGCTAGTTCAACTCTAGTGTAAAATTATTTGTACTAGGCTATAGAGCTAGTTCAACTCTAGTCTAAAATTATTTGAACTAGCTTATAGAGCTAGTTCAACTCTAGTGTAAAAATATTTGTACTGGTCTATAGAGCTAATTCTACTCTAGTGTATAATTATTTTTACTAGGCTATAGAGCTAGTTCAACTCTAGTGTAAAAATATTTGTACTGGTCTATAGAGCTAATTCTACTCTAGTGTATAATTATTTTTACTAGGCTATAGTGCTAGTTCAACTCTACTGTAAAATAATTTAACTAGCTCATAGAACTAGTTCAACTCTAGTGTAAAAAAAATTGTACTAGGCCATAGAGCTAGTTCAACTCTAGTGTAAAATTATTTGAACTAGCTTATAGAGCGAGTTCAACTCTAGTGTAAAATTATTTGAACAAGCTTATAGAGCTAGTTCAACTCTAGTGCAAAATTATTTGTACCAGCTTATAGAGCTAGTGCAACTCTAGTGTAAAATTATATGTACTAGGCTATAGAGCTATTTCAACTCTACTGTAAAATAATTTAACTAGCTTATAGAACTAGTTCAACTCTAGTGCAAAAAAATTGTACTAGGCTATAGAGCTAGTTCAACTCTAGTGTAAAGTTATTTGTACAACCTTATAGAGCTAGTTCAACTCTAGTGTAAAATTATGTGTACTAGGCTATAGAGCTAGTTCAACTCTAGTGTAAAATTATTTGTACAAGGCTATAGATCTAGTTCAACTCTAGTGTAAATTATTTGAACTAGCTTATAGAGCTAGTTCAACTCTAGTGTAAAACAATTTGTTCTATGCTATTTAGCTAGTTCAACTGTAGTGTGAAATAATTTGTACTAGGCTATGGAGCTAGTTCAACTCTAGTGTAAAATTATTTTAACTAGCTTATAATGCTAGTTCAACTCTAGTGTATAAATATTTCTACTAGGCCATAGAGCTACTTCAACTCTAGTGTAAAATTATTTGTACAAACTTAAAGAGCTAGTTCAACTCTAGTGTAAAATTATTTGTACTAGGCTATAGAGCTAGTTCAACTCTATTGTAAAATTATTTGTACTAGGCTATAGAGCAAGTTCAACTTTAGTGTAAAATTATTTGTACTAGGCTATAGAGCTAGTTCAACTGCAGTGTAAAATTATTTGTACTAGGCTATAGAGCTAGTTCAACTTTAGGGTAAAATTATTTTAACTAGCTTATAGTGCTAGTTCAACTCTAGTGTAAAACTATTTGTACTAGGCTATAGAGCTAGTTCAACTCTAGTGTAAAATTACTTGTACTAGGCTATAGAGCTAGTTCAACTCTAGTGTAAAATTATTTGTACAAGATTAGAGAACTAGTTCAACTCTAGTGTAAAATTATTTCAACTAGCTTATAGAGCTAGTTCAATTCTAGTGTAAAATTATTTGTACTAGCCTACAGAGCTAGTTCAAATCTATTGTAAAATTATTTGTACAAGCTTATAGAGCTAGTTCAATCATAGTGTAAAATTATTTGAACTAGCTTATAAAGCTAGTTCAACTATAGTGTGAAATTTTTTGAAGTAGCTTATAGAGCTAGTTCAACTCTAGTGTAAAATTATTTGAACTAGATTATAGAGCTAGTTCACCTCTAGTGTAAAATTATTTGAACCAGCTTCTAGAGCTAGTTCAAATCTAGTGTAAAATTATTTGTACTAGCCTACAGAGCTAGTTCAACTCTATTGTAAAATTATTTGTACAAGCTTATAGATCTAGTTCAATTCTTGTGTAAAATTATTTAAACTAGCTTATAGAGCTAGTTCAACTCTGGTGTAAAATTATTTGAAGTAGCTTATAGAGCTCGTTCACCTCTAGTGTAAATTTTTTTTAAACCAGCTTCTAGAGCTAGTTCAAATCTAGTGTAAAATTATTTGTACTAGCCTACAGAGCTAGTTCAACTCTATTGTAAAATTATTTGTACAAGCTTATAGATCTAGTTCAATTCTTGTGTAAAATTATTTAAACTAGCTTATAGAGCTAGTTCAACTCTGGTGTAAAATTATTTGAAGTAGCTTATAGAGCTTGTTCAACTCTAGTGTAAAATTATTTGTACTAGACTATAGAGCTAGTTCAACTCTAGTGTAAAATTATTTGTACAAGGTTATAGAGCTAGTTAAACTCTAGTGTAAAACTATCTGTACTAGGCTATAGAGCGAGTTCAACTCTAGTGTAAAATTATTTGTACTAGGCTATAGAGCTAGTTCAACTCTACTGTAAAATAATTTAACTAGCTCATAGAACTAGTTCAACTCTAGTGAAAAAAAAATTGTACTAGGCCATAGAGCTAGTTCAACTCTAGTGTAAAATTATTTGAACTAGCTTATAGAGCGAGTTCAACTCTAGTGTAAAATTATTTGAACTAGCTTATAGAGCTAGTTCAACTCTAGTGCAAAATTATTTGTACAAGCTTATAGAGCTAGTGCAACTCTAGTGTAAAATTATATGTACTAGGCTATAGAGCTAGTTCAACTCTAGTGTAAAATAATTTAACTAGCTTATAGAACTAGTTCAACTCTAGTGTAAAAATATTTCTACTAGGCTATAGAGCTACTTCAACTCTAGTGTAAAATTATTTCAACTAGCTTATAGAGCTAGTTCAATTCTAGTGTAAAATTATTTGTACTAGCCTACAGAGCTAGTTCAAATCTATTGTAAAATTATTTGTACAAGCTTATAGAGCTAGTTCAATCATAGTGTAAAATTATTTGAAGTAGCTTATAGAGCTAGTTCAACTATAGTGTGAATTTTTTTGAAGTAGCTTATAGAGCTAGTTCAACTCTAGTGTAAAATTATTTGAACTAGATTATAGAGCTAGTTCACCTCTAGTGTAAAAATTTTTTGAACCAGCTTCTAGAGCTAGTTCAAATCTAGTGTAAAATTATTTGTACTAGCCTACAGAGCTAGTTCAACTCTATTGTAAAATTATTTGTACAAGCTTATAGATCTAGTTCAATTCTTGTGTAAAATTATTTAAACTAGATTATAGAGCTAGTTCAACTCTGGTGTAAAATTATTTGAAGTAGCTTATAGAGCTCGTTCAACTCTAGTGTAAAATTATTTGTACTAGACTATAGAGCTAGTTCAACTCTAGTGTAAAATTATTTGTACAAGGTTATAGAGCTAGTTAAACTCTAGTGTAAAACTATTTGTACTAGGCTATAGAGCGAGTTCAACTCTAGTGTAAAATTATTTGTACTAGGCTATAGAGCTAGTTCAACTCTACTGTAAAATAATTTAACTAGCTCATAGAACTAGTTCAACTCTAGTGTAAAAAAAATTGTACTAGGCCATAGAGCTAGTTCAACTCTAGTGTAAAATTATTTGAACTAGCTTATAGAGCGAGTTCAACTCTAGTGTAAAATTATTTGAACTAGCTTATAGAGCTAGTTCAACTCTAGTCCAAAATTATTTGTACAAGCTTATAGAGCTAGTGCAACTCTAGTGTAAAATTATATGTACTAGGCTATAGAGCTAGTTCAACTCTACTGTAAAATAATTTAACTAGCTTATAGAACTAGTTCAACTCTAGTTTAAAAATATTTCTACTAGGCTATAGAGCTACTTCAACTCTAGTGTAAAATTATTTTAACTAGCTTATAATGCTAGGTCAACTCTAGTGTAAAAATATTTCTACTAGGCTATAGAGCTACTTCAACTCTAGTGTAAAATTATTTGTACAAACTTAAAGAGCTAGTTCAACTCTATTGTAAAATTATTTGTACTAGGCTATAGAGCTAGTTCAACTCTATTGTAAAATTATTTGTACTAGGCTATAGAGCAAGTTCAACTTTAGTGTAAAATTATTTGTACTAGGCTATAGAGCTAGTTCAACTGCAGTGTAAAATTATTTGTACTAGGCTATAGAGCTAGTTCAACTTTAGGGTAAAATTATTTTAACTAGCTTATAGTGCTAGTTCAACTCTAGTGTAAAAATATTTGTACTAGGCTATAGAGCTAGTTCAACTCTAGTGTAAAATTACTTGTACTAGGCTATAGAGCTAGTTCAACTCTAGTGTAAAATTATTTGTACAAGATTATAGAACTAGTTCAACTCTAGTGTAAAATTATTTCAACTAGCTTATAGAGCTAGTTCAATTCTAGTGTAAAATTATTTGTACTAGCCTACAGAGCTAGTTCAAATCTAGTGTAAAATTATTTGTACTAGCCTACAGAGCTAGTTCAACTCTATTGTAAAATTATTTGTACAAGCTTATAGATCTAGTTCAATTCTTGTGTAAAATTATTTAAACTAGCTTATAGAGCTAGTTCAACTCTGGTGTAAAATTATTTGAAGTAGCTTATAGAGCTCGTTCAAATCTAGTGTAAAATTATTTGTACTAGACTATAGAGCTAGTTCAACTCTAGTGTAAAATTATTTGTACAAGGTTATAGAGCTAGTTAAACTCTAGTGTAAAACTATTTGTACTAGGCTATAGAGCGAGTTCAACTCTAGTGTAAAATTATTTGTACTAGGCTATAGAGCTAGTTCAACTCTACTGTAAAATAATTTAACTAGCTCATAGAACTAGTTCAACTCTAGTGTAAAAAAATTGTACTAGGCCATAGAGCTAGTTCAACTCTAGTGTAAAATTATTTGAACTAGCTTATAGAGCGAGTTCAACTCTAGTGTTAAATTATTTGAACTAGCTTATAGAGCTAGTTCAACTCTAGTGCAAAATTATTTGTACAAGCTTATAGAGCTAGTGCAACTCTAGTGTAAAATTATATGTACTAGGCTATAGAGCTAGTTCAACTCTACTGTAAAATAATTTAACTAGCTTATAGAACTAGTTCAACTCTAGTGTAAAAATATTTCTACTAGGCTATAGAGCTACTTCAACTCTAGTGTAAAATTATTTTAACTAGCTTATAATGCTAGGTCAACTCTAGTGTAAAAATATTTCTACTAGGCTATAGAGCTACTTCAACTCTAGTGTAAAATTATTTGTACAAACTTAAAGAGCTAGTTCAACTCTATTGTAAAATTATTTGTACTAGGCTATAGAGCTAGTTCAACTCTATTGTAAAATTATTTGTACTAGGCTATAGAGCAAGTTCAACTTTAGTGTAAAATTATTTGTACTAGGCTATAGAGCTAGTTCAACTGCAGTGTAAAATTATTTGTACTAGGCTATAGAGCTAGTTCAACTTTAGGGTAAAATTATTTTAACTAGCTTATAGTGCTAGTTCAACTCTAGTGTAAAAATATTTGTACTAGGCTATAGAGCTAGTTCAACTCTAGTGTAAAATTACTTGTACTAGGCTATAGAGCTAGTTCAACTCTAGTGTAAAATTATTTGTACAAGATTATAGAACTAGTTCAACTCTAGTGTAAAATTATTTCAACTAGCTTATAGAGCTAGTTCAATTCTAGTGTAAAATTATTTGTACTAGCCTACAGAGCTAGTTCAAATCTAGTGTAAAATTATTTGTACTAGCCTACAGAGCTAGTTCAACTCTATTGTAAAATTATTTGTACAAGCTTATAGATCTAGTTCAATTCTTGTGTAAAATTATTTAAACTAGCTTATAGAGCTAGTTCAACTCTGGTGTAAAATTATTTGAAGTAGCTTATAGAGCTCGTTCAAATCTAGTGTAAAATTATTTGTACTAGACTATAGAGCTAGTTAAACTCTAGTGTAAAATTATTTGTACAAGATTAGAGAACTAGTTCAACTCTAGTGTAAAATTATTTCAACTAGCTTATAGAGCTAGTTCAATTCTAGTGTAAAATTATTTGTACTAGCCTACAGAGCTAGTTCAAATCTATTGTAAAATTATTTGTACAAGCTTATAGAGCTAGTTCAATCATAGTGTAAAATTATTTGAACTAGCTTATAAAGCTAGTTCAACTATAGTGTGAATTTTTTTGAAGTAGCTTATAGAGCTAGTTCAACTCTAGTGTAAAATTATTTGAACTAGATTATAGAGCTAGTTCACCTCTAGTGTAAAATTATTTGAACCAGCTTCTAGAGCTAGTTCAAATCTAGTGTAAAATTATTTGTACTAGCCTACAGAGCTAGTTCAACTCTATTGTAAAATTATTTGTACAAGCTTATAGATCTAGTTCAATTCTTGTGTAAAATTATTTAAACTAGCTTATAGAGCTAGTTCAACTCCGGTGTAAAATTATTTGAAGTAGCTTATAGAGCTCGTTCACCTCTAGTGTAAATTTTTTTTGAACCAGCTTGTAGAGCTAGTTCAAATCTAGTGTAAAATTATTTGTACTAGCCTACAGAGCTAGTTCAACTCTATTATAAAATTATTTGTACAAGCTTATAGATCTAGTTCAATTCTTGTGTAAAATTATTTAAACTAGCTTATAGAGCTAGTTCAACTCTGGTGTAAAATTATTTGAAGTAGCTTATAGAGCTCATTCAACTCTAGTGTAAAATTATTTGTACTAGACTATAGAGCTAGTTCAACTCTAGTGTAAAATTATTTGTACAAGGTTATAGAGCTAGTTAAACTCCAGTGTAAAACTATTTGTACTAGGCTATAGAGCGAGTTCAACTCTAGTGTAAAATTATTTGTACTAGGCTATAGAGCTAGTTCAACTCTACTGTAAAATAATTTAACTAGCTCATAGAACTAGTTCAACTCTAGTGTAAAAAAAATTGTACTAGGCCATAGAGCTAGTTCAACTCTAGTGTAAAATTATTTGAACTAGCTTATAGAGCGAGTTCAACTCTAGTGTAAAATTATTTGAACTAGCTTATAGAGCTAGTTCAACTCTAGTGCAAAATTATTTGTACAAGCTTATAGAGCTAGTGCAACTCTAGTGTAAAATTATATGTACTAGGCTATAGAGCTAGTTCAACTCTACTGTAAAATAATTTAACTAGCTTATAGAACTAGTTCAACTCTAGTGTAAAAATATTTCTACTAGGCTATAGAGCTACTTCAACTCTAGTGTAAAATTATTTGTACAAACTTAAAGAGCTAGTTCAACTCTAGTGTAAAATTATTTGTACTAGGCTATAGAGCTAGTTCAACTCTAGTGTAAAATTATTTGTACTAGGCTATAGAGCTAGTTCAACTCTAGTGTAAAATTATTTGTACAAGATTATAGAACTAGTTCAACTCTAGTGTAAAATTATTTCAACTAGCTTATAGAGCTAGTTCAATTCTAGTGTAAAATTATTTGTACTCCATTACAGAGCTAGTTCAAATCTATTGTAAAATTATTTGTACAAGCTTATAGAGCTAGTTCAATCATAGTGTAAAATTATTTGAACTAGCTTATAAAGCTAGTTCAACTATAGTGTGAATTTTTTTGAAGTAGCTTAAAGAGCTAGTTCAACTCTAGTGTAAATTTATTTGAACTAGATTATAGAGCTAGTTCACCTCTAGTGTAAAATTATTTGAACCAGCTTCTAGAGCTAGTTCAAATCTAGTGTAAAATTATTTGTACTAGCCTACAGAGTTAGTTCAACTCTATTGTAATATTATTTGTACAAGCTTATAGATCTAGTTCAATTCTTGTGTAAAATTATTTAAACTAGCTTATAGAGCTAGTTCAACTCTGGTGTAAAATTATTTGAAGTAGCTTATCGAGCTCGTTCACCTCTAGTGTAAAATTATTTGAACCAGCTTCTAGAGCTAGTTCAAATCTAGTGTAAAATTATTTGTACTAGCCTACAGAGCTAGTTAAACTCTATTGTAAAATTATTTGTACAAGCTTATAGATCTAGTTCAATTCTTGTGTAAAATTATTTAAACTAGCTTATAGAGCTAGTTCAACTCTGGTGTAAAATTATTTGAAATAGCTTATAGAGCTCGTTCAACTCTAGTGTAAAATTATTTGTACTAGACTATAGAGCTAGTTCAACTCTAGTGTAAAATTATTAGTACAAGGTTATAGAGCTAGTTAAACTCTAGTGTAAAATTATTTGTACTAGGCTATAGAGCGAGTTCAACTCTAGTGTAAAATTATTTGTACTAGGCTATAGAGCTAGTTCAACTCTACTGTAAAATAATTTAACTAGCTCATAGAACTAGTTCAACTCTAGTGTAAAAAAAATTGTACTAGGCCATAGAGCTAGTTCAACTCTAGTGTAAAATTATTTGAACTAGCTTATAGAGCGAGTTCAACTCTAGTGTAAAATTATTTGAACTAGCTTATCGAGCTAGTTCAACTCCAGTGCAAAATTATTTGTACAAGCTTATAGAGCTAGTGCAACTCTAGTGTAAAATTATATATACTAGGCTATAGAGCTAGTTCAACTCTACTGTAAAATAATTTAACTAGCTTATAGAACTAGTTCAACTCTAGTGTAAAAACAATTGTACTAGGCTATAGAGCTAGTTCAACTCTAGTGTAAAGTTATTTGTACAACCTTATAGAGCTAGTTCAACTCTAGTGTAAAATTATTTGTACTAGGCTATAGAGCTAGTTCAACTCTAGTGTAAAATTATTTCTACAAGGCTATAGATCTAGTTCAACTCTAGTGTAAATTATTTGAACTAGCTTATAGAGCTAGTTCAACTCGAGTGTAAAACTATTTGTTCTAGGCTATTTTGCTATTTCAACTGTAGTGTAAAATAATTTGTACTAGGCTATGGAGCTAGTTCAACTCTAGTGTAAAATTATTTTAACTAGCTTATAGTGCTAGTTCAACTCTAGTGTAAAAATATTTCTACTAGGCTATAGAGCTACTTCAACTCTAGTGTAAAATTATTTGTACAAACTTAAAGAGCTAGTTCAACTCTAGTGTAAAATTATTTGTACTAGGCTATAGAGCTAGTTCAACTATAGTGTAAAATTATTTGTACTAGGCTATAGAGCTAGTTCAACTTTTGTGTAAAATTATTTGTACTAGGCTATAGAGCAAGTTCAACTTTAGTGTAAAATTATTTGTACTAGGCTATAGAGCTAGTTCAACTGCAGTGTAAAATTATTTGTACTAGGCTATAGAGCTAGTTCAACTTTAGGGTAAAATTATTTTAACTAGCTTATAGTGCTAGTTCAACTCTAGTGTAAAAATATTTGTACTAGGCTATAGAGCTAGTTCAACTCTAGTGTAAAATTACTTGTACTAGGCTATAGAGCTAGTTCAACTCTAGTGTAAAATTATTTGTACAAGATTATAGAACTAGTTCAACTCTAGTGTAAAATTATTTCAACTAGCTTATAGAGCTAGTTCAATTCTAGTGTAAAATTATTTGTACTAGCCTACAGAGCTAGTTCAAATCTATTGTAAAATTATTTGTACAAGCTTATAGAGCTAGTTCAATCATAGTGTAAAATTATTTGAACTAGCTTATAAAGCTAGTTCAACTATAGTGTGAATTTTTTTGAAGTAGCTTATAGAGCTAGTTCAACTCTAGTGTAAAATTATTTGAACTAGATTATAGAGCTAGTTCACCTCTAGTGTAAAATTATTTGAACCAGCTTCTAGAGCTAGTTCAAATCTAGTGTAAAATTATTTGTACTAGCCTACAGAGCTAGTTCAACTCTATTGTAGAATTATTTGTACAAGCTTATAGATCTAGTTCAATTCTTGTGTAAAATTATTTAAACTAGCTTATAGAGCTAGTTCAACTCTGGTGTAAAATTATTTGAAGTAGCTTATAGACCTCGTTCACCTCTAGTGTAATTTTTTTTTGAACCAGCTTCTAGAGCTAGTTCAAATCTAGTGTAAAATTATTTGTACTAGCCTACAGAGCTAGTTCAACTCTATTGTAAAATTATTTGTACAAGCTTATAGATCTAGTTCAATTCTTGTGTAAAATTTTTTAAACTAGCTTATAGAGCTAGTTCAACTCTGGTGTAAAATTATTTGAAGTAGCTTATAGAGCTCGTTCAACTCTAGTGTAAAATTATTTGTACTAGACTATAGAGCTAGTTCAACTCTAGTGTAAAATTATTTGTACAAGGTTATAGAGCTAGTTAAACTCTAGTGTAAAACTATTTGTACTAGGCTATAGAGCGAGTTCAACTCTAGTGTAAAATTATTTGTACTAGGCTATAGAGCTAGTTCAACTCTACTGTAAAATAATTTAACTAGCTCATAGAACTAGTTCAACTCTAGTGTAAAAAAAACTGGACTAGGCCATAGAGCTAGTTCAACTCTAGTGTAAAATTATTTGAACTAGCTTATAGAGCGAGTTCAACTCTAGTGTAAAATTATTTGAACTAGCTTATAGAGCTAGTTCAACTCTAGTGCAAAATTATTTGTACAAGCTTATAGAGCTAGTGCAACTCTAGTGTAAAATTATATGTACTAGGCTATAGAGCTAGTTCAACTCTACTGTAAAATAATTTAACTAGCTTATAGAACTAGTTCAACTCTAGTGTAAAAATATTTCTACTAGGCTATAGAGCTACTTCAACTCTAGTGTAAAATTATTTGTACAAACTTAAAGAGCTAGTTCAACTCTAGTGTAAAATTATTTGTACTAGGCTATAGACCTAGTTCAACTCTAGTGTAAAATTATTTGTACTAGGCTATAGAGCTAGTTCAACTCTAGTGTAAAATTATTTGTACAAGATTAACTAGTTCAACTCTAGTGTAAAATTACTTCAACTAGCTTAGAGAGCTAGTTCAATTCTAGTGTAAAATTATTTGTACTCCTCTACAAAGCTAGTTCAACTCTATTGTAAAATTATTTGTACAAGCTTATAGAGCTAGTTCAATCATAGTGTAAAATTATTTGAACTAGCTTATAAAGCTAGTTCAACTATAGTGTGAAATTTTTTGAAGTAGCTTAAAGAGCTAGTTCAACTCTAGTGTAAAATTATTTGAACTAGATTATAGAGCTAGTTCACCTCTAGTGTAAAATTATTTGAACCAGCTTCTAGAGCTAGTTCAAATCTAGTGTAAAATTATTTGTACTAGCCTACAGAGCTAGTTCAACTCTATTGTAAAATTATTTGTACAAGCTTATAGATCTAGTTCAATTCTTGTGTAAAATTATTTAAACTAGCTTATAGAGCTAGTTCAACTCTGGTGTAAAATTATTTGAAGTAGCTTATCGAGCTCGTTCACCTCTAGTGTAAAATTATTTGAACCAGCTTCTAGAGCTAGTTCAAATCTAGTGTAAAATTATTTGTACTAGCCTACAGAGCTAGTTCAACTCTATTGTAAAATTATTTGTACAAGCTTATAGATCTAGTTCAATTCTTGTGTAAAATTATTTAAACTAGCTTATAGAGCTAGTTCAACTCTGGTGTAAAATTATTTGAAATAGCTTATAGAGCTCGTTCTACTCTAGTGTAAAATTATTTGTACTAGACTATAGAGCTAGTTCAACTCTAGTGTAAATTATTTGTACAAGGTTATAGAGCTAGTTAAACTCTAGTGTAAAATTATTTGTACTAGGCTATAGAGCGAGTTCAACTCTAGTGTAAAATTATTTGTACTAGGCTATAGACCTAGTTCAAGTCTACTGTAAAATAATTTAACTAGCTCATAGAACTAGTTCAACTCTAGTGTAAAAAAAATTGTACTAGGCCATAGAGCTAGTTCAACTCTAGTGTAAAATTATTTGAACTAGCTTACAGAGCGAGTTCAACTCTAGTGTAAAATTATTTGAACTAGCTTATCGAGCTAGTTCAACTCTAGTGCAAAATTATTTGTACAAGCTTATAGAGCTAGTGCAACTCTAGTGTAAAATTATATATACTAGGCTATAGAGCTAGTTCAACTCTACTGTAAAATAATTTAACTAGCTTATAGAACTAGTTCAACTCTAGTGTAAAAACAATTGTACTAGGCTATAGAGCTAGTTCAACTCTAGTGTAAAGTTATTTGTACAACCTTATAGAGCTAGTTCAACTCTAGTGTAAAATTATTTGTACTAGGCTATAGAGCTAGTTCAACTCTAGTGTAAAATTATTTATACAAGGCTATAGATCTAGTTCAACTCTAGTGTAAATTATTTGAACTAGCTTATAGAGCTAGTTCAACTCGAGTGTAAAACTATTTGTTCTAGGCTATTTTGCTATTTCAACTGTAGTGTAAAATAATTTGTACTAGGCTATGGAGCTAGTTCAACTCTAGTGTAAAATTATTTTAACTAGCTTATAGTGCTAGTTCAACTCTAGTGTAAAAATATTTCTACTAGGCTATAGAGCTACTTCAACTCTAGTGTAAAATTATTTGTACAAACTTAAAGAGCTAGTTCAACTCTAGTGTAAAATTATTTGTACTAGGCTATAGAGCTAGTTCAACTATAGTGTAAAATTATTTGTACTAGGCTATAGAGCTAGTTCAACTTTAGTGTAAAATTATTTGTACTAGGCTATAGAGCAAGTTCAACTTTAGTGTAAAATTATTTGTACTAGGCTATAGAGCTAGTTGAACTGCAGTGTAAAATTATTTGTACTAGGCTATAGAGCTAGTTCAACTTTAGGGTAAAATTATTTTAACTAGCTTATAGTGCTAGTTAAACTCTAGTGTAAAAATATTTGTACTAGGCTATAGAGCTAGTTCAACTCTAGTGTAAAATTATTTGTACTAGGCTATAGAGCTAGTTCAACTCTAGTGTAAAATTATTTGTACAAGCTGAAAGAGCTAGTTCAACTCTAGTGTAAAATTAATTGAACTGGCTTATAGAGCGAGTTCGACTCTAGTGTGAAATTATTTTTACAAGCTTATAGAGCTAGTTCAACTCTAGTTTAAAATTATTTGAACTAAGCTATAGAGCTAGTTCAACTCTAGTGTAAAATTATTTTAGCTAGCTTATAGAGCTAGTCCAACTCTAGTGTAAAATTATTTGTACTGGTCTATAGAGCTGATGTAACTCTAGTGTAAAATTATTTTTACTAGGCTATAGAGCTAGTTCAACTCTAATGTAAAATTATTTGAACTAGCTTATAGAGCTAGTTCAACTCGACTGTAAAATTATTTGTACTAGACTATAGGGCTAGTTCAACTCTAGTGTAAAATTATTTGAACTAGATTATAGAACTAGTTCAATTCTAGTGTAAAATTATTTGAACTAGCTTATAGAGCAAATTCAACTCTAGTGTAAAATTATTTGTACTAGCCTACAGAGCTAGTCCAACTCTATTGTAAAATTATTTGTAAAAGCCAATAGAGCTACTTCAATTCTAGTTTAAAATTATATGAACTAGATTATATAACTAGTTCAACTCTAGCGTAAAATTATTTGAAGTAGCTTATAGAGCTAGTTCAACTCTAGTGTAAAATTATTTGAACTAGCTTATAGAGCTAATTCAAATCTAGTGTAAAATTATTTGTACAAGCTTATAGTGCTAGTTCAACTCTAGTGTAAAAATATTTGTACTAGGCTATAGAGCTAGTTCAACTCTAGTGTAAAATTATTTGTACTAGGGTATAGAGCTAGTTCAACTCTAGTGTAAAATTATTTGTACAAGCTGAAAGAGCTAGTTCAACTCTAGTGTAAAATTAATTGAACTGGCTTATAGAGCGAGTTCGACTCTAGTGTGAAATTATTTTTACAAGCTTATAGAGCTAGTTCAACTCTAGTTTAAAATTATTTGAACTAAGCTATAGAGCTAGTTCAACTCTAGTGTAAAATTATTTTAGCTAGCTTATAGAGCTAGTCCAACTCTAGTGTAAAAATATTTGTACTGGTCTATAGAGCTGATGTAACTCTAGTGTAAAATTATTTTTACTAGGCTATAGAGCTAGTTCAACTCTAATGTAAAATTATTTGAACTAGCTTATAGAGCTAGTTCAACTCGACTGTAAAATTATTTGTACTAGACTATAGGGCTAGTTCAACTCTAGTGTAAAATTATTTGAACTAGATTATAGAACTAGTTCAATTCTAGTGTAAAATTATTTGAACTAGCTTATAGAGCAAATTCAACTCTAGTGTAAAATTATTTGTACTAGCCTACAGAGCTAGTCCAACTCTATTGTAAAATTATTTGTAAAAGCCTATAGAGCTACTTCAATTCTAGTTTAAAATTATATGAACTAGATTATATAACTAGTTCAACTCTAGCGTAAAATTATTTGAAGTAGCTTATAGAGCTAGTTCAACTCTAGTGTAAAATTATTTGAACTAGCTTATAGAGCTAATTCAAATCTAGTGTAAAATTATTTGTACAAGCTTATAGTGCTAGTTAAACTCTAGTGTACAATTATTTGTACTCGGCTATAGAGCTAGTTCAACTCTAGTGCAATGTTATTTGTGCAAGCTTATAGAGCTAGTTCAACTCTAGTGTAAATTTATTTGATCGAGCTTATAGAGCGAGTTCAACTCTAGTGTAAAATTATTTGAACTAGCTTATAGAGCTAGTTCAACTCTAGTGCAAAATTATTTGCACAAGCTTATAGAGCTAGTTTAACTCTAGTGTGAAATTATTTGTACTAGGCTATAGAGCTAGTTTATCTCTAGCGTAAAATTATTTGAACTAGCTTATAGAGCTAGATCAACTCTAGTGTAAAATTATTTGTACTAGGCTATAGAGCTAGTTCAACTCTAGTGTAAAATTATTTGTACTAGGCCATAGAGCTAGTTCAACTCTAGTGTAAAATTATTTTAACTAGCATATAGAGCTAGTTCAACTCTAGTGTAAAATTATTTGATCTAGCTTATAGAGCGAGTTCAACTCTAGTGTAAAATTATTTGAACTAGCTTATAGAGCTAGTTCAACTCTAGTGCAAAATTATTTGCACAAGCTTACAGAGCTAGTTTAACTCTAGTGTGGAATTATTTGTACTAGGCTATAGAGCTAGTTCAACTCTAGTGTAAAATTATTTGAACTAGCTTATAGAGCTAGTTCAACTATAGTGTAAAATTATTTGTACTAGGCTATAGAGCTAGTTCAACTCTAGTGTAAAATTATTTTAGCTAGCTTATAGAGCTAGTTCATCTCTAGTGTAAAAATATTTTTACTGGTCTATAGAGCTAATTCAACTCTAGTGTAAAATTATTTTTACTAGGCTATAGAACTAGTTCAACTCCAATGTAAAATTATTTGAACTAGCTTATAGAGCTAGTTCAACTCGACTGTAAAATTATTTGTACTAGACTATAGGGCTAGTTCAACTCTAGTGTAAAATTATTTGAACTAGATTACAGAACTAGTTCAATTTTAGTGTAAAATTATTTGAACTAGCTTATAGAGCTAATTCAACTCTAGTGTAAAATTATTTGTACTAGCCTATAGAGCTAGTTCAACTCTATTGTAAAATTATTTGTAAAAGCCTATAGAGCTAGTTCAATTCTAGTGTAAAATTATTTGAACTAGCTTATATAGGTAGTTCAACTCTAGTGTAAAATTATTTGAAGTAGCTTATAGAGCTAGTTCAACTCTAGTGTAAAATTATTTGACCTAGCTTATAGAGCTAATTCAAATCTAGTGTAAAATTATTTGTACAAGCTTATAGAGCTAGTTAAACTCTAGTGTAAAATTATTTGTACTAGGCTATAGAGCTAGTTCAACTCTAGTGCAAAGTTATTTGTACAAGCTTATAGAGCTAGTTCAACTCTAGTGTAAAATTATTTGATCTAGCTTATAGAGCGAGTTCAATTCTAGTGCAAAATTATTTGAACTAGCTTATAGAGCTAGTTCAACTCTAGTGGAAAATTGTTTGCGCAAGCTTATAGAGCTAGTTTAACTCTAGTGTGAAATTATTTGTACTAGGCTATAGAGCTAGTTCAACTATAGTGGAAAATTATTTGAACTAGCTTATAGAGCTAGTTCAACTCTAGTGTAAAATTATTTGTACTAGGCTATAGACCTAGTTCAACTCTAGTGTAAAATTATTTGAACTAGCTTATAGAGCTAGTAGAACTGTAGTGTAAAATTATTTGTACTAGGCTATAGATCTAGTTCAACTCTAGTGTAAAATTATTTTAACTAGCTTATAGAGCTAGTTCAACTCTAGTGTAAAATTATTTGATCTAGCTTATGGAGCGAGTTCAACTCTAGTGTAAAATTATTTGAACTAGCTTATAGAGCTAGTTCAACTCTAGTGCAAAATTATTTGCTCAAGCTTATAGAGCTAGTTTAACTCTAGTGTGGAATTATTTGTACTAGGCTATAGAGCTAGTTCAACTCTAGTGTAAAATTATTTGAACTAGCTTATAGAGCTAGTTCAACTATAGTGTAAAATTATTTGTACTAGGCTATAGAGCTAGTTCAACTCTAGTGTAAAATTATTTTAGCTAGCTTATAGAGCTAGTTCATCTCTAGTGTAAAAATATTTTTACTGGTCTATAGAGCTAATTCAACTCTAGTGTAAAATTGTTTTTACTAGGCTATAGAACTAGTTCAACTCCAATGTAAAATTATTTGAACTAGCTTATAGAGCTAGTTCAACTCGACTGTAAAATTATTTGTACTAGACTATAGGGCTAGTTCAACTCTTGTGTAAAATTATATGAACTAGATTACAGAACTAGTTCAATTTTAGTGTAAAATTATTTGAACTAGCTTATAGAGCTAATTCAACTCTAGTGTAAAATTATTTGTACTAGCCTATAGAGCTAGTTCAACTCTATTGTAAAATTATTTGTAAAAGCCTATAGAGCTAGTTCAATTCTAGTGTAAAATTATTTGAACTAGCTTATATAGGTAGTTCAACTCTAGTGTAAAATTATTTGAAGTAGCTTATAGAGCTAGTTCAACTCTAGTGTAAAATTATTTGAACTAGCTTATAGAGCTAATTCAAATCTAGTGTAAAATTATTTGTACAAGCTTATAGAGCTAGTTAAACTCTAGTGTAAAATTATTTGTACTAGGCTATAGAGCTAGTTCAACTCTAGTGCAAAGTTATTTGTACAAGCTTATAGAGCTAGTTCAACTCTAGTGTAAAATTATCTGATCTAGCTTATAGAGCGAGTTTAACTCTAGTGCAAAATTATATGAACTAGCTTATAGAGCTAGTTCAACTCTAGTGCAAAATTGTTTGCACAAGCTTATAGAGCTAGTTTAACTCTAGTGTGAAATTATTTGTACTAGGCTATAGAGCTAGTTCAACTATAGTGGAAAATTATTTGAACTAGCTTATAGAGCTAGTTCAACTCTAGTGTAAAATTATTTGTACTAGGCTATAGAGCTAGTTCAACTCTAGTGTAAAATTATTTGAACTAGCTTATAGAGCTAGTAGAACTGTAGTGTAAAATTATTTGTACTAGGCTATAGATCTTGTTCAACTCTAGTGTAAAATTATTTTAACTAGCTTATAGAGCTAGTTCAACTCTAGTGTAAAATTATTTGATCTAGCTTATGGAGCGAGTTCAACTCTAGTGTAAAATTATTTGAACTAGCTTATAGAGCTAGTTCAACTCTAGTGCAAAATTATTTGCACAAGCTTATAGAGCTAGTTTAACTCTAGTGTGAAATTATTTGTACTAGGCTATAGAGCTAGTTCAACTCTAGTGTAAAATTATTTGTACAAGGTTATAGAGCTAGTTAAACTCTAATGTAAAATTATTTGTACTAGGCTATAGAGCTAGTTCAACTCTAGTGTAAAATTATTTGAACTGGCTTATAGAGCGAGTTCAACTGTAGTGTAAAATTATTTGTACTAGCTTATAGAGCTAGTTCAACTCTAGTGCAAAATTATTTGCACAAGCTTATAGAGCTAGTTTAACTCTAGTGTGGAATTATTTGTACTAGGCTATAGAGCTAGTTCAACTCTAGTGTAAAATTATTTGAACTAGCTTATAGAGCTAGTTCAACTATAGTGTAAAATTATTTGTACTAGGCTATAGAGCTAGTTCAACTCTAGTGTAAAATTATTTTAGCTAGCTTATAGAGCTAGTTCATCTCTAGTGTAAAAATATTTTTACTGGTCTATAGAGCTAATTCAACTCTAGTGTAAAATTATTTTTACTAGGCTATAGAACTAGTTCAACTCCAATGTAAAATTATTTGAACTAGCTTATAGAGCTAGTTCAACTCGACTGTAAAATTATTTGTACTAGACTATAGGGCTAGTTCAACTCTAGTGTAAAATTATTTGAACTAGATTACAGAACTAGTTCAATTTTAGTGTAAAATTATTTGAACTAGCTTATAGAGCTAATTCAACTCTAGTGTAAAATTATTTGTACTAGCCTATAGAGCTAGTTCAACTCTATTGTAAAATTATTTGTAAAAGGCTATAGAGCTAGTTCAATTCTAGTGTAAAATTATTTGAACTAGCTTATATAGGTAGTTCAACTCTAGTGTAAAATTATTTGAAGTAGCTTATAGAGCTAGTTCAACTCTAGTGTAAAATTATTTGAACTAGCTTATAGAGCTAATTCAAATCTAGTGTAAAATTATTTGTACAAGCTTATAGAGCTAGTTAAACTCTAGTGTAAAATTATTTGTACTAGGCTATAGAGCTAGTTCAACTCTAGTGCAAAGTTATTTGTACAAGCTTATAGAGCTAGTTCAACTCTAGTGTAAAATTATTTGATCTAGCTTATAGAGCGAGTTCAACTCTAGTGCAAAATTATTTGAACTAGCTTATAGAGCTAGTTCAACTCTAGTGCAAAATTGTTTGCGCAAGCTTATAGAGCTAGTTTAACTCTAGTGTGAAATTATTTGTACTAGGCTATAGAGCTAGTTCAACTATAGTGGAAAATTATTTGAACTAGCTTATAGAGCTAGTTCAACTCTAGTGTAAAATTATTTGTACTAGGCTATAGAGCTAGTTCAACTCTAGTGTAAAATTATTTGAACTAGCTTATAGAGCTAGTAGAACTGTAGTGTAAAATTATTTGTACTAGGCTATAGATCTAGTTCAACTCTAGTGTAAAATTATTTTAACTAGCTTATAGAGCTAGTTCAACTCTAGTGTAAAATTAGTTGATCTAGCTTATGGAGCGAGTTCAACTCTAGTGTAAAATTATTTGAACTAGCTTATAGAGCTAGTTCAACTCTAGTGCAAAATTATTTGCACAAGCTTATAGAGCTAGTTTAACTCTAGTGTGGAATTATTTGTACTAGGCTATAGAGCTAGTTCAACTCTAGTGTAAAATTATTTGAACTAGCTTATAGAGCTAGTTCAACTATAGTGTAAAATTATTTGTACTAGGCTATAGAGCTAGTTCAACTCTAGTGTAAAATTATTTTAGCTAGCTTATAGAGCTAGTTCATCTCTAGTGTAAAAATATTTTTACTGGTCTATAGAGCTAATTCAACTCTAGTGTAAAATTATTTTTACTAGGCTATAGAACTAGTTCAACTCCAATGTAAAATTATTTGAACTAGCTTATAGAGCTAGTTCAACTCGACTGTAAAATTATTTGTACTAGACTATAGGGCTAGTTCAACTCTTGTGTAAAATTATTTGAACTAGATTACAGAACTAGTTCAATTTTAGTGTAAAATTATTTGAACTAGCTTATAGAGCTAATTCAACTCTAGTGTAAAATTATTTGTACTAGCCTATAGAGCTAGTTCAACTCTATTGTAAAATTATTTGTAAAAGCCTATAGAGCTAGTTCAATTCTAGTGTAAAATTATTTGAACTAGCTTATATAGGTAGTTCAACTCGAGTGTAAAATTATTTGAAGTAGCTTATAGAGCTAGTTCAACTCTAGTGTAAAATTATTTGAACTAGCTTATAGAGCTAATTCAAATCTAGTGTAAAATTATTTGTACAAGCTTATAGAGCTAGTTAAACTCTAGTGTAAAATTATTTGTACTAGGCAATAGAGCTAGTTCAACTCTAGTGCAAAGTTATTTGTACAAGCTTATAGAGCTAGTTCAACTCTAGTGTAAAATTATTTGATCTAGCTTATAGAGCGAGTTCAACTCTAGTGCAAAATTATTTGAACTAGCTTATAGAGCTAGTTCAACTCTAGTGCAAAATTGTTTGCACAAGCTTATAGAGCTAGTTTAACTCTAGTGTGAAATTATTTGTACTAGGCTATAGAGCTAGTTCAACTATAGTGGAAAATTATTTGAACTAGCTTATAGAGCTAGTTCAACTCTAGTGTAAAATTATTTGTACTAGGCTATAGAGCTAGTTCAACTCTAGTGTAAAATTATTTGAACTAGCTTATAGAGCTAGTAGAACTGTAGTGTAAAATTATTTGTACTAGGCTATAGATCTAGTTCAACTCTAGTGTAAAATTATTTTAACTAGCTTATAGAGCTAGTTCAACTCTAGTGTAAAATTATTTGATCTAGCTTATGGAGCGAGTTCAACTCTAGTGTAAAATTATTTGAACTAGCTTATAGAGCTAGTTCAACTCTAGTGCAAAATTATTTGCACAAGCTTATAGAGCTAGTTTAACTCTAGTGTGAAATTATTTGTACTAGGCTATAGAGCTAGTTCAACTCTAGTGTAAAATTATTTGTACAAGGTTATAGAGCTAGTTAAACTCTAATGTAAAATTATTTGTACTAGGCTATAGAGCTAGTTCAACTCTAGTGTAAAATTATTTGAACTGGCTTATAGAGCGAGTTCAACTGTAGTGTAAAATTATTTGTACTAGCCTATAGATCTTGTTCAACTCTAGTGTAAAATTATTTTAACTAGCTTATAGAGCTAGTTCAACTCTAGTGTAAAATTATTTGACCTAGCTTATAGAGCGAGTTTAACTCTAGTGTAAAATTATTTGTACTAGCCTATAGAGCTAGTTCAACTCTATTGTAAAATTATTTGTAAAAGCCTATAGAGCTAGTTCAATTCTAGTGTAAAATTATTTGAACTAGCTTATATAGGTAGTTCAACTCTAGTGTAAAATTATTTGAAGTAGCTTATAGAGCTAGTTCAACTCTAGTGTAAAATTATTTGAACTAGCTTATAGAGCTAATTCAAATCTAGTGTAAAATTATTTGTACAAGCTTATAGAGCTAGTTAAACTGTAGTGTAAAATTATTTGTACAAGGCTATAGAGCTAGTTCAACTCTAGTGCAAGTTTATTTGTACAAGCTTATAGAGCTAGTTCAACTCTAGTGTAAAATTATTTGATCTAGCTTATAGAGCGAGTTCAACTCTAGTGAAAAATTATTTGAACTAGCTTATAGAGCTAGTTCAACTCTAGTGCAAAATTGTTTGCACAAGCTTATAGAGCTAGTTTAACTCTAGTGTGAAATTATTTGTACTAGGCTATAGAGCTAGTTCAACTCTAGTGGAAAATTATTTGAACTAGCTTATAGAGCTAGTTCAACTCTAGTGTAAAATTATTTGTACTAGGCTATAGAGCTAGTTCAACTCTAGTGTAAAATTATTTGAACTAGCTTATAGAGCTAGTAGAACTGTAGTGTAAAATTATTTGTACTAGGCTATAGATCTAGTTCAACTCTAGTGTAAAATTATTTTAACTAGCTTATAGAGCTAGTTCAACTCTAGTGTAAAATTATTTGATCTAGCTTATGGAGCGAGTTCAACTCTAGTGTAAAATTATTTGAACTAGCTTATAGAGCTAGTTCAACTCTAGTGCAAAATTATTTGCACAAGCTTATAGAGCTAGTTTAACTCTAGTGTGAAATTATTTGTACTAGGCTATAGAGCTAGTTCAACTCTAGTGTAAAATTATTTGTACAAGGTTATAGAGCTAGTTAAACTCTAATGTAAAATTATTTGTACTAGGCTATAGAGCTAGTTCAACTCTAGTGTAAAATTATTTGAACTGGCTTATAGAGCGAGTTCAACTGTAGTGTAAAATTATTTGTACTAGGCTATAGATCTAGTTCAACTCTAGTGTGAAATTATTTAACTAGCTTATAGAGCTAATTCAACTCTAGTGTAAAATTATTTTTACTAGGCTATAGAACTAGTTCAACTCCAATGTAAAATTATTTGAACTAGCTTATAGAGCTAGTTCAACTCGACTGTAAAATTATTTGTACTAGACTATAGGGCTAGTTCAACTCTAGTGTAAAATTATTTGAACTAGATTACAGAACTAGTTCAATTTTAGTGTAAAATTATTTGAACTAGCTTATAGAGCTAATTCAACTCTAGTGTAAAATTATTTGTACTAGCCTATAGAGCTAGTTCAACTCTATTGTAAAATTATTTGTAAAAGCCTATAGAGCTAGTTCAATTCTAGTGTAAAATTATTTGAACTAGCTTATATAGGTAGTTCAACTCTAGTGTAAAATTATTTGAAGTAGCTTATAGAGCTAGTTCAACTCTAGTGTAAAATTATTTGAACTAGCTTATAGAGCTAATTCAAATCTAGTGTAAAATTATTAGTACAAGCTTATAGAGCTAGTTAAACTCTAGTGTAAAATTATTTGTACTAGGCTATAGAGCTAGTTCAACTCTAGTGCAAAGTTATTTTTACAAGCTTATAGAGCTAGTTCAACTCTAGTGTAAAATTATTTGATCTAGCTTATAGAGCGAGTTCAACTCTAGTGCAAAATTATTTGAACTAGCTTATAGAGCTAGTTCAACTCTAGTGCAAAATTGTTTGCGCAAGCTTATAGAGCTAGTTTAACTCTAGTGTGAAATTATTTTTACTACGCTATAGAGCTAGTTCAACTATAGTGGAAAATTATTTGAACTAGCTTATAGAGCTAGTTCAACTCTAGTGTAAAATTATTTGTACTAGGCTATAGAGCTAGTTCAACTCTAGTGTAAAATTATTTGAACTAGCTTATAGAGCTAGTAGAACTGTAGTGTAAAATTATTTGTACTAGGCTATAGATCTAGTTCAACTCTAGTGTAAAATTATTTTAACTAGCTTATAGAGCTAGTTCAACTCTAGTGTAAAATTATTTGATCTAGCTTATGGAGCGAGTTCAACTCTAGTGTAAAATTATTTGAACTAGCTTATAGAGCTAGTTCAACTCTAGTGCAAAATTATTTGCACAAGCTTATAGAGCTAGTTTAACTCTAGTGTGGAATTATTTGTACTAGGCTATAGAGCTAGTTCAACTCTAGTGTAAAATTATTTGAACTAGCTTATAGAGCTAGTTCAACTATAGTGTAAAATTATTTGTACTAGGCTATAGAGCTAGTTCAACTCTAGTGTAAAATTATTTTAGCTAGCTTATAGAGCTAGTTCATCTCTAGTGTAAAAATATTTTTACTGGTCTATAGAGCTAATTCAACTCTAGTGTAAAATTATTTTTACTAGGCTATAGAACTAGTTCAACTCCAATGTAAAATTATTTGAACTAGCTTATAGAGCTAGTTCAACTCGACTGTAAAATTATTTGTACTAGACTATAGGGCTAGTTCAACTCGTGTAAAATTATTTGAACTAGATTACAGAACTAGTTCAATTTTAGTGTAAAATTATTTGAACTAGCTTATAGAGCTAATTCAACTCTAGTGTAAAATTATTTGTACTAGCCTATAGAGCTAGTTCAACTCTATTGTAAAATTATTTGTAAAAGCTTATAGAGCTAGTTCAATTCTAGTGTAAAATTATTTGAACTAGCTTATATAGGTAGTTCAACTCGAGTGTAAAATTATTTGAAGTAGCTTATAGAGCTAGTTCAACTCTAGTGTAAAATTATTTGAACTAGCTTATAGAGCTAATACAAATCTAGTGTAAAATTATCTGTACAAGCTTATAGAGCTAGTTAAAATCTAGTGTAAAATTATTTGTACTAGGCAATAGAGCTAGTTCAACTCTAGTGCAAAGTTATTTGTACAAGCTTATAGAGCTAGTTCAACTCTAGTGTAAAATTATTTGATCTAGCTTATAGAGCGAGTTCAACTCTAGTGCAAAATTATTTGAACTAGCTTATAGAGCTAGTTCAACTCTAGTGCAAAATTGTTTGCACAAGCTTATAGAGCTAGTTTAACTCTAGTGTGAAATTATTTGTACTAGGCTATAGAGCTAGTTCAACTCTAGTGGAAAATTATTTGAACTAGCTTATAGAGCTAGTTCAACTCTAGTGTAAAATTATTTGTACTAGGCTATAGAGCTAGTTCAACTCTAGTGTAAAATTATTTGAACTGGCTTATAGAGCGAGTTCAACTGTAGTGTAAAATTATTTGTACTAGGCTATAGATCTAGTTCAACTCTAGTGTGAAATTATTTGAACTAGCTTATAGAGCTAATTCAACTCTAGTGTAAAATTATTTTTACTAGGCTATAGAACTAGTTCAACTCCAATGTAAAATTATTTGAACTAGCTTATAGAGCTAGTTCAACTCGACTGTAAAATTATTTGTACTAGACTATAGGGCTAGTTCAACTCTAGTGTAAAATTATTTGAACTAGATTACAGAACTAGTTCAATTTTAGTGTAAAATTATTTGAACTAGCTTATAGAGCTAATTCAACTCTAGTGTAAAATTATTTGTACTAGCCTATAGAGCTAGTTCAACTCTATTGTAAAATTATTTGTAAAAGCCTATAGAGCTAGTTCAATTCTAGTGTAAAATTATTTGAACTAGCTTATATAGGTAGTTCAACTCTAGTGTAAAATTATTTGAAGTAGCTTATAGAGCTAGTTCAACTCTAGTGTAAAATTATTTGAACTAGCTTATAGAGCTAATTCAAATCTAGTGTAAAATTATTTGTACAAGCTTATAGAGCTAGTTAAACTCTAGTGTAAAATTATTTGTACTAGGCTATAGAGCTAGTTCAACTCTAGTGCAAAGTTATTTGTACAAGCTTATAGAGCTAGTTCAACTCTAGTGTAAAATTATTTGATCTAGCTTATAGAGCGAGTTCAACTCTAGTGCAAAATTATTTGAACTAGCTTATAGAGCTAGTTCAACTCTAGTGCAAAATTGTTTGCGCAAGCTTATAGAGCTAGTTTAACTCTAGTGTGAAATTATTTTTACTACGCTATAGAGCTAGTTCAACTATAGTGGAAAATTATTTGAACTAGCTTATAGAGCTAGTTCAACTCTAGTGTAAAATTATTTGTACTAGGCTATAGAGCTAGTTCAACTCTAGTGTAAAATTATTTGAACTAGCTTATAGAGCTAGTAGAACTGTAGTGTAAAATTATTTGTACTAGGCTATAGATCTAGTTCAACTCTAGTGTAAAATTATTTTAACTAGCTTATAGAGCTAGTTCAACTCTAGTGTAAAATTATTTGATCTAGCTTATGGAGCGAGTTCAACTCTAGTGTAAAATTATTTGAACTAGCTTATAGAGCTAGTTCAACTCTAGTGCAAAATTATTTGCACAAGCTTATAGAGCTAGTTTAACTCTAGTGTGGAATTATTTGTACTAGGCTATAGAGCTAGTTCAACTCTAGTGTAAAATTATTTGAACTAGCTTATAGAGCTAGTTCAACTATAGTGTAAAATTATTTGTACTAGGCTATAGAGCTAGTTCAACTCTAGTGTAAAATTATTTTAGCTAGCTTATAGAGCTAGTTCATCTCTAGTGTAAAAATATTTTTACTGGTCTATAGAGCTAATTCAACTCTAGTGTAAAATTATTTTTACTAGGCTATAGAACTAGTTCAACTCCAATGTAAAATTATTTGAACTAGCTTATAGAGCTAGTTCAACTCGACTGTAAAATTATTTGTACTAGACTATAGGGCTAGTTCAACTCTTGTGTAAAATTATTTGAACTAGATTACAGAACTAGTTCAATTTTAGTGTAAAATTATTTGAACTAGCTTATAGAGCTAATTCAACTCTAGTGTAAAATTATTTGTACTAGCCTATAGAGCTAGTTCAACTCTATTGTAAAATTATTTGTAAAAGCTTATAGAGCTAGTTCAATTCTAGTGTAAAATTATTTGAAGTAGCTTATAGAGCTAGTTCAACTCTAGTGTAAAATTATTTGAACTAGCTTATAGAGCTAATTCAAATCTAGTGTAAAATTATTTGTACAAGCTTATAGAGCTAGTTAAACTCTAGTGTAAAATTATTTGTACTAGGCTATAGAGCTAGTTCAACTCTAGTGCAAAGTTATTTGTACAAGCTTATAGAGCTAGTTCAACTCTAGTGTAAAATTATTTGATCTAGCTTATAGAGCGAGTTCAACTCTAGTGCAAAATTATTTGAACTAGCTTATAGAGCTAGTTCAACTCTAGTGCAAAATTGTTTGCACAAGCTTATAGAGCTAGTTTAACTCTAGTGTGAAATTATTTGTACTAGGCTATAGAGCTAGTTCAACTCTAGTGGAAAATTATTTGAACTAGCTTATAGAGCTAGTTCAACTCTAGTGTAAAATTATTTGTACTAGGCTATAGAGCTAGTTCAACTCTAGTGTAAAATTATTTGAACTAGCTTATAGAGCTAGTAGAACTGTAGTGTAAAATTATTTGTACTAGGCTATAGATCTAGTTCAACTCTAGTGTAAAATTATTTTAACTAGCTTATAGAGCTAGTTCAACTCTAGTGTAAAATTATTTGATCTAGCTTATGGAGCGAGTTCAACTCTAGTGTAAAATTATTTGAACTAGCTTATAGAGCTAGTTCAACTCTAGTGCAAAATTATTTGCACAAGCTTATAGAGCTAGTTTAACTCTATTGTGAAATTATTTGTACTAGGCTATAGAGCTAGTTCAACTCTAGTGTAAAATTATTTGTACAAGGTTATAGAGCTAGTTAAACTCTAATGTAAAATTATTTGTACTAGGCTATAGAGCTAGTTCAACTCTAGTGTAAAATTATTTGAACTGGCTTATAGAGCGAGTTCAACTGTAGTGTAAAATTATTTGTACTAGGCTATAGATCTTGTTCAACTCTAGTGTAAAATTATTTTAACTAGCTTATAGAGCTAGTTCAACTCTAGTGTAAAATTATTTGACCTAGCTTATAGAGCGAGTTTAACTCTAGTGTAAAATTATTTGTACTAGCCTATAGAGCTAGTTCAACTCTATTGTAAAATTATTTGTAAAAGCCTATAGAGCTAGTTCAATTCTAGTGTAAAATTATTTGAACTAGCTTATATAGGTAGTTCAACTCTAGTGTAAAATTATTTGAAGTAGCTTATAGAGCTAGTTCAACTCTAGTGTAAAATTAATTGAACTAGCTTATAGAGCTAATTCAAATCTAGTGTAAAATTATTTGTACAAGCTTATAGAGCTAGTTAAACTCTAGTGTAAAATTATTTGTACAAGGCTATAGAGCTAGTTCAACTCTAGTGCAAGTTTATTTGTACAAGCTTATAGAGCTAGTTAAACTCTAGTGTAAAATTATTTGTACTAGGCAATAGAGCTAGTTCAACTCTAGTGCAAAGTTATTTGTACAAGCTTATAGAGCTAGTTCAACTCTAGTGTAAAATTATTTGAACTAGCTTATAGAGCTAATTCAAATCTAGTGTAAAATTATTTGTACAAGCTTATAGAGCTAGTTAAACTCTAGTGTAAAATTATTTGTACAAGGCTATAGAGCTAGTTCAACTCTAGTGCAAGTTTATTTGTACAAGCTTATAGAGCTAGTTGAACTCTAGTGTAAAATTATTTGTACTAGGCAATAGAGCTAGTTCAACTCTAGTGCAAAGTTATTTGTACAAGCTTATAGAGCTAGTTCAACTCTAGTGTAAAATTATTTGATCTAGCTTATAGAGCGAGTTCAACTCTAGTGCAAAATTATTTGAACTAGCTTATAGAGCTAGTTCAACTCTAGTGCAAAATTGTTTGCACAAGCTTATAGAGCTAGTTTAACTCTAGTGTGAAATTATTTGTACTAGGCTATAGAGCTAGTTCAACTATAGTGGAAAATTATTTGAACTAGCTTATAGAGCTAGTTCAACTCTAGTGTAAAATTATTTGTACTAGGCTATAGAGCTAGTTCAACTCTAGTGTAAAATTATTTGAACTAGCTTATAGAGCTAGTAGAACTGTAGTGTAAAATTATTTGTACTAGGCTATAGATCTAGTTCAATTCTAGTGTAAAATTATTTTAACTAGCTTATAGAGCTAGTTCAACTCTAGTGTAAAATTATTTGATCTAGCTTATGGAGCGAGTTCAACTCTAGTGTAAAATTATTTGAACTAGCTTATAGAGCTAGTTCAACTCTAGTGCAAAATTATTTGCACAAGCTTATAGAGCTAGTTTAACTCTAGTGTGAAATTATTTGTACTAGGCTATAGAGCTAGTTCAACTCTAGTGTAAAATTATTTGTACAAGGTTATAGAGCTAGTTAAACTCTAATGTAAGATTATTTGTACTAGACTATAGGGCTAGTTCAACTCTAGTGTAAAATTATTTGAACTAGATTACAGAACTAGTTCAATTTTAGTGTAAAATTATTTGAACTAGCTTATAGAGCTAATTCAACTCTAGTGTAAAATTATTTGTACTAGCCTATAGAGCTAGTTCAACTCTATTGTAAAATTATTTGTAAAAGCCTATAGAGCTAGTTCAATTCTAGTGTAAAATTATTTGAACTAGCTTATATAGGTAGTTCAACTCTAGTGTAAAATTATTTGAAGTAGCTTATAGAGCTAGTTCAACTCTAGTGTAAAATTATTTGAACTAGCTTATAGAGCTAATTCAAATCTAGTGTAAAATTATTTGTACAAGCTTATAGAGCTAGTTAAACTCTAGTGTAAAATTATTTGTACTAGGCTATAGAGCTAGTTCAACTCTAGTGCAAAGTTATTTGTACAAGCTTATAGAGCTAGTTCAACTCTAGTGTAAAATTATTTGATCTAGCTTATAGAGCGAGTTCAACTCTAGTGCAAAATTATTTGAACTAGCTTATAGAGCTAGTTCAACTCTAGTGCAAAATTGTTTGCGCAAGCTTATAGAACTAGTTTAACTCTAGTGTGAAATTATTTGTACTAGGCTATAGAGCTAGTTCAACTATAGTGGAAAATTATTTGAACTAGCTTATAGAGCTAGTTCAACTCTAGTGTAAAATTATTTGTACTAGGCTATAGAGCTAGTTCAACTCTAGTGTAAAATTATTTGAACTAGCTTATAGAGCTAGTTCAACTATAGTGTAAAATTATTTGTACTAGGCTATAGAGCTAGTTCAACTCTAGTGTAAAATTATTTTAGCTAGCTTATAGAGCTAGTTCATCTCTAGTGTAAAAATATTTTTACTGGTCTATAGAGCTAATTCAACTCTAGTGTAAAATTATTTTTACTAGGCTATAGAACTAGTTCAACTCCAATGTAAAATTATTTGAACTAGCTTATAGAGCTAGTTCAACTCGACTGTAAAATTATTTGTACTAGACTATAGGGCTAGTTCAACTCTTGTGTAAAATTATTTGAACTAGATTACGGAACTAGTTCAATTTTAGTGTAAAATTATTTGAACTAGCTTATAGAGCTAATTCAACTCTAGTGTAAAATTATTTGTACTAGCCTATAGAGCTAGTTCAACTCTATTGTAAAATTATTTGTAAAAGCCTATAGAGCTAGTTCAATTCTAGTGTAAAATTATTTGAACTAGCTTATATAGGTAGTTCAACTCGAGTGTAAAATTATTTGAAGTAGCTTATAGAGCTAGTTCAACTCTAGTGTAAAATTATTTGAACTAGCTTATAGAGCTAATTCAAATCTAGTGTAAAATTATTTGTACAAGCTTATAGAGCTAGTTAAACTCTAGTGTAAAATTATTTGTACTAGGCAATAGAGCTAGTTCAACTCTAGTGCAAAGTTATTTGTACAAGCTTATAGAGCTAGTTCAACTCTAGTGTAAAATTATTTGATCTAGCTTATAGAGCGAGTTCAACTCTAGTGCAAAATTATTTGAACTAGCTTATAGAGCTAGTTCAACTCTAGTGCAAAATTGTTTGCACAAGCTTATAGAGCTAGTTTAACTCTAGTGTGAAATTATTTGTACTAGGCTATAGAGCTAGTTCAACTATAGTGGAAAATTATTTGAACTAGCTTATAGAGCTAGTTCAACTCTAGTGTAAAATTATTTGTACTAGGCTATAGAGCTAGTTCAACTCTAGTGTAAAATTATTTGAACTAGCTTATAGAGCTAGTAGAACTGTAGTGTAAAGTTATTTGTACTAGGCTATAGATCTAGTTCAACTCTAGTGTAAAATTATTTTAACTAGCTTATAGAGCTAGTTCAACTCTAGTGTAAAATTATTTGATCTAGCTTATGGAGCGAGTTCAACTCTAGTGTAAAATTATTTGAACTAGCTTATAGAGCTAGTTCAACTCTAGTGCAAAATTATTTGCACAAGCTCATAGAGCTAGTTTAACTCTAGTGTGAAATTATTTGTACTAGGCTATAGAGCTAGTTCAACTCTAGTGTAAAATTATTTGTACAAGGTTATAGAGCTAGTTAAACTCTAATGTAAAATTATTTGTACTAGGCTATAGAGCTAGTTCAACTCTAGTGTAATATTATTTGAACTGGCTTATAGAGCGAGTTCAACTGTAGTGTAAAATTATTTGTACTAGGCTATAGATCTTGTTCAACTCTAGTGTAAAATTATTTTAACTAGCTTATAGAGCTAGTTCAACTCTAGTGTAAAATTATTTGACCTAGCTTATAGAGCGAGTTTAACTCTAGTGTAAAATTATTTGTACTAGCCTATAGAGCTAGTTCAACTCTATTGTAAAATTATTTGTAAAAGCCTATAGAGCTAGTTCAATTCTAGTGTAAAATTATTTGAACTAGCTTATATAGGTAGTTCAACTCTAGTGTAAAATTATTTGAAGTAGCTTATAGAGCTAGTTCAACTCTAGTGTAAAATTATTTGAACTAGCTTATAGAGCTAATTCAAATCTAGTGTAAAATTATTTGTACAAGCTTATAGAGCTAGTTAAACTCTAGTGTAAAATTATTTGTACAAGGCTATAGAGCTAGTTCAACTCTAGTGCAAGTTTATTTGTACAAGATTATAGAGCTAGTTCAACTCTAGTGTAAAATTATTTGATCTAGCTTATAGAGCGAGTTCAACTCTAGTGAAAAATTATTTGAACTAGCTTATAGAGCTAGTTCAACTCTAGTGCAAAATTGTTTGCACAAGCTTATAGAGCTAGTTTAACTCTAGTGTGAAATTATTTGTACTAGGCTATAGAGCTAGTTCAGCTCTAGTGGAAAATTATTTGAACTAGCTTATAGAGCTAGTTCAACTCTAGTGTAAAATTATTTGTACTAGGCTATAGAGCTAGTTCAACTCTAGTGTAAAATTATTTGAACTAGCTTATAGAGCTAGTAGAACTGTAGTGTAAAATTATTTGTACTAGGCTATAGATCTAGTTCAACTCTAGTGTAAAATTATTTTAACTAGCTTATAGAGCTAGTTCAACTCTAGTGTAAAATTATTTGATCTAGCTTATGGAGCGAGTTCAACTCTAGTGTAAAATTATTTGAACTAGCTTATAGAGCTAGTTCAACTCTAGTGCAAAATTATTTGCACAAGCTTATAGAGCTAGTTTAACTCTAGTGTGAAATTATTTGTACTAGGCTATAGAGCTAGTTCAACTCTAGTGTAAAATTATTTGTACAAGGTTATAGAGCTAGTTAAACTCTAATGTAAAATTATTTGTACTAGGCTATAGAGCTAGTTCAACTCTAGTGTAAAATTATTTGAACTGGCTTATAGAGCGAGTTCAACTGTAGTGTAAAATTATTTGTACTAGGCTATAGATCTAGTTCAACTCTAGTGTAAAATTATTTGAATTAGCTTATAGAGCTAATTCAACTCTAGTGTAAAATTATTTTTACTAGGCTATAGAACTAGTTCAACTCCAATGTAAAATTATTTGAACTAGCTTATAGAGCTAGTTCAACTCGACTGTAAAATTATTTGTACTAGACTATAGGGCTAGTTCAATTCTAGTGTAAAATTATTTGAACTAGATTATAGAACTAGTTCAATTTTAGTGTAAAATTATTTGAACTAGCTTATAGAGCTAATTCAACTCTAGTGTAAAATTATTTGTACTAGCCTATAGAGCTAGTTCAACTCTATTGTAAAATTATTTGTAAAAGCCTATAGAGCTAGTTCAATTCTAGTGTAAAATTATTTGAACTAGCTTATATAGGTAGTTCAACTCTAGTGTAAAATTATTTGAAGTAGCTTATAGAGCTAGTTCAACTCTAGTGTAAAATTACTTGAACTAGCTTATAGAGCTAATTCAAATCTAGTGTAAAATTATTTGTACAAGCTTATAGAGCTAGTTAAACTCTAGTGTAAAATTATTTGTACTAGGCTATAGAGCTACTTCAACTCTAGTGCAAAGTTATTTGTACAAGCTTATAGAGCTAGTTCAACTCTAGTGTAAAATTATTTGATCTAGCTTATAGAGCGAGTTCAACTCTAGTGCAAAATTATTTGAACTAGCTTATAGAGCTAGTTCAACTCTAGTGCAAAATTGTTTGCGCAAGCTTATAGAGCTAGTTTAACTCTAGTGTGAAATTATTTTTACTAGGCTATAGAGCTAGTTCAACTATAGTGGAAAATTATTTGAACTAGCTTATAGAGCTAGTTCAACTCTAGTGTAAAATTATTTGTACTAGGCTATAGAGCTAGTTCAACTCTAGTGTAAAATTATTTGAACTAGCTTATAGAGCTAGTAGAACTGTAGTGTAAAATTATTTGTACTAGGCTATAGATCTAGTTCAACTCTAGTGTAAAATTATTTTAACTAGCTTATAGAGCTAGTTCAACTCTAGTGTAAAATTATTTGATCTAGCTTATGGAGCGAGTTCAACTCTAGTGTAAAATTATTTGAACTAGCTTATAGAGCTAGTTCAACTCTAGTGCAAAATTATTTGCACAAGCTTATAGAGCTAGTTTAACTCTAGTGTGGAATTATTTGTACTAGGCTATAGAGCTAGTTCAACTCTAGTGTAAAATTATTTGAACTAGCTTATAGAGCTAGTTCAACTATAGTGTAAAATTATTTGTACTAGGCTATAGAGCTAGTTCAACTCTAGTGTAAAATTATTTTAGCTAGCTTATAGAGCTAGTTCATCTCTAGTGTAAAAATATTTTTACTGGTCTATAGAGCTAATTCAACTCTAGTGTAAAATTATTTTTACTAGGCTATAGAACTAGTTCAACTCCAATGTAAAATTATTTGAACTAGCTTATAGAGCTAGTTCAACTCGACTGTAAAATTATTTGTACTAGACTATAGGGCTAGTTCAACTCATGTGTAAAATTATTTGAACTAGATTACAGAACTAGTTCAATTTTAGTGTAAAATTATTTGAACTAGCTTATAGAGCTAATTCAACTCTAGTGTAAAATTATTTGTACTAGCCTATAGAGCTAGTTCAACTCTATTGTAAAATTATTTGTAAAAGCCTATAGAGCTAGTTCAATTCTAGTGTAAAATTATTTGAACTAGCTTATATAGGTAGTTCAACTCGAGTGTAAAATTATTTGAAGTAGCTTATAGAGCTAGTTCAACTCTAGTGTAAAATTATTTGAACTAGCTTATAGAGCTAATTCAAATCTAGTGTAAAATTATCTGTACAAGCTTATAGAGCTAGTTAAACTCTAGTGTAAAATTATTTGTACTAGGCAATAGAGCTAGTTCAACTCTAGTGCAAAGTTATTTGTACAAGCTTATAGAGCTAGTTCAACTCTAGTGTAAAATTATTTGATCTAGCTTATAGAGCGAGTTCAACTCTAGTGCAAAATTATTTGAACTAGCTTATAGAGCTAGTTCAACTCTAGTGCAAAATTGTTTGCACAAGCTTATAGAGCTAGTTTAACTCTAGTGTGAAATTATTTGTACTAGGCTATAGAGCTAGTTCAACTATAGTGGAAAATTATTTGAACTAGCTTATAGAGCTAGTTCAACTCTAGTGTAAAATTATTTGTACTAGGCTATAGAGCTAGTTCAACTCTAGTGTAAAATTATTTGAACTAGCTTATAGAGCTAGTAGAACTGTAGTGTAAAATTATTTGTACTAGGCTATAGATCTAGTTCAACTCTAGTGTAAAATTATTTTAACTAGCTTATTGAGCTAGTTCAACTCTAGTGTAAAATTATTTGATCTAGCTTATGGAGCGAGTTCAACTCTAGTGTAAAATTATTTGAACTAGCTTATAGAGCTAGTTCAACTCTAGTGCAAAATTATTTGCACAAGCTTATAGAGCTAGTTTAACTCTAGTGTGAAATTATTTGTACTAGGCTATAGAGCTAGTTCAACTCTAGTGTAAAATTATTTGTACAAGGTTATAGAGCTAGTTAAACTCTAATGTAAAATTATTTGTACTAGGCTATAGAGCTAGTTCAACTCTAGTGTAAAATTATTTGAACTGGCTTATAGAGCGAGTTCAACTGTAGTGTAAAATTATTTGTACTAGGCTATAGATCTTGTTCAACTCTAGTGTAAAATTATTTTAACTAGCTTATAGAGCTAGTTCAACTCTAGTGTAAAATTATTTGACCTAGCTTATAGAGCGAGTTTAACTCTAGTGTAAAATTATTTGTACTAGCCTATAGAGCTAGTTCAACTCTATTGTAAAATTATTTGTAAAAGCCTATAGAGCTAGTTCAATTCTAGTGTAAAATTATTTGAACTAGCTTATATAGGTAGTTCAACTCTAGTGTAAAATTATTTGAAGTAGCTTATAGAGCTAGTTCAACTCTAGTGTAAAATTATTTGAACTAGCTTATAGAGCTAATTCAAATCTAGTGTAAAATTATTTGTACAAGCTTATAGAGCTAGTTAAACTCTAGTGTAAAATTATTTGTACAAGGCTATAGAGCTAGTTCAACTCTAGTGCAAGTTTATTTGTACAAGCTTATAGAGCTAGTTCAACTCTAGTGTAAAATTATTTGATCTAGCTTATAGAGCGAGTTCAACTCTAGTGAAAAATTATTTGAACTAGCTTATAGAGCTAGTTCAACTCTAGTGCAAAATTGTTTGCACAAGCTTATAGAGCTAGTTTAACTCTAGTGTGAAATTATTTGTACTAGGCTATAGAGCTAGTTCAACTCTAGTGGAAAATTATTTGAACTAGCTTATAAAGCTAGTTCAACTCTAGTGGAAAATTATTTGTACTAGGCTATAGAGCTAGTTCAACTCTAGTGTAAAATTATTTGAACTAGCTTATAGAGCTAGTAGAATTGTAGTGTAAAATTATTTGTACTAGGCTATAGATCTAGTTCAACTCTAGTGTAAAATTATTTTAACTAGCTTATAGAGCTAGTTCAACTCTAGTGTAAAATTATTTGATCTAGCTTATGCAGCGAGTTCAACTCTAGTGTAAAATTATTTGAACTAGCTTATAGAGCTAGTTCAACTCTAGTGCAAAATTATTTGCACAAGCTTATAGAGCTAGTTTAACTCTAGTGTGGAATTATTTGTACTAGGCTATAGATCTAGTTCAACTCTAGTGTAAAATTATTTGAACTAGCTTATAGAGCTAGTTCAACTATAGTGTAAAATTATTTGTACTAGGCTATAGAGCTAGTTCAACTCTAGTGTAAAATTATTTTAGCTAGCTTATAGAGCTAGTTCATCTCTAGTGTAAAAATATTTTTACTGGTCTATAGAGCTAATTCAACTCTAGTGTAAAATTATTTTTACTAGGCTATAGAACTAGTTCAACTCCAATGTAAAATTATTTGAACTAGCTTATAGAGCTAGTTCAACTCGACTGTAAAATTATTTGTACTAGACTATAGGGCTAGTTCAACTCTTGTGTAAAATTATTTGAACTAGATTACAGAACTAGTTCAATTTTAGTGTAAAATTATTTGAACTAGCTTATAGAGCTAATTCAACTCTAGTGTAAAATTATTTGTACTAGCCTATAGAGCTAGTTCAACTCTATTGTAAAATTATTTGTAAAAGCCTATAGAGCTAGTTCAATTCTAGTGTAAAATTATATGAACTAGCTTATATAGGTAGTTCAACTCGAGTGTAAAATTATTTGAAGTAGCTTATAGAGCTAGTTCAACTCTAGTGTAAAATTATTTGAACTAGCTTATAGAGCTAATTCAAATCTAGTGTAAAATTATCTGTACAAGCTTATAGAGCTAGTTAAACTCTAGTGTAAAATTATTTGTACTAGGCAATAGAGCTAGTTCAACTCTAGTGCAAAGTTATTTGTACAAGCTTATAGAGCTAGTTCAACTCTAGTGTAAAATTATTTGATCTAGCTTATAGAGCGAGTTCAACTCTAGTGCAAAATTATTTGAACTAGCTTATAGAGCTAGTTCAACTCTAGTGCAAAATTGTTTGCACAAGCTTATAGAGCTAGTTTAACTCTAGTGTGAAATTATTTGTACTAGGCTATAGAGCTAGTTCAACTATAGTGGAAAATTATTTGAACTAGCTTATAGAGCTAGTTCAACTCTAGTGTAAAATTATTTGTACTAGGCTATAGAGCTAGTTCAACTCTAGTGTAAAATTATTTGAACTAGCTTATAGAGCTAGTAGAACTGTAGTGTAAAATTATTTGTACTAGGCTAAAGATCTAGTTCAACTCTAGTCTAAAATTATTTTAACTAGCTTATAGAGCTAGTTCAACTCTAGTGTAAAATTATTTGATCTAGCTTATGGAGCGAGTTCAACTCTAGTGTAAAATTATTTGAACTAGCTTATAGAGCTAGTTCAACTCTAGTGCAAAATTATTTGCACAAGCTTATAGAGCTAGTTTAACTCTAGTGTGAAATTATTTGTACTAGGCTATAGAACTAGTTCAACTCCAATGTAAAATTATTTGAACTAGCTTATAGAGCTAGTTCAACTCGACTGTAAAATTATTTGTACTAGACTATAGGGCTAGTTCAACTCTTGTGTAAAATTATTTGAACTAGATTACAGAACTAGTTCAATTTTAGTGTAAAATTATTTGAACTAGCTTATAGAGCTAATTCAACTCTAGTGTAAAATTATTTGTACTAGCCTATAGAGCTAGTTCAACTCTATTGTAAAATTATTTGTAAAAGCCTATAGAGCTAATTCAATTCTAGTGTAAAATTATATGAACTAGCTTATATAGGTAGTTCAACTCGAGTGTAAAATTATTTGAAGTAGCTTATAGAGCTAGTTCAACTCTAGTGTAAAATTATTTGAACTAGCTTATAGAGCTAATTCAAATCTAGTGTAAAATTATCTGTACAAGCTTATAGAGCTAGTTAAACTCTAGTGTAAAATTATTTGTACTAGGCAATAGAGCTAGTTCAACTCTAGTGCAAAGTTATTTGTACAAGCTTATAGAGCTAGTTCAACTCTAGTGTAAAATTATTTGATCTAGCTTATAGAGCGAGTTCAACTCTAGTGCAAAATTATTTGAACTAGCTTATAGAGCTAGTTCAACTCTAGTGCAAAATTGTTTGCACAAGCTTATAGAGCTAGTTTAACTCTAGTGTGAAATTATTTGTACTAGGCTATAGAGCTAGTTCAACTATAGTGGAAAATTATTTGAACTAGCTTATAGAGCTAGTTCAACTCTAGTGTAAAATTATTTGTACTAGGCTATAGAGCTAGTTCAACTCTAGTGTAAAATTATTTGAACTAGCTTATAGAGCTAGTAGAACTGTAGTGTAAAATTATTTGTACTAGGCTAAAGATCTAGTTCAACTCTAGTCTAAAATTATTTTAACTAGCTTATAGAGCTAGTTCAACTCTAGTGTAAAATTATTTGATCTACCTTATGGAGCGAGTTCAACTCTAGTGTAAAATTATTTGAACTAGCTTATAGAGCTAGTTCAACTCTAGTGCAAAATTATTTGCACAAGCTTATAGAGCTAGTTTAACTCTAGTGTGAAATTATTTGTACTAGGCTATAGAGCTAGTTCAACTCTAGTGTAAAATTATTTGTACTAGGCTATAGATCTAGTTCAACTCTAGTGTAAAATTATTTTAACTAGCTTATAGAGCTAGTTCAACTCTAGTGCAAAATTATTTGACCTAGCTTATAGAGCGAGTTCAACTCTAGTGTAAAATTATTTGAACTAGCTTATAGAGCTAGTTCAACTCTAGTGCAAAATTATTTGCACAAGCTTATAGAGCTAGTTTAACTCTAGTGTGAAATTATTTGTTCTAGGCTATAGAGCTAGTTCAACTCTAGTGTAAAATTATTTGAACTAGCTTATAGAGCTAGTTCAACTCTAGTGCAAAATTATTTGCACAAGCTTATAGAGCTAGTTTAACTCTAGTGTGAAATTATTTGTTCTAGGCTATAGAGCTAGTTCAACTCTAGTGTAAAATTATTTGTACTAGGCTATAGAGCTAGTTCAACTCTAGTCTAAAATTATTTGAACTAGCTTATAGAGCTGGTTCAACTGTAGTGTAAAATTATTTGTACTAGGCTATAGAGCTAGTTCAACTCTAGTGTTTAATTATTTTAGCTAGCTTATAGAGCTAGTTCAACTCTAGTGTAAAAATATTTGTACTGGTCTATAGAGCTAATTCTACTAGGCTATAGTGCTAGTTCAACTCTAATGTAAAATTATTTGAACTAGCTTACAGAGCTAGTTCAACTCGACTGTAAAATTATTTGTACTAGACTATAGGGCTAGTTCAACTCTAGTGTAAAATTATTTGAACTAGATTATAGAACTAGTTCAATTCTAGTGTAAAATTATTTGAACTAGCTTATAGAGCTAATTCAACTCTAGTGTAAAATTATTTGTACTAGCCTACAGAGCTATTACAACTCTATTGTAAAATTATTTGTACAAGCTTATAGAGGTAGTTCAACTCTAGTGTAAAATTATTTGAAGTAGCTTATTGAGCTAGTTCAACTCCAGTGTAATATTATTTGAACTAGATTATAGAGCTAGTTCATCTCTAGTGTAAAATTATTTGAACGGGCTAGTTCATCTCTAGTGTAAAATTATTTGAACTAGCTTACAGAGCTAGTAGAACTATAGTGTAAAATTATTTGTACTAGGCTATAGATCTAGTTCAACTCTAGTGTAAAATTATTTTAACTAGCTTATAGAGCTAGTTCAACTCTGGTGTAAAATTATTTGATCTAGCTTATAGAGCGAGTTCAACTCTAGTGTAAAATTATTTGAACTAGCTTATAGAGCTAGTTCAACTCTAGTGCAAAATTATTTGCACAAGCTTATAGAGCTAGTTCAACTCTAGTGTAAAATTATTTGAACTAGGTAATAGAGCTAGTTTAACTCTAGTGTGAAATTATTTGTACTAGGCTATAGAGCTAGTTCAACTCTAGTGTAAAATTATTTGTACAAGGTTATAGAGCTAGTTAAACTCTAATGTAAAATTATTTGTACTAGGCTATAGAGCTAGTTCAACTCTAGTGTAAAATTATTTGATCTAGCTTATAGAGCGAGTTCAACTCTAGTGTAAAATTATGTGAACTAGCTTATAGAGCTAGTTCAACTCTAGTGCAAAATTATTTGCACAAGCTTATAGAGCTAGTTTAACTCTAGTGTGAAATTATTTGTTCTAGGCAATAGAGCTAGTTCAACTCTAGTGTAATATTATTTGAACTAGCTTATAGAGCTAGTTCAACTCTAGTGTAAAATTATTTGTACTAGGCTATAGAGCTAGTTCAACTGTAGTCTAAAATTATTTGAACTAGCTTATAGAGCTGGTTCAACTGTTGTGTAATATTATTTGAACTAGATTATAGAGCTAGTTCATCTCTAGTGTAAAATTATTTGAACGGGCTAGTTCATCTCTAGTGTAAAATTATTTGAACTAGCTTACAGAGCTAGTAGAACTATAGTGTAAAATTATTTGTACTAGGCTATAGATCTAGTTCAACTCTAGTGTAAAATTATTTTAACTAGCTTATAGAGCTAGTTCAACTCTGGTGTAAAATTATTTGATCTAGCTTATAGAGCGAGTTCAACTCTAGTGTAAAATTATTTGAACTAGCTTATAGAGCTAGTTCAACTCTAGTGCAAAATTATTTGCACAAGCTTATAGAGCTAGTTCAACTCTAGTGTAAAATTATTTGAACTAGGTAATAGAGCTAGTTTAACTCTAGTGTGAAATTATTTGTACTAGGCTATAGAGCTAGTTCAACTCTAGTGTAAAATTATTTGTACAAGGTTATAGAGCTAGTTAAACTCTAATGTAAAATTATTTGTACTAGGCTATAGAGCTAGTTCAACTCTAGTGTAAAATTATTTGATCTAGCTTATAGAGCGAGTTCAACTCTAGTGTAAAATTATTTGAACTAGCTTATAGAGCTAGTTCAACTCTAGTGCAAAATTATTTGCACAAGCTTATAGAGCTAGTTTAACTCTAGTGTGAAATTATTTGTTCTAGGCAATAGAGCTAGTTCAACTCTAGTGTAATATTATTTGAACTAGCTTATAGAGCTAGTTCAACTCTAGTGTAAAATTATTTGTACTAGGCTATAGAGCTAGTTCAACTGTAGTCTAAAATTATTTGAACTAGCTTATAGAGCTGGTTCAACTGTTGTGTAAAATTATTTGAACTAGCTTATAGAGCTAGTTCAACTCTAGTGTAAAATTATTTTAGCTAGCTTATAGAGCTAGTTCAACTCTAGTGTAAAAATATTTGTACTGGTCTATAGGGCTAATTCTACTTTAGTGTATAATTATTTTTACTAGGCTATAGTGCTAGTTCAACTCTAATGTAAAATTATTTGAACTAGCTTACAGAGCTAGTTCAACTCGACTGTAAAATTATTTGTACTAGACTATAGGGCTAGTTCAACTCTAGTGTAAAATTATTTGAACTAGATTATAGAACTAGTTCAATTCAAGTGTAAAATTATTTGAACTAGCTTATAGAGCTAATTCAACTCTAGTGTAAAATTATTTGTACTAGCCTACAGAGCTAGTGCAACTCTATTGTAAAATTATTTGTACAAGCTTATAGAGTTACTTCAACTCTAGTGTAAAATTATTTGAAGTAGCTTATTGAGCTAGTTCAACTCCAGTGTAAAATTATTTGAACGGGCTAGTTCATCTCTAGTGTAAAATTATATGTACTAGCCTACAGAGCTAGTTCAACTCTATTGTAAAATTATTTGAACTAGCTTATATAGCTAGTTCAACTCTAGTGTAAAATTATTTGAAGTAGCTTATAGAGATAATTCAAATCTAGTGTAAAATTATTTGTACAAGCTTATAAAGCTAGTTAAACTCTAGTGTAAAATTATTTGTACTAGGCTATAGAGCTAGTTCAACTCTAGTGCAAAGTTATTTGTACAAGCTTATAGAGCTAGTTCAACTCTAGTGTAAAATTATTTGATCTAGCTTATAGAGCGAGTTCAACTCTAGTGTAAAATTCTTTGAACTAGCCTATAGAGCTAGTTCAACTCTAGGGCAAAATTATTTGCACAAGCTTATAGAGCTAGTTTAACTCTAGTGTGAAATTTTTGTTACTAGGCTATAGAGCTAGTTCAACTCTAGTGTAAAATTGTTTGAACTAGCCTATAGAGCTAGTTCAACTCTAGTGTAAAATTATTTGTACTAGTTTATAGAGCTAGTTCAACTCTAGTGTAAAATTATTTGAACTAGCTTATAGAGCTAGTTCAACAGTAGTGTAAAATTATTTGTACTAGGCTATAGAGCTAGTTCAACTCTAGTGTAAAATTATTTTAACTAGCTTATAGAGCTAGTTCAACTCTAGTGTAAAATTATTTGTACTAGGCTATAGAGCTAGTTCAACTGTAGTGTAAAATTATTTATACTAGGTTATAGAGCTAGTTCAACTCCAGCGTCAAATTATTTTCACTAACTTATATTGCTAGTTCAACTCTAGTGTAGAAATATTTGTACCAGGCTATAGAGCTAGTTCAACTCTAGTGTAAAATTATTTGTACAAGCTTATAGAGCTAGTTCAACTCTATTGTAAAATTATTTGAACTAGCTTATACAGCGAGTTCTACTCTAGTGCGAACTTATTTGTACAAGCTTATAGAGCTAGTTCAACTATATTGTAAAATTATTTGTACTAGGCTATAGAGCTAGTTCAACTCTAGTGTAAAATTATTTTAACTAGCTTATAGAGCTAGTTCAACTCTAGTGTACAAATATTTGTACTAGTCTATAGAGCTAGTTCAACTGTAGTGTAAAATTATTTGTACTAGGCTATTGAGCTAGTTCAACGCTAATGTAAAATTATTTGAACTAGCTTATAGAGCTAGTTCAACTATAGTGTAAAATTATTTGTACTAGACTGAAGAGCTAGTTCAACTCTAGTGTAAAATTATTTGAACAATATTATAGAACTAGTTCAACTCTAGTGTAAAATTATTTGAACTAGATTATAGAACTAGTTCAATTTACTGAAAAATTATTTGAACTAGCTTATAGAGCTAATTCAACTCTAGTGTAAAATTAGTTGTACTAGCCTACAGAGCTAGTACAACTCTATAGTAAAATTATTTGTACAAGCTTATAGAGCTAGTTCAATTCTAGTGTAAAATTATTTGAACTAGATTATAGAGCTAGTTCACCTCTTATGTAAAATTATTTGAACCAGCTTCTAGAGCTCGTTCAAATCTAGTGTAAATTTATTTGTACTAGCCTACAGAGCTAGTTCAACTCTATTGTAAAATTATTTGTACAAGCTTATAGATCTAGTTCAATTCTTGTGCAAAAAAATTTAAACTAGCTTATAGAGCTAGTTCAACTCTAGTGTAAAATTATTTGAAGTAGCTTATAGAGCTAGTTCAACTCTAGTGTAAAATTATTTCTACTAGACTATAGAGCTAGTTCAACTCTACTGTAAAATTATTTGTACAAGGTTATAGAGCTAGTTAAATTCTAGTGTAAAATTATTTGTACTAGGCTATAGAGCGAGTTCAACTCTAGTGTAAAATTATTTGTAATAGGCTATAGAGCTAGTTAAACTCTACTGTAAACTATTTTAACTAGCTCATAGAACAAGTTCAACTCTAGTGTAAAAAAATTTGTACTAGGCTATAGAGCTAGTTCAACTCTAGTGTAAAATTATTTGTACTAGGCTATAGAGCTAGTTCAACTGTAGTGTAAAATTATTTATACTAGGTAATAGAGCTAGTTCAACTGTAGTGCAAAATTATTTGTACAAGCTTATAGAGCTAGTGCAACTCTAGTGTAAAATTATATGTACTAGGCTATAGAGCTAGTTCATCTCTACTGTAAAATAATTTAACTAGCTTATAGAACTAGTTCAACTCTAGTGTAAAAGAAATTGTACTAGGCTATAGAGCTATTTCGACTCTAGTGTAAAATTATTTGAAGTAGCTTATAGAGCTAGTTCAACTCTATTGTAAAATTATTTGTACTAGACTATAGAGCTAGTTCAACTCTAGTGTGAAATTATTTGTACAAGATTATAGAGCTAGTTAAATTCTAGTGTAAAATTATTTTTACTAGGCTATAGAGCGAGTTCAACTCTAGTGTAAAATTATTTGTAATAGGCTATAGAGCTAGTTAAACTCTACTGTAAACTATTTTAACTAGCTCATAGAACTAGTTCAACTCTAGTGTAAAAAAATTTGTACTAGGGTATAGAGCTAGTTCAACTCTACTGTAAAATTATTTGAACTATCTTATAGAGCGAGTTCAACTCTAGTGTAAAATTATTTGAACTAGCTTATAGAGCTAGTTCAACTCTAGTGCAAAATTATTTGTACAAGCTTATAGAGCTAGTGCAACTCTAGTGTAAAATAATATGTACTAGGCTATAGAGCTAGTTCAACTCTACTGTAAAATAATTTAACTAGCTTATAGAACTAGTTCAACTCTAGTGTAAAAGAAATTGTACTAGGCTATAGAGCTATTTCGACTCTAGTGTAAAGTTATTTGTACAACCTTATAGAGCTAGTTCAACTCTAGTGTAAAATTATTTGAACTAGCTTATAGAGCGAGTTCAACTCTATTGTAAATTTATTTGAACTAGCTAGCTTATAGAGCTAGTTCAACTCTAGTGCAAAATTATTCGTACAAGCTTATAGAGCTAGTGCAACTCTAGTGTAAAATTATTTCTACTAGGCTATAGAGCTAGTTCAACTCTAGTGTAAAATTATTTGTACAAGGCTATAGATCTAGTTCAACTCTACTATAAAATTATTTGAACTAGCTTAAAGAGCTAGTTCAACTCTAGTGTAAAATTATTTGTACTAGGCTACAGAGCTAGTTCCACTCTATTGTAAAATTATTTGTACAAGCTTATAGATCTAGTTCAATTCTTGTGCAAAAAAATTTAAACTAGCTTATAGAGCTAGTTCAACTCTAGTGTAAAATTATTTGAAGTAGCTTATAGAGCTAGTTCAACTCTAGTGTAAAATTATTTGTACTATACTATAGAGCTAGTTCAACTCTAGTGTGAAATTATTTGAAGTAGCTTATAGAGCTAGTTCAACTCTAGTGTAAAATTATTTGTACTAGACTATAGAGCTAGTTCAACTCTAGTGTGAAATTATTTGTACAAGGTTATAGAGCTAGTTAAATTCTAGTGTAAAATTATTTGTACTAGGCTATAGAGCGAGTTCAACTCTAGTGTAAAATTATTTGTAATACGCTATAGAGCTAGTTAAACTCTACTTTAAACTATTTTAACTAGCTCATAGAACTAGTTCAACTCTAGTGTAAAAAAAATTGTACTAGGCCATAGAGCTAGTTCAACTCTAGTGTAAAATTATTTGAACTATCTTATAGAGCGAGTTCAACTCTAGTGTAAAATTATTTGAACTAGCTTATAGAGCTAGTTCAACTCTAGTGCAAAATTATTTGTAAAAAATTATTTGAACTATCTTATAGAGCGAGTTCAACTCTAGTGTAAAATTATTTGAACTAGCTTATAGAGCGAGTTCAACTCTAGTTCAACTCTAGTGCAAAATTATAGAGCTAGTTCAACTCTAGTGTAAAATTATTTGAAGTAGCTTATAGAGCTAGTTCAACTCTATTGTAAAATTATTTGTACTAGACTATAGAGCTAGTTCAACTCTAGTGTGAAATTATTTGTACAAGATTATAGAGCTAGTTAAATTCTAGTGTAAAATTATTTTTACTAGGCTATAGAGCGAGTTCAACTCTAGTGTAAAATTATTTGTAATAGGCTATAGAGCTAGTTAAACTCTACTGTAAACTATTTTAACTAGCTCATAGAACTAGTTCAACTCTAGTGTAAAAAAATTTGTACTAGGGTATAGAGCTAGTTCAACTCTACTGTAAAATTATTTGAACTATCTTATAGAGCGAGTTCAACTCTAGTGTAAAATTATTTGAACTAGCTTATAGAGCTAGTTCAACTCTAGTGCAAAATTATTTGTACAAGCTTATAGAGCTAGTGCAACTCTAGTGTAAAATAATATGTACTAGGCTATAGAGCTAGTTCAACTCTACTGTAAAATAATTTAACTAGCTTATAGAACTAGTTCAACTCTAGTGTAAAAAAATTGTACTAGGCTATAGAGCTATTTCGACTCTAGTGTAAAGTTATTTGTACAACCTTATAGAGCTAGTTCAACTCTAGTGTAAAATTATTTGAACTAGCTTATAGAGCGAGTTCAACTCTATTGTAAATTTATTTGAACTAGCTAGCTTATAGAGCTAGTTCAACTCTAGTGCAAAATTATTCGTACAAGCTTATAGAGCTAGTGCAACTCTAGTGTAAAATTATTTCTACTAGGCTATAGAGCTAGTTCAACTCTAGTGTAAAATTATTTGTACTAGGCTATAGATCTAGTTCAACTCTACTATAAAATTATTTGAACTAGCTTAAAGAGCTAGTTCAACTCTAGTGTAAAATTATTTGTACTAGGCTACAGAGCTAGTTCCACTCTATTGTAAAATTATTTGTACAAGCTTATAGATCTAGTTCAATTCTTGTGCAAAAAAATTTAAACTAGCTTATAGAGCTAGTTCAACTCTAGTGTAAAATTATTTGAAGTAGCTTATAGAGCTAGTTCAACTCTAGTGTAAAATTATTTGTACTATACTATAGAGCTAGTTCAACTCTAGTGTGAAATTATTTGAAGTAGCTTATAGAGCTAGTTCAACTCTAGTGTAAAATTATTTGTACTAGACTATAGAGCTAGTTCAACTCTAGTGTGAAATTATTTGTACAAGGTTATAGAGCTAGTTAAATTCTAGTGTAAAATTATTTGTACTAGGCTATAGAGCGAGTTCAACTCTAGTGTAAAATTATTTGTAATACGCTATAGAGCTAGTTAAACTCTACTTTAAACTATTTTAACTAGCTCATAGAACTAGTTCAACTCTAGTGTAAAAAAAATTGTACTAGGCCATAGAGCTAGTTCAACTCTAGTGTAAAATTATTTGAACTATCTTATAGAGCGAGTTCAACTCTAGTGTAAAATTATTTGAACTAGCTTATAGAGCTAGTTCAACTCTAGTGCAAAATTATTTGTAAAAAATTATTTGAACTATCTTATAGAGCGAGTTCAACTCTAGTGTAAAATTATTTGAACTAGCTTATAGAGCGAGTTCAACTCTAGTGCAAAATTATAGAGCTAGTTCAACTCTAGTGTAAAATTATTTGAAGTAGCTTATAGAGCTAGCTCAACTCTATTGTAAAATTATTTGTACTAGACTATAGAGCTAGTTCAACTCTAGTGTGAAATTATTTGTACAAGGTTATAGAGCTAGTTAAATTCTAGTGTAAAATTATTTGTACTAGGCTATAGAGCGAGTTCAACTCTAGTGTAAAATTATTTGTAATAGGCTATAGAGCTAGTTAAACTCTACTGTAAACTATTTTAACTAGCTCATAGAACTAGTTCAACTCTAGTGTAAAAAAAATTGTACTAGGGTATAGAGCTAGTTCAACTCTACTGTAAAATTATTTGAACTATCTTATAGAGCGAGTTCAACTCTAGTGTAAAATTATTTGAACTAGTTAAAGAGCTAGTTCAACTCTAGTGCAAAATTATTTGTACAAGCTTATAGAGCTAGTGCAACTCTAGTGTAAAATTATATGTACTAGGCTATAGAGCTAGTTCAACTCTACTGTAAAATAATTTAACTAGCTTATAGAACTAGTTCAACTCTAGTGTAAAAGAAATTGTACTTGGCTATAGAGCTATTTTGACTCTAGTGTAAAGTTATTTGTACAACCTTATAGAGCTAGTTCAACTCTAGTGTAAAATTATTTGAACTAGCTTATAGAGCGAGTTCAACTCTATTGTAAATTTATTTGAACTAGCTAGCTTATAGAGCTAGTTCAACTCTAGTGCAAAATTATTCGTACAAGCTTATAGAGCTAGTGCAACTCTAGTGTAAAATTATTTCTACTAGGCTATAGAGCTAGTTCAACTCTAGTGTAAAATTATTTGTACTAAGCTATAGATCTAGTTCAACTCTACTATAAAATTATTTGAACTAGCTTATAGAGCTAGTTCAACTGTAGTGTAAAATTATTTGTACTAGGCTACAGAGCTAGTTCCAGTCTATTGTAAAATTATTTGTACAAGCTTATAGATCTAGTTCAATTCTTGTGCAAAAAAATTTAAACTAGCTTATAGAGCTAGTTCAACTCTAGTGTAAAATTATTTGAAGTAGCTTATAGAGCTAGTTCAACTCTAGTGTAAAATTATTTGTACTATACTATAGAGCTAGTTCAACTCTAGTGTGAAATTATTTGAAGTAGCTTATAGAGCTAGTTCAACTCTAGTGTAAAATTATTTGTACTAGACTATAGAGCTAGTTCAACTCTAGTGTGAAATTATTTGTACAAGGTTATAGAGCTAGTTAAATTCTAGTGTAAAATTATTTGTACTAGGCTATAGAGCGAGTTCAACTCTAGTGTAAAATTATTTGTAATAGGCTATAGAGCTAGTTAAACTCTACTTTAAACTATTTTAACTAGCTCATAGAACTAGTTCAACTCTAGTGTAAAAAAAATTGTACTAGGCCATAGAGCTAGTTCAACTCTAGTGTAAAATTATTTGAACTATCTTATAGAGCGAGTTCAACTCTAGTGTAAAATTATTTGAACTAGCTTATAGAGCTAGTTCAACTCTAGTGCAAAATTATTTGTAAAAAATTATTTGAACTATCTTATAGAGCGAGTTCAACTCTAGTGTAAAATTATTTGAACTAGCTTATAGAGCGAGTTCAACTCTAGTTCAACTCTAGTTCAACTCTAGTGCAAAATTATAGAGCTAGTTCAAATCTAGTGTAAAATTATTTGAAGTAGCTTATAGAGCTAGTTCAACTCTAGTGTAATATTATTTGTACTAGACTACAGAGCTAGTTCAACTCTAGTGTGAAATTATTTGTACAAGGTTATAGAGCTAGTTAAATTCTAGTGTAAAATTATTTGTACTAGGCTATAGAGCGAGTTCAACTCTGGTGTAAAATTATTTGTAATAGGCTATAGAGCTAGTTAAACTCTACTTTAAACTATTTTAACTAGCTCATAGAACTAGTTCAACTCTAGTGTAAAAAAAATTGTACTAGGCCATAGAGCTAGTTCAACTCTAGTGTAAAATTATTTGAACTATCTTATAGAGCGAGTTAAACTCTAGTGTAAAATTATTTGAACTAGCTTATAGAGCTAGTTCAACTCTAGTGCAAAATTATTTGTACAAGCTTATAGAGCTAGTGCAACTCTAGTGTAAAATTATATGTACTAGGCTATAGAGCTAGTTCAACTCTACTGCAAATTAATTAACTAGCTTAAAGAACTAGTTCAACTCTAGTGTAAAAAAAATTGTACTAGGCTATAGAGCTATTTCGACTCTAGTGTAAAGTTATTTGTACAACCTTATAGAGCTAGTTCAACTCTAGTGTAAAATTATTTGAACTAGCTTATAGAGCGAGTTCAAATCTATTGTAAATTTATTTGAACTAGCTAGCTTATACAGCTAGTTCAACTCTAGTGCAAAATTATTCGTACAAGCTTATAGAGCTAGTGCAACTCTAGTGTAAAATTATTTGTACTAGGCTATAGTGCTAGTTCAACTCTAGTGTAAAATTATTTGTACTAGGCTATAGATCTAGTTCAACTCTAGTGTAAAATTATTTGAACTAGTTTATAGAGCTAGTTCAACTCTAGTGTAAAATCATTTGTACTAGGCTATAGAGCTAGTTCAACTATAGTGTAAAATAATTTGTAGTAGGCTATAGAGCTAGTTCAACTCTAGTGTAAAATTATTTTAACTAGCTTATAGTGCTAGTTCAACTCTAGTGTAAAAATATTTCTACTAGGCTACAGAGCTACTTCAACTCTAGTGTAAAATTATTTGTACAAACTTAAAGAGCTACTTCAACTCTAGTATAAAATTATTTGAGCTAGCTTATAGAGCGAGTTCAACTCTAGTGTGAAATTAGTTTTACAAGCTTATCGAGCTAGTTTAACTCTAGTGTAATTTTTTTACAAGCTTATAGAGCTAGTTCAACTCTAGTGTAAAATTATTTGTACTAGGCTATAGAGCTAGTTCAACTGTAGTGTAAAATTATTTCAACTAGCTTATAGAGCTAGTTCAACTGTAGTGTAAAATTATTTGTACAAGGCTATAGATCTAGTTCAACTCTAGTGTAAAATTATTTTAACTAGCTTATAGAGCTAGTTCAACTCTAGTGTAAACTTATTTGAACTAGCTTATAGAGCGAGTTCAACTCTAGTGTAAAATTATTTGAACTAGCTTATAGAGCTAATTCAACTCTAGTGCAAAATTATTTGCACAAGCTTATAGAGCTAGTTGAACTCTAGTGTGAAATTATTCGTACTAGGCTATAGAGCTAGTTCAACTATAGTGTAAATTTATTTGAACTAGCTTATAGAGCTAGTTCAACTCTAGTGTAAAATTATTTGTACTAGGCTATAAAGCTAGTTCAACTCTAGTGTAAAATTATTTGAACTATCTTATAGAGCGAGTTCAACTCTAGTGTAAAATTATTTGAACTAGCTTATAGAGCTAGTTCAACTCTAGTGCAAAATTATTTGTACAAGCTTATAGAGCTAGTGCAACTCTAGTGTAAAATTATATGTACTAGGCTATAGAGCTAGTTCAACTCTACTGTAAAATAACTAACTAGCTTATAGAACTAGTTCAACTCTAGTGTAAAAAAAATTGTACTAGGCTATAGAGCTATTTCGACTCTAGTGTAAAGTTATTTGTACAACCTTATAGAGCTAGTTCAACTCTAGTGTAAAATTATTTGAACTAGCTTATAGAGCGAGTTCAACTCTATTGTAAGTTTATTTGAACTAGCTAGCTTATACAGCTAGTTAAACTCTAGTGCAAAATTATTCGTACAAGCTTATAGAGCTAGTGCAACTGTAGTGTAAAATTATTTGTACTAGGCTATAGTGCTAGTTCAACTCTAGTGTAAAATTATTTGTACTAGGCTATAGATCTAGTTCAACTCTAGTGTAAAATTATTTGAACTAGCTTATAGAGCGAGTTCAACTCTAGTGTAAAATTATTTGTACTAGGCTATAGAGCTAGTTCAACTATAGTGTAAAATAATTTGTACTAGGCTATAGAGCTAGTTCAACTCTAGTGTAAAATTATTTTAACTAGCTTATAGTGCTAGTTCAACTCTAGTGTAAAAATGTTTCTACTAGGCTACAGAGCTACTTCAACTCTAGTGTAAAATTATTTGTACAAACTTAAAGAGCTACTTCAACTCTAGTGTAAAATTATTTGAGCTAGCTTATAGAGTGAGTTCAACTCTAGTGTGAAATTAGTTTTACAAGCTTATCGAGCTAGTTTAACTCTAGTGTAATTTTTTTACAAGCTTATAGAGCTAGTTCAACTCTAGTGTAAAATTATTTGTACTAGGCTGTAGAGCTAGTTCAACTGTAGTGTAAAATTATTTCAACTAGCTTATAGAGCTAGTTCAACTGTAGTGTAAAATTATTTGTACAAGGCTATAGATCTAGTTCAACTCTAGTGTAAAATTATTTTAACTAGCTTATAGAGCTAGTTCAACTCTAGTGTAAAATTATTTGATCTAGCTTATAGAGCTAGTTCAACTCTAGTGTAAAATTATTTGAACTAGCTTATAGAGCTAGTTCAACTCTAGTGTAAAATTATTTGTACTAGGCTATAGAGCTAGTTCAACTCTAGTGTAAAATTATTTGAACTATCTTATCGAGCGAGTTCAACTCTAGTGTAAAATTATTTGAACTAGCTTATAGAGCTAGTTCAACTCTAGTGCAAAATTATTTGTACAAGCTTATAGAGCTAGTGCAACTCTAGTGTAAAATTATATGTACTAGGCTATAGAGCTAGTTCAACTCTACTGTAAAATAATTAACTAGCTTATAGAACTAGTTCAACTCTAGTGTAAAAAAATTGTACTAGGCTATAGAGCTATTTCGACTCTAGTGTAAAGTTATTTGTACAACCTTATAGAGCTAGTTCAACTCTAGTGTAAAATTATTTGAACTAGCTTATAGAGCGAGTTCAACTCTATTGTAAATTTATTTGAACTAGCTAGCTTATACAGCTAGTTAAACTCTAGTGCAAAATTATTCGTACAAGCTTATAGAGCTAGTGCAACTCTAGTGTAAAATTATTTGTACTAGGCTATAGTGCTAGTTCAACTCTAGTGTAAAATTATTTGTACTAGGCTATAGATCTAGTTCAACTCTAGTGTAAAATTATTTGAACTAGCTTATAGAGCTAGTTCAACTCTAGTGTAAAATTATTTGTACTAGGCTATAGAGCTAGTTCAACTATAGTGTAAAATAATTTGTACTAGGCTATAGAGCTAGTTCAACTCTAGTGTAAAATTATTTTAACTAGCTTATAGTGCTAGTTCAACTCTAGTGTAAAAATATTTCTACTAGGCTACAGAGCTACTTCAACTCTAGTGTAAAATTATTTGTACAAACTTAAAGAGCTACTTCAACTCTAGTGTAAAATTATTTGAGCTGGCTTATAGAGCGAGTTCAACTCTAGTGTGAAATTAGTTTTACAAGCTTATCGAGCTAGTTTAACTCTAGTGTAATTTTTTTACAAGCTTATAGAGCTAGTTCAACTCTAGTGTAAAATTATTTGTACTAGGCTATAGAGCTAGTTCAACTGTAGTGTAAAATTATTTCAACTAGCTTATAGAGCTAGTTCAACTGTAGTGTAAAATTATTTGTACAAGGCTATAGATCTAGTTCAACTCTAGTGTAAAATTATTTTAACTAGCTTATAGAGCTAGTTCAACTCTAGTGTAAAATTATTTGATCTAGCTTATAGAGCGAGTTCAACTCTAGTGTAAAATTATTTGAACTAGCTTATAGAGCTAATTCAACTCTAGTGCACAATTATTTGCACAAGCTTATAGAGCTAGTTGAACTCTAGTGTGAAATTATTTGTACTAGGTTATAGAGCTAGTTCAACTCTAGTGTAAAATTATTTGAACTAGCTTATAGAGCTAGTTCAACTCTAGTGTAAAATTATTTGTACTAGGCTATAGAGCTAGTTCATCTCTAGTGTAAAATTATTTGAACTAGCTTATAGAGCTAGTTCAACTGTAGTGTAAAATTATTTGTACTAGGCTATAGAGCTAGTTCAACTCTAGTGTAAAATTATATGTACTAGGCTATAGAGCTAGTTCAACTCTATTGTAAAATAATTTAACTAGCTTATAGAACTAGTTCAACTCTAGTGTAAATAAAATTGTACTAGGCTATAGAGCTATTTCAACTCTAGTGTAAAGTTATTTGTACAACCTTATAAAGCTAGTTCAACTCTAGTGTAAAATTATTTGAACTAGCTTATAGAGCGAGTTCAACTCTATTGTAAATTTATTTGAACTAGCTAGCTTATAGAGCTAGTTCAACTCTAGTGCAAAATTATTCGAACAAGCTTATAGAGCTAGTGCAACTCTGGTGTAAAACTGTTTGTACTAGGATATAGAGCTAGTTCAACTCTAGTGTAAAATTATTTGTACTAGGCTATAGATCTAGTTCAACTCTAGAGTAAAATTATTTGAACTAGTTTATAGAGCTAGTTCAACTCTTGTGTAAAAATTTTGTACTAGGCTATAGAGCTAGTTCAACTATAGTGTAAAATTATTTGTACTAGGCTATAGAGCTAGTTCAACTCTAGTGTAAAATTATTTTAACTAGCTTATAGAGCTAGTTCAACTCTAGTGTAAAATTATTTGATCTAGCTTATAGAGCAAGTTCAACTCTAGTGTAAAATTATTTGAACTAGCTTATAGAGCTAATTCAACTCTTGTGTAAAAATTTTGTACTAGGCTATAGAGCTAGTTCAACTGTAGTGTAAAATTATTTGTACTAGGCTATAGAGCTAGTTCAACTCTAGTGTAAAATTATTTTAACTAGCTTATAGAGCTAGTTCAACTCTAGTGTAAAATTATTTTAACTAGCTTATAGAGCTAGTTCAACTCTAGTGTAAAATTATTTGTACTAGGCTATAGAGCTAGTTCATCTCTAGTGTAAAATTATTTGAACTAGCTTATAGAGCTAGTTCAACTGTAGTGTAAAATTATTTGTAATAGGCTATAGAGCTAGTTCAACTCTAGTGTAAAATTATATGTACTAGGCTATAGAGCTAGTTCAACTCTACTGTAAAATAATTTAACTAGCTTATAGAACTAGTTCAACTCTAGTGTAAATAAAATTGTACTAGGCTATAGAGCTATTTCAACTCTAGTGTAAAGTTATTTGTACAACCTAATAAAGCTAGTTCAACTCTATTGTAAATTTATTTGAACTAGCTAGCTTATAGAGCTTGTTCAACTCTAGTGCAAAATTATTCGAACAAGCTTATAGAGCTAGTGCAACTCTGGTGTAAAACTGTTTGTACTAGGATATAGAGCTAGTTCAACTCTAGTGTAAAATTATTTGTACTAGGCTATAGATCTAGTTCAACTCTAGAGTAAAATTATTTGAACTAGTTTATAGAGCTAGTTCAACTCTTGTGTAAAATTTTTGTACTAGGCTATAGAGCTAGTTCAACTGTAGTGTAAAATTATTTGTACTAGGCTATAGAGCTAGTTCAACTCTAGTGTAAAATTATTTTAACTAGCTTATAGAGCTAGTTCAACTCTAGTGTAAAATTATTTGATCTAGCTTATAGAGCGAGTTCAACTCTAGTGTAAAATTATTTGAACTAGCTTATAGAGCTAATTCAACTCTAGTGCACAATTATTTGCACAAGCTTATAGAGCTAGTTGAACTCTAGTGTGAAATTATTTGTACTAGGCTATAGAGCTAGTTCAACTCTAGTGTAAAATTATTTGAACTAGCTTATAGAGCTAGTTCAACTGTAGTGTAAAATTATTTGTACTAGGCTATAGAGCTAGTTCAACTCTAGTGTAAAATTATTTTAACTAGCTTATAGAGCTAGTTCAACTCTAGTGTAAAGTTATTTGATCTAGCTTATAGAGCGAGTTCAACTCTAGTGTAAAATTATTTGAACTAGCTTATAGAGCTAATTCAACTCTAGTGCACAATTATTTGCACAAGCTTATAGAGCTAGTTGAACTCTAGTGTGAAATTATTTGTACTAGGCTATAGAGCTAGTTCAACTCTAGTGTAAAATTATTTGAACTAGCTTATAGAGCTAGTTCAACTCTAGTGTAAAATTATTTGTACTAGGCTATAGAGCTAGTTCATCTCTAGTGTAAAATTATTTGAACTAGCTTATAGAGCTAGTTCAACTGTAGTGTAAAATTATTTGTACTAGGCTATAGAGCTAGTTCAACTCTAGTGTAAAATTATATGTACTAGGCTATAGAGCTAGTTCAACTCTACTGTAAAATAATTTAACTAGCTTATAGAACTAGTTCAACTCTAGTGTAAATAAAATTGTACTAGGCTATAGAGCTATTTCAACTCTAGTGTAAAGTTATTTGTACAACCTTATAAAGCTAGTTCAACTCTAGTGTAAAATTATTTGAACTAGCTTATAGAGCGAGTTCAACTCTATTGTAAATTTATTTGAACTAGCTAGTTTATAGAGCTAGTGGAACTCTGGTGTAAAACTGTTTGTACTAGGATATAGAGCTAGTTCAACTCTAGTGTAAAATTATTTGTACTAGGCTATAGATCTAGTTCAACTCTAGAGTAAAATTATTTGAACTTGGCTATAGAGCTAGTTCAACTGTAGTGTAAAATTATTGTACTAGGCTATAGAGCTAGTTCAACTCTAGTGTAAAATTATTTTAACTAGCTTATAGTGCTAGTTCAACTCTAGTGTAAAAAAATTGTAGTAGGCTATAGAGCTATTTCGACTGTAGTGTAAAGTTATTTGTACAACCTTATAGAGCTAGTTCAACTCTAGTGTAAAATTATTTGAACTAGCTTATAGAGCGAGTTCAACTCTATTGTAAATTTATTTGAACTAGCTAGCTTATACAGCTAGTTCAACTCTAGTGCAAAATTATTCGTACAAGCTTATAGAGCTAGTGCAACTCTGGTGTAAAACTGTTTGTACTAGGATATAGAGCTAGTTCAACTCTAGTGTAAAATTACTTGTACTAGGCTATAGATCTAGTTCAACTCTAGAGTAAAATTATTTGAACTAGTTTATAGAGCTAGTTCAACTCTTGTGTAAAAATTTTGTACTAGGCTATAGAGCTAGTTCAACTGTAGTGTAAAATTATTTGTACTAGGCTATACAGCTAGTTCAACTCTAGTGTAAAATTATTTTAACTAGCTTATAGAGCTAGTTCAACTCTAGTGTGAAATTATTTGATCTAGCTTATAGAGCGAGTTCAACTCTAGTGTAAAATTATTTGAACTAGCTTATAGAGCTAATTCAACTCTAGTGCACAATTATTTGCACAAGCTTATAGAGCTAGTTGAACTCTAGTGTGAAATTATTTGTACTAGGCTATAGAGCTAGTTCAACTCTAGTGTAAAATTATTTGAACTAGCTTATAGAGCTAGTTCAACTCTAGTGTAAAATTATTTGTACTAGGCTATAGAGCTAGTTCATCTCTAGTGTAAAATTATTTGAACTAGCTTATAGAGCTAAATTAACTGTAGTGTAAAATTATTTGTACTAGGCTATAGAGCTAGTTCAACTCTAGTGTAAAATTATATGTACTAGGCTATAGAGCTAGTTCAACTCTACTGTAAAATAATTTAACTAGCTTATAGAACTAGTTCAACTCTAGTGTAAATAAAATTGTACTAGGCTATAGAGCTATTTCAACTCTAGTGTAAAGTTATTTGTACAACCTTATAAAGCTAGTTCAACTCTAGTGTAAAATTATTTGAACTAGCTTATAGAGCGAGTTCAACTCTATTGTAAATTTATTTGAACTAGCTAGCTTATAGAGCTAGTTCAACTCTAGTGCAAAATTATTCGAACAAGCTTATAGAGCTAGTGCAACTCTGGTGTAAAACTGTTTGTACTAGGATATAGAGCTAGTTCAACTCTAGTGTAAAATTATTTGTACTAGGCTATAGATCTAGTTCAACTCTAGAGTAAAATTATTTGAACTAGTTTATAGAGCTAGTTCAACTCTTGTGTAAATTTTTTGTACTAGGCTATAGAGCTAGTTCAACTGTAGTGTAAAATTATTTGTACTAGGCTATAGAGCTAGTTCAACTCTAGTGTAAAATTATTTTAACTAGCTTATAGAGCTAGTTCAACTCTAGTGTAAAATTATTTGATCTAGCTTATAGAGCGAGTTCAACTCTAGTGTAAAATTATTTGAACCAGCTTATAGAGCTAATTCAACTCTAGTGCACAATTATTTGCACAAGCTTATAGAGCTAGTTGAACTCTAGTGTGAAATTATTTGTACTAGGCTATAGAGCTAGTTCAACTCTAGTGTAAAATTATTTGAACTAGCTTATAGAGCTAGTTCAACTCTAGTGTAAAATTATTTGTACTAGGCTATAGAGCTAGTTCATCTCTAGTGTAAAATTATTTGAACTAGCTTATAGAGCTAGTTCAACTGTAGTGTAAAATTATTTGTACTAGGCTATAGAGCTAGTTCAACTCTAGTGTAAAATTATATGTACTAGGCTATAGAGCTAGTTCAACTCTACTGTAAAATAATTTAACTAGCTTGAAGAACTAGTTCAACTCTAGTGTAAATAAAATTGTACTAGGCTATAGAGCTATTTGAACTCTAGTGTAAAGTTATTTGTACAACCTTATAAAGCTAGTTCAACTCTAGTGTAAAATTATTTGAACTAGCTTATAGAGCGAGTTCAACTCTATTGTAAATTTATTTGAACTAGCTAGCTTATAGAGCTAGTGCAACTCTGGTGTAAAACTGTTTGTACTAGGATATAGAGCTAGTTCAACTCTAGTGTAAAATTATTTGTACTAGGCTATAGATCTAGTTCAACTCTAGAGTAAAATTATTTGAACTAGTTTATAGAGCTAGTTCAACTCTTGTGTAAAATTATTTGAACTATCTTATAGAGCGAGTTCAACTCTAGTGTAAAATTATTTGAACTAGCTTATAGAGCTAGTTCAACTCTAGTGCAAAATTATTTGTAAAAAATTATTTGAACTATCTTATAGAGCGAGTTCAACTCTAGTGTAAAATTATTTGAACTAGCTTATAGAGCGAGTTCAACTCTAGTTCAACTCTAGTGCAAAATTATAGAGCTAGTTCAACTCTAGTGTAAAATTATTTGAAGTAGCTTATAGAGCTAGTTCAACTCTAGTGTAATATTATTTGTACTAGACTATAGAGCTAGTTCAACTCTAGTGTGAAATTATTTGTACAAGGTTATAGAGCTAGTTAAATTCTAGTGTAAAATTATTTGTACTAGGCTATAGAGCGAGTTCAACTCTGGTGTAAAATTATTTGTAATAGGCTATAGAGCTAGTTAAACTCTACTTTAAACTATTTTAACTAGCTCATAGAACTAGTTCAACTCTAGTGTAAAAAAAATTGTACTAGGCCATAGAGCTAGTTCAACTCTAGTGTAAAATTATTTGAACTATCTTATAGAGCGAGTTAAACTCTAGTGTAAAATTATTTGAACTAGCTTATAGAGCTAGTTCAACTCTAGTGCAAAATTATTTGTACAAGCTTATAGAGCTAGTGCAACTCTAGTGTAAAATTATATGTACTAGGCTATAGAGCTAGTTCAACTCTACTGTAAATTAATTAACTAGCTTAAAGAACTAGTTCAACTCTAGTGTAAAAAAAATTGTACTAGGCTATAGAGCTATTTCGACTCTAGTGTAAAGTTATTTGTACAACCTTATAGAGCTAGTTCAACTCTAGTGTAAAATTATTTGAACTAGCTTATAGAGCGAGTTCAAATCTATTGTAAATTTATTTGAACTAGCTAGCTTATACAGCTAGTTCAACTCTAGTGCAAAATTATTCGTACAAGCTTATAGAGCTAGTGCAACTCTAGTGTAAAATTATTTGTACTAGGCTATAGTGCTAGTTCAACTCTAGTGTAAAATTATTTGTACTAGGCTATAGATCTAGTTCAACACTAGTGTAAAATTATTTGAACTAGTTTATAGAGCTAGTTCAACTCTAGTGTAAAATCATTTGTACTAGGCTATAGAGCTAGTTCAACTATAGTGTAAAATAATTTGTACTAGGCTATAGAGCTAGTTCAACTCTAGTGTAAAATTATTTTAACTAGCTTATAGTGCTAATTCAACTCTAGTGTAAAAATATTTCTACTAGGCTACAGAGCTACTTCAACTCTAGTGTAAAATCATTTGTACAAACTTAAAGAGCTACTTCAACTCTAGTGTAAAATTATTCGAGCTAGCTTATAGAGCGAGTTCAACTCTAGTGTGAAATTACTTTTACAAGCTTATCGAGCTAGTTTAACTCTAGTGTAATTTTTTTACAAGCTTATAGAGCTAGTTCAACTCTAGTGTAAAATTATTTGTACTAGGCTATAGAGCTAGTTCAACTGTAGTGTAAAATTATTTCAACTAGCTTATAGAGCTAGTTCAACTGTAGTGTAAAATTATTTGTACAAGGCTATAGATCTAGTTCAACTCTAGTGTAAAATTATTTTAACTAGCTTATAGAGCTAGTTCAACTCTAGTGTAAAATTATTTGAACTAGCTTATAGAGCGAGTTCAACTCTAGTGTAAAATTATTTGAACTAGCTTATAGAGCTAATTCAACTCTAGTGCAAAATTATTTGCACAAGCTTATAGAGCTAGTTGAACTCTAGTGTGAAATTATTTGTACTAGGCTATAGAGCTAGTTCAACTCTAGTGTAAAATTATTTGAACTAGCTTATAGAGCTAGTTCAACTCTAGTGTAAAATTATTTGTACTAGGCTATAGAGCTAGTTCAACTCTAGTGTAAAATTATTTGAACTATCTTATAGAGCGAGTTCAACTCTAGTGTAAAATTATTTGAACTAGCTTATAGAGCTAGTTCAACTCTAGTGCAAAATTATTTGTACAAGCTTATAGAGCTAGTGCAACTCTAGTGTAAAATTATATGTACTAGGCTATAGAGCTAGTTCAACTCTACTGTAAAATAATTAACTAGCTTATAGAACTAGTTCAACTCTAGTGTAAAAAAAATTGTACTAGGCTATACAGCTATTTCGACTCTAGTGTAAAGTTATTTGTACAACCTTATAGAGCTAGTTCAACTCTAGTGTAAAATTATTTGAACTAGCTTATAGAGCGAGTTCAACTCTATTGTAAATTTATTTGAACTAGCTAGCTTATACAGCTAGTTAAACTCTAGTGCAAAATTATTCGTACAAGCTTATAGAGCTAGTGCAACTCTAGTGTAAAATTATTTGTACTAGGCTATAGTGCTAGTTCAACTCTAGTGTAAAATTATTTGTACTAGGCTATAGATCTAGTTCAACTCTAGTGTAAAATTATTTGAACTAGCTTATAGAGCTAGTTCAACTCTAGTGTAAAATTATTTGTACTAGGCTATAGAGCTAGTTCAACTATAGTGTAAAATAATTTGTACTAGGCTATAGAGCTAGTTCAACTCTAGTGTAAAATTAATTTAACTAGCTTATAGTGCTAGTTCAACTCTAGTGTAAAAATATTTCTACTAGGCTACAGAGCTACTTCAACTCTAGTGTAAAATTATTTGTACAAACTTAAAGAGCTACTTCAACTCTAGTGTAAAATTATTTGAGCTAGCTTATAGAGCGAGTTCAACTCTAGTGTGAAATTAGTTTTACAAGCTTATCGAGCTAGTTTAACTCTAGTGTAATTTTTTTACAAGCTTATAGAGCTAGTTCAACTCTGGTGTAAAATTATTTGTACTAGGCTGTAGAGCTAGTTCAACTGTAGTGTAAAATTATTTCAACTAGCTTATAGAGCTAGTTCAACTGTAGTGTAAAATTATTTGTACAAGGCTATAGATCTAGTTCAACTCTAGTGTAAAATTATTTTAACTAGCTTATAGAGCTAGTTCAACTCTAGTGTAAAATTATTTGATCTAGCTTATAGAGCGAGTTCAACTCTAGTGTAAAATTATTTGAACTAGCTTATAGAGCTAATTCAACTCTAGTGCAAAATTATTTGCACAAGCTTATAGAGCTAGTTGAACTCTAGTGTGAAATTATTTGTACTAGGCTATAGAGCTAGTTCAACTCTAGTGTAAAATTATTTGAACTAGCTTATAGAGCTAGTTCAACTCTAGTGTAAAATTATTTGTACTAGGCTATAGAGCTAGTTCAACTCTAGTGTAAAATTATTTGAACTATCTTATAGAGCGAGTTCAACTCTAGTGTAAAATTATTTGAACTAGCTTATAGAGCTAGTTCAACTCTAGTGCAAAATTATTTGTACAAGCTTATAGAGCTAGTGCAACTCTAGTGTAAAATTATATGTACTAGGCTATAGAGCTAGTTCAACTCTACTGTAAAATAATTAACTAGCTTATAGAACTAGTTCAACTCTAGTGTAAAAAAATTATACTAGGCTATAGAGCTATTTCGACTCTAGTGTAAAGTTATTTGTACAACCTTATAGAGCTAGTTCAACTCTAGTGTAAAATTATTTGAACTAGCTTATAGAGCGAGTTCAACTCTATTGTAAATTTATTTGAACTAGCTAGCTTATACAGCTAGTTAAACTCTAGTGCAAAATTATTCGTACAAGCTTATAGAGCTAGTGCAACTCTAGTGTAAAATTATTTGTACTAGGCTATAGTGCTAGTTCAACTCTAGTGTAAAATTAGTTGTACTAGGCTATAGATCTAGTTCAACTCTAGTGTAAAATTATTTGAACTAGCTTATAGAGCTAGTTCAACTCTAGTGTAAAATTATTTGTACTAGGCTATAGAGCTAGTTCAACTATAGTGTAAAGTAATTTGTACTAGGCTATAGAGCTAGTTCAACTCTAGTGTAAAATTATTTTAACTAGCTTATAGTGCTAGTTCAACTCTAGTGTAAAAATATTTCTACTAGGCTACAGAGCTACTTCAACTCTAGTGTAAAATTATTTGTACAAACTTAAAGAGCTACTTCAACTCTAGTGTAAAATTATTTGAGCTGGCTTATAGAGCGAGTTCAACTCTAGTGTGAAATTAGTTTTCAAGCTTATCGAGCTAGTTTAACTCTAGTGTAATTTTTTTACAAGCTTATAGAGCTAGTTCAACTCTAGTGTAAAATTATTTGTACTAGGCTATAGAGCTAGTTCAACTGTAGTGTAAAATTATTTCAACTAGCTTATAGAGCTAGTTCAACTGTAGTGTAAAATTATTTGTACAAGGCTATAGATCTAGTTCAACTCTAGTGTAAAATTATTTTAACTAGCTTATAGTGCTAGTTCAACTCTAGTGTAAAAAAATTGTAGTAGGCTATAGAGCTATTTCGACTGTAGTGTAAAGTTATTTGTACAACCTTATAGAGCTAGTTCAACTCTAGTGTAAAATTATTTGAACTAGCTTATAGAGCGAGTTCAACTCTATTGTAAATGTATTTGAACTAGCTTGCTTATACAGCTAGTTCAACTCTAGTGCAAAATTATTCGTACAAGCTTATAGAGCTAGTGCAACTCTGGTGTAAAACTGTTTGTACTAGGATATAGAGCTAGTTCAACTCTAGTGTAAAATTACTTGTACTAGGCTATAGATCTAGTTCAACTCTAGAGTAAAATTATTTGAACTAGTTTATAGAGCTAGTTCAACTCTTGTGTAAAATTTTTGTACTAGGCTATAGAGCTAGTTCAACTGTAGTGTAAAATTATTTGTACTAGGCTATAGAGCTAGTTCAACTCTAGTGTAAAATTATTTTAACTAGCTTATAGAGCTAGTTCAACTCTAGTGTAAAATTATTTGATCTAGCTTATAGAGCGAGTTCAACTCTAGTGTAAAATTATTTGAACTAGCTTATAGAGCTAATTCAACTCTAGTGCACAATTATTTGCACAAGCTTATAGAGCTAGTTGAACTCTAGTGTGAAATTATTTGTACTAGGCTATAGAGCTAGTTCAACTCTAGTGTAAAATTATTTGAACTAGCTTATAGAGCTAGTTCAACTCTAGTGTAAAATTATTTGTACTAGGCTATAGAGCTAGTTCATCTCTAGTGTAAAATTATTTGAACTAGCTTATAGAGCTAGTTCAACTGTAGTGTAAAATTATTTGTACTAGGCTATAGAGCTAGTTCAACTCTAGTGTAAAATTATATGTACTAGGCTATAGAGCTAGTTCAACTCTACTGTAAAATAATTTAACTAGCTTATAGAACTAGTTCAACTCTAGTGTAAATAAAATTGTACTAGGCTATAGAGCTATTTCAACTCTAGTGTAAAGTTATTTGTACAACCTTATAAAGCTAGTTCAACTCTAGTGTAAAATTATTTGAACTAGCTTATAGAGTGAGTTCAACTCTATTGTAAATTTATTTGAACTAGCTAGCTTATAGAGCTAGTTCAACTCTAGTGCAAAATTATTCGAACAAGCTTATAGAGCTAGTGCAACTCTGGTGTAAAACTGTTTGTACTAGGATATAGAGCTAGTTCAACTCTAGTGTAAAATTATTTGTACTAGGCTATAGATCTAGTTCAACTCTAGAGTAAAATTATTTGAACTAGTTTATAGAGCTAGTTCAACTCTTGTGTAAATTTTTTGTACTAGGCTATAGAGCTAGTTCAACTGTAGTGTAAAATTATTTGTACTAGGCTATAGAGCTAGTTCAACTCTAGTGTAAAATTATTTTAACTAGCTTATAGAGCTAGTTCAACTCTAGTGTAAAATTATTTGATCTAGCTTATAGAGCGAGTTCAACTCTAGTGTAAAATTATTTGAACTAGCTTATAGAGCTAATTCAACTCTAGTGCACAATTATTTGCACAAGCTTATAGAGCTAGTTGAACTCTAGTGTGAAATTATTTGTACTAGGCTATAGAGCAAGTTCAACTCTAGTGTAAAATTATTTGAACTAGCTTATAGAGCTAGTTCAACTCTAGTGTAAAATTATTTGTACTAGGCTATAGAGCTAGTTCATCTCTAGTGTAAAATTATTTGAACTAGCTTATAGAGCTAGTTCAACTGTAGTGTAAAATTATTTGTACTAGGCTATAGAGCTAGTTCAACTCTAGTGTAAAATTATATGTACTAGGCTATAGAGCTAGTTCAACTCTACTGTAAAATAATTTAACTAGCTTATAGAACTAGTTCAACTCTAGTGTAAATAAAATTGTACTAGGCTATAGAGCTATTTGAACTCTAGTGTAAAGTTATTTGTACAACCTTATAAAGCTAGTTCAACTCTAGTGTAAAATTATTTGAACTAGCTTATAGAGCGAGTTCTACTCTATTGTAAATTTATTTGAACTAGCTAGCTTATAGAGCTAGTGCAACTCTGGTGTAAAACTGTTTGTACTAGGATATAGAGCTAGTTCAACTCTAGTGTAAAATTACTTGTACTAGGCTATAGATCTAGTTCAACTCTAGAGTAAAATTATTTGAACTAGTTTATAGAGCTAGTTCAACTCTTGTGTAAAATTATTTGAACTATCTTATAGAGCGAGTTCAACTCTAGTGTAAAATTATTTGAACTAGCTTATAGAGCTAGTTCAACTCTAGTGCAAAATTATTTGTAAAAAATTATTTGAACTATCTTATAGAGCGAGTTCAACTCTAGTGTAAAATTATTTGAACTAGCTTATAGAGCGAGTTCAACTCTAGTTCAACTCTAGTGCAAAATTATAGAGCTAGTTCAACTCTAGTGTAAAATTATTTGAAGTAGCTTATAGAGCTAGTTCAACTCTAGTGTAATATTATTTGTACTAGACTATAGAGCTAGTTCAACTCTAGTGTGAAATTATTTGTACAAGGTTATAGAGCTAGTTAAATTCTAGTGTAAAATTATTTGTACTAGGCTATAGAGCGAGTTCAACTCTGGTGTAAAATTATTTGTAATAGGCTATAGAGCTAGTTAAACTCTACTTTAAACTATTTTAACTAGCTCATAGAACTAGTTCAACTCTAGTGTAAAAAAAATTGTACTAGGCCATAGAGCTAGTTCAACTCTAGTGTAAAATTATTTGAACTATCTTATAGAGCGAGTTAAACTCTAGTGTAAAATTATTTGAACTAGCTTATAGAGCTAGTTCAACTCTAGTGCAAAATTATTTGTACAAGCTTATAGAGCTAGTGCAACTCTAGTGTAAAATTATATGTACTAGGCTATAGAGCTAGTTCAACTCTACTGTAAATTAATTAACTAGCTTAAAGAACTAGTTCAACTCTAGTGTAAAAAAAATTGTACTAGGCTATAGAGCTATTTCGACTCTAGTGTAAAGTTATTTGTACAACCTTATAGAGCTAGTTCAACTCTAGTGTAAAATTATTTGAACTAGCTTATAGAGCGAGTTCAAATCTATTGTAAATTTATTTGAACTAGCTAGCTTATACAGCTAGTTCAACTCTAGTGCAAAATTATTCGTACAAGCTTATAGAGCTAGTGCAACTCTAGTGTAAAATTATTTGTACTAGGCTATAGTGCTAGTTCAACTCTAGTGTAAAATTATTTGTACTAGGCTATAGATCTAGTTCAACTCTAGTGTAAAATTATTTGAACTAGTTTATAGAGCTAGTTCAACTCTAGTGTAAAATCATTTGTACTAGGCTATAGAGCTAGTTCAACTATAGTGTAAAATAATTTGTACTAGGCTATAGAGCTAGTTCAACTCTAGTGTAAAATTATTTTAACTAGCTTATAGTGCTAGTTCAACTCTAGTGTAAAAATATTTCTACTAGGCTACAGAGCTACTTCAACTCTAGTGTAAAATTATTTGTACAAACTTAAAGAGCTACTTCAACTCTAGTGTAAAAATATTTGAGCTAGCTTATAGAGCGAGTTCAACTCTAGTGTGAAATTACTTTTACAAGCTTATCGAGCTAGTTTAACTCTAGTGTAATTTTTTTACAAGCTTATAGAGCTAGTTCAACTCTAGTGTAAAATTATTTGTACTAGGCTATAGAGCTAGTTCAACTGTAGTGTAAAATTATTTCAACTAGCTTATAGAGCTAGTTCAACTGTAGTGTAAAATTATTTGTACAAGGCTATAGATCTAGTTCAACTCTAGTGTAAAATTATTTTAACTAGCTTATAGAGCTAGTTCAACTCTAGTGTAAAATTATTTGAACTAGCTTATAGAGCGAGTTCAACTCTAGTGTAAAATTATTTGAACTAGCTTATAGAGCTAATTCAACTCTAGTGCAAAATTATTTGCACAAGCTTATAGAGCTAGTTGAACTCTAGTGTGAAATTATTTGTACTAGGCTATAGAGCTAGTTCAACTCTAGTGTAAAATTATTTGAACTAGCTTATAGAGCTAGTTCAACTCTAGTGTAAAATTATTTGTACTAGTCTATAGAGCTAGTTCAACTCTAGTGTAAAATTATTTGAACTATCTTATAGAGCGAGTTCAACTCTAGTGTAAAATTATTTGAACTAGCTTATAGAGTGAGTTCAACTCTATTGTAAATTTATTTGAACTAGCTAGCTTATAGAGCTAGTTCAACTCTAGTGCAAAATTATTCGAACAAGCTTATAGAGCTAGTGCAACTCTGGTGTAAAACTGTTTGTACTAGGATATAGAGCTAGTTCAACTCTAGTGTAAAATTATTTGTACTAGGCTATAGATCTAGTTCAACTCTAGAGTAAAATTATTTGAACTAGTTTATAGAGCTAGTTCAACTCTTGTGTAAATTTTTTGTACTAGGCTATAGAGCTAGTTCAACTGTAGTGTAAAATTATTTGTACTAGGCTATAGAGCTAGTTCAACTCTAGTGTAAAATTATTTTAACTAGCTTATAGAGCTAGTTCAACTCTAGTGTAAAATTATTTGATCTAGCTTATAGAGCGAGTTCAACTCTAGTGTAAAATTATTTGAACTAGCTTATAGAGCTAATTCAACTCTAGTGCACAATTATTTGCACAAGCTTATAGAGCTAGTTGAACTCTAGTGTGAAATTATTTGTACTAGGCTATAGAGCAAGTTCAACTCTAGTGTAAAATTATTTGAACTAGCTTATAGAGCTAGTTCAACTCTAGTGTAAAATTATTTGTACTAGGCTATAGAGCTAGTTCATCTCTAGTGTAAAATTATTTGAACTAGCTTATAGAGCTAGTTCAACTGTAGTGTAAAATTATTTGTACTAGGCTATAGAGCTAGTTCAACTCTAGTGTAAAATTATATGTACTAGGCTATAGAGCTAGTTCAACTCTACTGTAAAATAATTTAACTAGCTTATAGAACTAGTTCAACTCTAGTGTAAATAAAATTGTACTAGGCTATAGAGCTATTTGAACTCTAGTGTAAAGTTATTTGTACAACCTTATAAAGCTAGTTCAACTCTAGTGTAAAATTATTTGAACTAGCTTATAGAGCGAGTTCTACTCTATTGTAAATTTATTTGAACTAGCTAGCTTATAGAGCTAGTGCAACTCTGGTGTAAAACTGTTTGTACTAGGATATAGAGCTAGTTCAACTCTAGTGTAAAATTACTTGTACTAGGCTATAGATATAGTTCAACTCTAGAGTAAAATTATTTGAACTAGTTTATAGAGCTAGTTCAACTCTTGTGTAAAATTATTTGAACTATCTTATAGAGCGAGTTCAACTCTAGTGTAAAATTATTTGAACTAGCTTATAGAGCTAGTTCAACTCTAGTGCAAAATTATTTGTAAAAAATTATTTGAACTATCTTATAGAGCGAGTTCAACTCTAGTGTAAAATTATTTGAACTAGCTTATAGAGCGAGTTCAACTCTAGTTCAACTCTAGTGCAAAATTATAGAGCTAGTTCAACTCTAGTGTAAAATTATTTGAAGTAGCTTATAGAGCTAGTTCAACTCTAGTGTAATATTATTTGTACTAGACTATAGAGCTAGTTCAACTCTAGTGTGAAATTATTTGTACAAGGTTATAGAGCTAGTTAAATTCTAGTGTAAAATTATTTGTACTAGGCTATAGAGCGAGTTCAACTCTGGTGTAAAATTATTTGTAATAGGCTATAGAGCTAGTTAAACTCTACTTTAAACTATTTTAACTAGCTCATAGAACTAGTTCAACTCTAGTGTAAAAAAAATTGTACTAGGCCATAGAGCTAGTTCAACTCTAGTGTAAAATTATTTGAACTATCTTATAGAGCGAGTTAAACTCTAGTGTAAAATTATTTGAACTAGCTTATAGAGCTAGTTCAACTCTAGTGCAAAATTATTTGTACAAGCTTATAGAGCTAGTGCAACTCTAGTGTAAAATTATATGTACTAGGCTATAGAGCTAGTTCAACTCTACTGTAAATTAATTAACTAGCTTAAAGAACTAGTTCAACTCTAGTGTAAAAAAAATTGTACTAGGCTATAGAGCTATTTCGACTCTAGTGTAAAGTTATTTGTACAACCTTATAGAGCTAGTTCAACTCTAGTGTAAAATTATTTGAACTAGCTTATAGAGCGAGTTCAAATCTATTGTAAATTTATTTGAACTAGCTAGCTTATACAGCTAGTTCAACTCTATTGCAAAATTATTCGTACAAGCTTATAGAGCTAGTGCAACTCTAGTGTAAAATTATTTGTACTAGGCTATAGTGCTAGTTCAACTCTAGTGTAAAATTATTTGTACTAGGCTATAGATCTAGTTCAACTCTAGTGTAAAATTATTTGAACTAGTTTATAGAGCTAGTTCAACTCTAGTGTAAAATCATTTGTACTAGGCTATAGAGCTAGTTCAACTATAGTGTAAAATAATTTGTACTAGGCTATAGAGCTAGTTCAACTCTAGTGTAAAATTATTTTAACTAGCTTATAGTGCTAGTTCAACTCTAGTGTAAAAATATTTCTACTAGGCTACAGAGCTACTTCAACTCTAGTGTAAAATTATTTGTACAAACTTAAAGAGCTACTTCAACTCTAGTGTAAAAATATTTGAGCTAGCTTATAGAGCGAGTTCAACTCTAGTGTGAAATTACTTTTACAAGCTTATCGAGCTAGTTTAACTCTAGTGTAATTTTTTTACAAGCTTATAGAGCTAGTTCAACTCTAGTGTAAAATTATTTGTACTAGGCTATAGAGCTAGTTCAACTGTAGTGTAAAATTATTTCAACTAGCTTATAGAGCTAGTTCAACTGTAGTGTAAAATTATTTGTACAAGGCTATAGATCTAGTTCAACTCTAGTGTAAAATTATTTTAACTAGCTTATAGAGCTAGTTCAACTCTAGTGTAAAATTATTTGAACTAGCTTATAGAGCGAGTTCAACTCTAGTGTAAAATTATTTGAACTAGCTTATAGAGCTAATTCAACTCTAGTGCAAAATTATTTGCACAAGCTTATAGAGCTAGTTGAACTCTAGTGTGAAATTATTTGTACTAGGCTATAGAGCTAGTTCAACTCTAGTGTAAAATTATTTGAACTAGCTTATAGAGCTAGTTCAACTCTAGTGTAAAATTATTTGTACTAGTCTATAGAGCTAGTTCAACTCTAGTGTAAAATTATTTGAACTATCTTATAGAGCGAGTTCAACTCTAGTGTAAAATTATTTGAACTAGCTTATAGAGTGAGTTCAACTCTATTGTAAATTTATTTGAACTAGCTAGCTTATAGAGCTAGTTCAACTCTAGTGCAAAATTATTCGAACAAGCTTATAGAGCTAGTGCAACTCTGGTGTAAAACTGTTTGTACTAGGATATAGAGCTAGTTCAACTCTAGTGTAAAATTATTTGTACTAGGCTATAGATCTAGTTCAACTCTAGAGTAAAATTATTTGAACTAGTTTATAGAGCTAGTTCAACTCTTGTGTAAATTTTTTGTACTAGGCTATAGAGCTAGTTCAACTGTAGTGTAAAATTATTTGTACTAGGCTATAGAGCTAGTTCAACTCTAGTGTAAAATTATTTTAACTAGCTTATAGTGCTAGTTCAACTCTAGTGTAAAAATATTTCTACTAGGCTACAGAGCTACTTCAACTCTAGTGTAAAATTATTTGTACAAACTTAAAGAGCTACTTCAACTCTAGTGTAAAATTATTTGAGCTAGCTTATAGAGCGAGTTCAACTCTAGTGTGAAATTACTTTTACAAGCTTATCGAGCTAGTTTAACTCTAGTGTAATTTTTTTACAAGCTTATAGAGCTAGTTCAACTCTAGTGTAAAATTATTTGTACTAGGCTATAGAGCTAGTTCAACTGTAGTGTAAAATTATTTCAACTAGCTTATAGAGCTAGTTCAACTGTAGTGTAAAATTATTTGTACAAGGCTATAGATCTAGTTCAACTCTAGTGTAAAATTATTTTAACTAGCTTATAGAGCTAGTTCAACTCTAGTGTAAAATTATTTGAACTAGCTTATAGAGCGAGTTCAACTCTAGTGTAAAATTATTTGAACTAGCTTATAGAGCTAATTCAACTCTAGTGCAAAATTATTTGCACAAGCTTATAGAGCTAGTTGAACTCTAGTGTGAAATTATTTGTACTAGGCTATAGAGCTAGTTCAACTCTAGTGTAAAATTATTTGAACTAGCTTATAGAGCTAGTTCAACTCTAGTGTAAAATTATTTGTACTAGTCTATAGAGCTAGTTCAACTCTAGTGTAAAATTATTTGAACTATCTTATAGAGCGAGTTCAACTCTAGTGTAAAATTATTTGAACTAGCTTATAGAGTGAGTTCAACTCTATTGTAAATTTATTTGAACTAGCTAGCTTATAGAGCTAGTTCAACTCTAGTGCAAAATTATTCGAACAAGCTTATAGAGCTAGTGCAACTCTGGTGTAAAACTGTTTGTACTAGGATATAGAGCTAGTTCAACTCTAGTGTAAAATTATTTGTACTAGGCTATAGATCTAGTTCAACTCTAGAGTAAAATTATTTGAACTAGTTTATAGAGCTAGTTCAACTCTTGTGTAAATTTTTTGTACTAGGCTATAGAGCTAGTTCAACTGTAGTGTAAAATTATTTGTACTAGGCTATAGAGCTAGTTCAACTCTAGTGTAAAATTATTTTAACTAGCTTATAGAGCTAGTTCAACTCTAGTGTAAAATTATTTGATCTAGCTTATAGAGCGAGTTCAACTCTAGTGTAAAATTATTTGAACTAGCTTATAGAGCTAATTCAACTCTAGTGCACAATTATTTGCACAAGCTTATAGAGCTAGTTGAACTCTAGTGTGAAATTATTTGTACTAGGCTATAGAGCAAGTTCAACTCTAGTGTAAAATTATTTGAACTAGCTTATAGAGCTAGTTCAACTCTAGTGTAAAATTATTTGTACTAGGCTATAGAGCTAGTTCATCTCTAGTGTAAAATTATTTGAACTAGCTTATAGAGCTAGTTCAACTGTAGTGTAAAATTATTTGTACTAGGCTATAGAGCTAGTTCAACTCTAGTGTAAAATTATATGTACTAGGCTATAGAGCTAGTTCAACTCTACTGTAAAATAATTTAACTAGCTTATAGAACTAGTTCAACTCTAGTGTAAATAAAATTGTACTAGGCTATAGAGCTATTTGAACTCTAGTGTAAAGTTATTTGTACAACCTTATAAAGCTAGTTCAACTCTAGTGTAAAATTATTTGAACTAGCTTATAGAGCGAGTTCTACTCTATTGTAAATTTATTTGAACTAGCTAGCTTATAGAGCTAGTGCAACTCTGGTGTAAAACTGTTTGTACTAGGATATAGAGCTAGTTCAACTCTAGTGTAAAATTACTTGTACTAGGCTATAGATCTAGTTCAACTCTAGAGTAAAATTATTTGAACTAGTTTATAGAGCTAGTTCAACTCTTGTGTAAAATTATTTGAACTATCTTATAGAGCGAGTTCAACTCTAGTGTAAAATTATTTGAACTAGCTTATAGAGCTAGTTCAACTCTAGTGCAAAATTATTTGTAAAAAATTATTTGAACTATCTTATAGAGCGAGTTCAACTCTAGTGTAAAATTATTTGAACTAGCTTATAGAGCGAGTTCAACTCTAGTTCAACTCTAGTGCAAAATTATAGAGCTAGTTCAACTCTAGTGTAAAATTATTTGAAGTAGCTTATAGAGCTAGTTCAACTCTAGTGTAATATTATTTGTACTAGACTATAGAGCTAGTTCAACTCTAGTGTGAAATTATTTGTACAAGGTTATAGAGCTAGTTAAATTCTAGTGTAAAATTATTTGTACTAGGCTATAGAGCGAGTTCAACTCTGGTGTAAAATTATTTGTAATAGGCTATAGAGCTAGTTAAACTCTACTTTAAACTATTTTAACTAGCTCATAGAACTAGTTCAACTCTAGTGTAAAAAAAATTGTACTAGGCCATAGAGCTAGTTCAACTCTAGTGTAAAATTATTTGAACTATCTTATAGAGCGAGTTAAACTCTAGTGTAAAATTATTTGAACTAGCTTATAGAGCTAGTTCAACTCTAGTGCAAAATTATTTGTACAAGCTTATAGAGCTAGTGCAACTCTAGTGTAAAATTATATGTACTAGGCTATAGAGCTAGTTCAACTCTACTGTAAATTAATTAACTAGCTTAAAGAACTAGTTCAACTCTAGTGTAAAAAAAATTGTACTAGGCTATAGAGCTATTTCGACTCTAGTGTAAAGTTATTTGTACAACCTTATAGAGCTAGTTCAACTCTAGTGTAAAATTATTTGAACTAGCTTATAGAGCGAGTTCAAATCTATTGTAAATTTATTTGAACTAGCTAGCTTATACAGCTAGTTCAACTCTAGTGCAAAATTATTCGTACAAGCTTATAGAGCTAGTGCAACTCTAGTGTAAAATTATTTGTACTAGGCTATAGTGCTAGTTCAACTCTAGTGTAAAATTATTTGTACTAGGCTATAGATCTAGTTCAACTCTAGTGTAAAATTATTTGAACTAGTTTATAGAGCTAGTTCAACTCTAGTGTAAAATCATTTGTACTAGGCTATAGAGCTAGTTCAACTATAGTGTAAAATAATTTGTACTAGGCTATAGAGCTAGTTCAACTCTAGTGTAAAATTATTTTAACTAGCTTATAGTGCTAGTTCAACTCTAGTGTAAAAATATTTCTACTAGGCTACAGAGCTACTTCAACTCTAGTGTAAAATTATTTGTACAAACTTAAAGAGCTACTTCAACTCTAGTGTAAAAATATTTGAGCTAGCTTATAGAGCGAGTTCAACTCTAGTGTGAAATTACTTTTACAAGCTTATCGAGCTAGTTTAACTCTAGTGTAATTTTTTTACAAGCTTATAGAGCTAGTTCAACTCTAGTGTAAAATTATTTGTACTAGGCTATAGAGCTAGTTCAACTGTAGTGTAAAATTATTTCAACTAGCTTATAGAGCTAGTTCAACTGTAGTGTAAAATTATTTGTACAAAGCTATAGATCTAGTTCAACTCTAGTGTAAAATTATTTTAACTAGCTTATAGAGCTAGTTCAACTCTAGTGTAAAATTATTTGAACTAGCTTATAGAGCGAGTACAACTCTAGTGTAAAATTATTTGAACTAGCTTATAGAGCTAATTCAACTCTAGTGCAAAATTATTTGCACAAGCTTATAGAGCTAGTTGAACTCTAGTGTGAAATTATTTGTACTAGGCTATAGAGCTAGTTCAACTCTAGTGTAAAATTATTTGAACTAGCTTATAGAGCTAGTTCAACTCTAGTGTAAAATTATTTGTACTAGTCTATAGAGCTAGTTCAACTCTAGTGTAAAATTATTTGAACTATCTTATAGAGCGAGTTCAACTCTAGTGTAAAATTATTTGAACTAGCTTATAGAGCTAGTTCAACTCTAGTGCAAAATTATTTGTACAAGCTTATAGAGCTAGTGCAACTCTAGTGTAAAATTATATGTACTAGGCTATAGAGCTAGTTCAACTCTACTGTAAAATAATTAACTAGCTTATAGAACTAGTTCAACTCTAGTGTAAAAAAAATTGTACTAGGCTATAGAGCTATTTCGACTCTAGTGTAAAGTTATTTGTACAACCTTATAGAGCTAGTTCAACTCTAGTGTAAAATTACTTGAACTAGCTTATAGAGCGAGTTCAACTCTATTGTAAATTTATTTGAACTAGCTAGCTTATACAGCTAGTTAAACTCTAGTGCAAAATTATTCGTACAAGCTTATAGAGCTAGTGCAACTGTAGTGTAAAATTATTTGTACTAGGCTATAGTGCTAGTTCAACTCTAGTGTAAAATTATTTGTACTAGGCTATAGATCTAGTTCAACTCTAGTGTAAAATTATTTGAACTAGCTTATAGAGCTAGTTCAACTCTAGTGTAAAATTATTTGTACTAGGCTATAGAGCTAGTTCAACTATAGTGTAAAATAATTTGTACTAGGCTATAGAGCTAGTTCAACTCTAGTGTAAAATTATTTTAACTAGCTTATAGTGCTAGTTCAACTCTAGTGTAAAAATATTTCTACTAGGCTACAGAGCTACTTCAACTCTAGTGTAAAATTATTTGTACAAACTTAAAGAGCTACTTCAACTCTAGTGTAAAATTATTTGAGCTAGCTTATAGAGCGAGTTCAACTCTAGTGTGAAATTAGTTTTACAAGCTTATCGAGCTAGTTTAACTCTAGTGTAATTTTTTTACAAGCTTATAGAGCTAGTTCAACTCTAGTGTAAAATTATTTGTACTAGGCTGTAGAGCTAGTTCAACTGTAGTGTAAAATTATTTCAACTAGCTTATAGAGCTAGTTCAACTGTAGTGTAAAATTATTTGTACAAGGCTATAGATCTAGTTCAACTCTAGTGTAAAATTATTTTAACTAGCTTATAGAGCTAGTTCAACTCTAGTGTAAAATTATTTGATCTAGCTTATAGAGCGAGTTCAACTCTAGTGTAAAATTATTTGAACTAGCTTATAGAGCTAATTCAACTCTAGTGCAAAATTATTTGCACAAGCTTATAGAGCTAGTTGAACTCTAGTGTGAAATTATTTGTACTAGGCTATAGAGCTAGTTCAACTCTAGTGTAAAATTATTTGAACTAGCTTATAGAGCTAGTTCAACTCTAGTGTAAAATTATTTGTACTAGGCTATAGAGCTAGTTCATCTCTAGTGTAAAATTATTTGAACTAGCTTATAGAGCTAGTTCAACTGTAGTGTAAAATTATTTGTACTAGGCTATAGAGCTAGTTCAACTCTAGTGTAAAATTATATGTACTAGGCTATGGAGCTAGTTCAACTCTACTGTAAAATAATTTAACTAGCTTATAGAACTAGTTCAACTCTAGTGTAAATAAAATTGTACTAGGCTATAGAGCTATTTCAACTCTAGTGTAAAGTTATTTGTACAACCTTATAAAGCTAGTTCAACTCTAGTGTAAAATTATTTGAACTAGCTTATAGAGCGAGTTCAACTCTATTGTAAATTTATTTGAACTAGCTAGCTTATAGAGCTAGTTCAACTCTAGTGCAAAATTATTCGAACAAGCTTATAGAGCTAGTGCAACTCTGGTGTAAAACTGTTTGTACTAGGATATAGAGCTAGTTCAACTCTAGTGTAAAATTATTTGTACTAGGCTATAGATCTAGTTCAACTCTAGAGTAAAATTATTTGAACTAGTTTATAGAGCTAGTTCAACTCTTGTGTAAAAATTTTGTACTAGGCTATAGAGCTAGTTCAACTGTAGTGTAAAATTATTTGTACTAGGCTATAGAGCTAGTTCAACTCTAGTGTAAAATTATTTTAACTAGCTTATAGAGCTAGTTCAACTCTAGTGTAAAATTATTTGATCTAGCTTATAGAGCGAGTTCAACTCTAGTGTAAAATTATTTGAACTAGCTTATAGAGCTAATTCAACTCTAGTGCACAATTATTTGCACAAGCTTATAGAGCTAGTTGAACTCTAGTGTGAAATTATTTGTACTAGGCTATAGAGCTAGTTCAACTCTAGTGTAAAATTATTTGAACTAGCTTATAGAGCTAGTTCAACACTAGTGTAAAATTATTTGTACTAGGCTATAGAGCTAGTTCATCTCTAGTGTAAAATTATTTGAACTAGCTTATAGAGCTAGTTCAACTGTAGTGTAAAATTATTTGTACTAGGCTATAGAGCTAGTTCAACTCTAGTGTAAAATTATATGTACTAGGCTATAGAGCTAGTTCAACTCTACTGTAAAATAATTTAACTAGCTTATAGAACTAGTTCAACTCTAGTGTAAATAAAATTGTACTAGGCTATAGAGCTATTTCAACTCTAGTGTAAAGTTATTTGTACAACCTTATAAAGCTAGTTCAACTCTAGTGTAAAATTATTTGAACTAGCTTATAGAGCGAGTTCAACTCTATTGTAAATTTATTTGAACTAGCTAGTTTATAGAGCTAGTGCAACTCTGGTGTAAAACTGTTTGTACTAGGATATAGAGCTAGTTCAACTCCAGTGTAAAATTATTTGTACTAGGCTATAGATCTAGTTCAACTCTAGAGTAAAATTATTTGAACTAGTTTATAGAGCTAGTTCAACTCTTGTGTAAAATTTTTGTACTAGGCTATAGAGCTAGTTCAACTGTAGTGTAAAATTATTTGTACTAGGCTATAGAGCTAGTTCAACTCTAGTGTAAAATTATTTTAACTAGCTTATAGTGCTAGTTCAACTCTAGTGTAAAAAAATTGTAGTAGGCTATAGAGCTATTTCGACTGTAGTGTAAAGTTATTTGTACAACCTTATAGAGCTAGTTCAACTCTAGTGTAAAATTATTTGAACTAGCTTATAGAGCGAGTTCAACTCTATTGTAAATTTATTTGAACTAGCTAGCTTATACAGCTAGTTCAACTCTAGTGCAAAATTATTCGTACAAGCTTATAGAGCTAGTGCAACTCTGGTGTAAAACTGTTTGTACTAGGATATAGAGCTAGTTCAACTCTAGTGTAAAATTATTTGTACTAGGCTATAGATCTAGTCCAACTCTAGAGTAAAATTATTTGAGCTAGTTTATAGAGCTAGTTCAACTCTTGTGTAAAATTTTTGTACTAGGCTATAGAGCTAGTTCAACTGTAGTGTAAAATTATTTGTACTAGGCTATAGAGCTAGTTCAACTCTAGTGTAAAATTATTTTAACTAGCTTATAGAGCTAGTTCAACTCTAGTGTAAAATTATTTGATCTAGCTTATAGAGCGAGTTCAACTCTAGTGTAAAATTATTTGAACTAGCTTATAGAGCTAATTCAACTCTAGTGCACAATTATTTGCACAAGCTTATAGAGCTAGTTGAACTCTAGTGTGAAATTATTTGTACTAGGCTATAGAGCTAGTTCAACTCTAGTGTAAATATATTTTAACTAGCTTATAGAGCTAGTTCAACACTAGTGTAAAATTATTTGTACTAGGCTATAGAGCTAGTTCATCTCTAGTGTAAAATTATTTGAACTAGCTTATAGAGCTAGTTCAACTGTAGTGTAAAATTATTTGTACTAGGCTATAGAGCTAGTTCAACTCTAGTGTAAAATTATATGTACTAGGCTATGGAGCTAGTTCAACTCTACTGTAAAATAATTTAACTAGCTTATAGAACTAGTTCAACTCTAGTGTAAATAAAATTGTACTAGGCTATAGAGCTATTTCAACTCTAGTGTAAAGTTATTTGTACAACCTTATAAAGCTAGTTCAACTCTAGTGTAAAATTATTTGAACTAGCTTATAGAGCGAGTTCAACTCTATTGTAAATTTATTTGAACTAGCTAGCTTATAGAGATAGTTCAACTCTAGTGCAAAATTATTCGAACAAGCTTATAGAGCTAGTGCAACTCTGGTGTAAAACTGTTTGTACTAGGATATAGAGCTAGTTCAACTCTAGTGTAAAATTATTTGTACTAGGCTATAGATCTAGTTCAACTCTAGAGTAAAATTATTTGAACTAGTTTATAGAGCTAGTTCAACTCTTGTGTAAAATTTTTGTACTAGGCTATAGAGCTAGTTCAACTGTAGTGTAAAATTATTTGTACTAGGCTATAGAGCTAGTTCAACTCTAGTGTAAAATTATTTTAACTAGCTTATAGAGCTAGTTCAACTCTAGTGTAAAATTATTTGATCTAGCTTATAGAGCGAGTTCAACTCTAGTGTAAAATTATTTGAACTAGCTTATAGAGCTAATTCAACTCTAGTGCACAATTATTTGCACAAGCTTATAGAGCTAGTTGAACTCTAGTGTGAAATTATTTGTACTAGGCTATAGAGCTAGTTCAACTCTAGTGTAAAATTATTTGAACTAGCTTATAGAGCTAGTTCAACTCTAGTGTAAAATTATTTGTACTAGGCTATAGAGCTAGTTCATCTCTAGTGTAAAATTATTTGAACTAGCTTATAGAGCTAGTTCAACTGTAGTGTAAAATTATTTGTACTAGGCTATAGAGCTAGTTCAACTCTAGTGTAAAATTATATGTACTAGGCTATAGAGCTAGTTCAACTCTACTGTAAAATAATTTAACTAGCTTATAGAACTAGTTCAACTCTAGTGTAAATAAAATTGTACTAGGCTATAGAGCTATTTCAACTCTAGTGTAAAGTTATTTGTACAACCTTATAAAGCTAGTTCAACTCTAGTGTAAAATTATTTGAACTAGCATATAGAGCGAGTTCAACTCTATTGTAAATTTATTTGAACTAGCTAGCTTATAGAGCTAGTGCAACTCTGGTGTAAAACTGTTTGTACTAGGATATAGAGCTAGTTCAACTCTAGTGTAAAATTATTTGTACTAGGCTATAGATCTAGTTCAACTCTAGAGTAAAATTATTTGAACTAGTTTATAGAGCTAGTTCAACTCTTGTGTAAAAATTTTGTACTAGGCTATAGAGCTAGTTCAACTGTAGTGTAAAATTATTTGTACTAGGCTATAGAGCTAGTTCAACTCTAGTGTAAAATTATTTTAACTAGCTTATAGTGCTAGTTCAACTCTAGTGTAAAAAAATTGTAGTAGGCTATAGAGCTATTTCGACTGTAGTGTAAAGTTATTTGTACAACCTTATAGAGCTAGTTCAACTCTAGTGTAAAATTATTTGAACTAGCTTATAGAGCGAGTTCAACTCTATTGTAAATTTATTTGAACTAGCTAGCTTATACAGCTAGTTCAACTCTAGTGCAAAATTATTCGTACAAGCTTATAGAGCTAGTGCAACTCTGGTGTAAAACTGTTTGTACTAGGATATAGAGCTAGTTCAACTCTAGTGTAAAATTATTTGTACTAGGCTATAGATCTAGTCCAACTCTAGAGTAAAATTATTTGAGCTAGTTTATAGAGCTAGTTCAACTCTTGTGTAAAATTTTTGTACTAGGCTATAGAGCTAGTTCAACTGTAGTGTAAAATTATTTGTACTAGGCTATAGAGCTAGTTCAACTCTAGTGTAAAATTATTTTAACTAGCTTATAGAGCTAGTTCAACTCTAGTGTAAAATTATTTGATCTAGCTTATAGAGCGAGTTCAACTCTAGTGTAAAATTATTTGAACTAGCTTATAGAGCTAATTCAACTCTAGTGCACAATTATTTGCACAAGCTTATAGAGCTAGTTGAACTCTAGTGTGAAATTATTTGTACTAGGCTATAGAGCTAGTTCAACTCTAGTGTAAATATATTTTAACTAGCTTATAGAGCTAGTTCAACACTAGTGTAAAATTATTTGTACTAGGCTATAGAGCTAGTTCATCTCTAGTGTAAAATTATTTGAACTAGCTTATAGAGCTAGTTCAACTGTAGTGTAAAATTATTTGTACTAGGCTATAGAGCTAGTTCAACTCTAGTGTAAAATTATATGTACTAGGCTATGGAGCTAGTTCAACTCTACTGTAAAATAATTTAACTAGCTTATAGAACTAGTTCAACTCTAGTGTAAATAAAATTGTACTAGGCTATAGAGCTATTTCAACTCTAGTGTAAAGTTATTTGTACAACCTTATAAAGCTAGTTCAACTCTAGTGTAAAATTATTTGAACTAGCTTATAGAGCGAGTTCAACTCTATTGTAAATTTATTTGAACTAGCTAGCTTATAGAGATAGTTCAACTCTAGTGCAAAATTATTCGAACAAGCTTATAGAGCTAGTGCAACTCTGGTGTAAAACTGTTTGTACTAGGATATAGAGCTAGTTCAACTCTAGTGTAAAATTATTTGTACTAGGCTATAGATCTAGTTCAACTCTAGAGTAAAATTATTTGAACTAGTTTATAGAGCTAGTTCAACTCTTGTGTAAAATTTTTGTACTAGGCTATAGAGCTAGTTCAACTGTAGTGTAAAATTATTTGTACTAGGCTATAGAGCTAGTTCAACTCTAGTGTAAAATTATTTTAACTAGCTTATAGAGCTAGTTCAACTCTAGTGTAAAATTATTTGATCTAGCTTATAGAGCGAGTTCAACTCTAGTGTAAAATTATTTGAACTAGCTTATAGAGCTAATTCAACTCTAGTGCACAATTATTTGCACAAGCTTATAGAGCTAGTTGAACTCTAGTGTGAAATTATTTGTACTAGGCTATAGAGCTAGTTCAACTCTAGTGTAAAATTATTTGAACTAGCTTATAGAGCTAGTTCAACTCTAGTGTAAAATTATTTGTACTAGGCTATAGAGCTAGTTCATCTCTAGTGTAAAATTATTTGAACTAGCTTATAGAGCTAGTTCAACTGTAGTGTAAAATTATTTGTACTAGGCTATAGAGCTAGTTCAACTCTAGTGTAAAATTATATGTACTAGGCTATAGAGCTAGTTCAACTCTACTGTAAAATAATTTAACTAGCTTATAGAACTAGTTCAACTCTAGTGTAAATAAAATTGTACTAGGCTATAGAGCTATTTCAACTCTAGTGTAAAGTTATTTGTACAACCTTATAAAGCTAGTTCAACTCTAGTGTAAAATTATTTGAACTAGCATATAGAGCGAGTTCAACTCTATTGTAAATTTATTTGAACTAGCTAGCTTATAGAGCTAGTGCAACTCTGGTGTAAAACTGTTTGTACTAGGATATAGAGCTAGTTCAACTCTAGTGTAAAATTATTTGTACTAGGCTATAGATCTAGTTCAACTCTAGAGTAAAATTATTTGAACTAGTTTATAGAGCTAGTTCAACTCTTGTGTAAAAATTTTGTACTAGGCTATAGAGCTAGTTCAACTGTAGTGTAAAATTATTTGTACTAGGCTATAGAGCTAGTTCAACTCTAGTGTAAAATTATTTTAACTAGCTTATAGTGCTAGTTCAACTCTAGTGTAAAAAAATTGTAGTAGGCTATAGAGCTATTTCGACTGTAGTGTAAAGTTATTTGTACAACCTTATAGAGCTAGTTCAACTCTAGTGTAAAATTATTTGAACTAGCTTATAGAGCGAGTTCAACTCTATTGTAAATTTATTTGAACTAGCTAGCTTATACAGCTAGTTCAACTCTAGTGCAAAATTATTCGTACAAGCTTATAGAGCTAGTGCAACTCTAGTGTAAAATTATTTGTACTAGGCTATAGTGCTAGTTCAACTCTAGTGTAAAATTATTTGTACTAGGCTATAGATCTAGTTCAACTCTAGTGTAAAATTATTTGAACTAGCTTATAGAGCTAGTTCAACTCTAGTGTAAAATTATTTGTACAAGGCTATAGAGCTAGTTCAACTATAGTGTAAAATAATTTGTACTAGGCTATAGAGCTAGTTCAACTCTAGTGTAAAATTATTTTAACTAGCTTATAGTGCTAGTTCAACTCTAGTGTAAAAATATTTCTACTAGGCTACAGAGCTACTTCAACTCTAGTGTAAAATTATTTGTACAAACTTAAAGAGCTACTTCAACTCTAGTGTAAAATTATTTGAGCTAGCTTATAGAGCGAGTTCAACTCTAGTGTGAAATTAGTTTTACAAGCTTATCGAGCTAGTTTAACTCTAGTGTAATTTTTTTACAAGCTTATAGAGCTAGTTCAACTCTAGTGTAAAATTATTTGTACTAGGCTATAGAGCTAGTTCAACTGTAGTGTAAAATTATTTCAACTAGCTTATAGAGCTAGTTCAACTGTAGTGTAAAATTATTTGTACAAGGCTATAGATCTAGTTCAACTCTAGTGTAAAATTATTTTAACTAGCTTATAGAGCTAGTTCAACTCTAGTGTAAAATTATTTGATCTAGCTTATAGAGCGAGTTCAACTCTAGTGTAAAATTATTTGAACTAGCTTATAGAGCTAATTCAACTCTAGTGCAAAATTATTTGCACAAGCTTATAGAGCTAGTTGAACTCTAGTGTGAAATTATTTGTACTAGGCTATAGAGCTAGTTCAACTCTAGTGTAAAATTATTTGAACTAGCTTATAGAGCTAGTTCAACTGTAGTGTAAAATTATTTGTACTAGGCTATAGAGCTAGTTCATCTCTAGTGTAAAATTATTTGAACTAGCTTATAGAGCTAGTTCAACTGTAGTGTAAAATTATTTGTACTAGGCTATAGAGCTAGTTCAACTCTAGTGTAAAATTATATGTACTAGGCTATAGAGCTAGTTCAACTCTACTGTAAAATAATTTAACAAGCTTATAGAACTAGTTCAACTCTAGTGTAAAAAAAATTGTACTAGGCTATAGAGCTATTTCAACTCTAGTGTAAAGTTATTTGTACAACCTTATAAAGCTAGTTCAACTCTAGTGTAAAATTATTTGAACTAGCTTATAGAGCGAGTTCAACTCTATTGTAAATTTATTTGAACTAGCTAGCTTATAGAGCTAGTTCAACTCTAGTGCAAAATTATTCGAACAAGCTTATAGAGCTAGTGCAACTCTAGTGTAAAACTGTTTGTACTAGGCTATAGAGCTAGTTCAACTCTAGTGTAAAATTATTTGTACTAGGCTATAGATCTAGTTCAACTCTAGTGTAAAATTATTTGAACTAGTTTATAGAGCTAGTTCAACTCTAGTGTAAAATTTTTGTACTAGGCTATAGAGCTAGTTCAATTGTAGTGTAAAATTATTTGTACTAGGCTATAGAGCTAGTTCAACTCTAGTGTAAAATTATTTTAACTAGCTTATAGTGCTAGTTCAACTCTAGTGTAAAAATATTTCTACTAGGCTATAGAGCTACTTCAACTCTAGTGTAAAATTATTTGTACAAACTTAAAGAGCTAGTTCAACTCTAGTGTAAAATTGTTTGAGCTAGCTTATAGAGCGAGTTCAACTATAGTGTGAAATTAGTTTTACAAGCTTATCGAGCTAGTTCAACTCTAGTGTAATTTTTATACAAGCTTATAGAGCTAGTTCAACTCTAGTGTAAAAATATTTGTACTAGGCTATAGAGCTAGTTCAACTCTAGTGTAAAAGTATTTGAACTAGCTTATAGAGCTAGTTCAACTATAGTGTAAAATTATTTGTACAAGGCTACAGATCTAGTTCAACTCTAGTGTAAAATTATTTTAACTAGCTTATAGAGCTAGTTCAACTCTAGTGTAAGATTATTTTATCTAGCTTATAGAGCGAGTTCAACCCTAGTGTAAAATTTTTTGAACTAGCTTATAGAGCTAGTTCAACTCTAGTGCAAAATTATTTGCACAAGCTTATAGAGCTAGTTTAACTCTAGTGTGAAATTATTTGTACTAGGCTATAGAGCTAGTTCAACTCTAGTGTAAAATTATTTGAACTAGCTTATAGAGCTAGTTCAACTCTAGTGTAAAATTATTTGTACTAGGCTATAGAGCTAGTTCATCTCTAGTGTAAAATTATTTGAACTAGCTTATAGAGCTAGTTCAACTGTAGTGTAAAATTATTTGTACTAGGCTATAGAGCTAGTTCAACTCTTGTGTAAAATTATTTTAGCTAGCTTATAGAGCTAGTTCAACTCTAGTGTAAAAATATTTGTACTGGTCTATAGAGCTAATTCAACTCTAGTGTAAAATTATTTTTACTAGGCTATAGAGCTAGTTCAACTGTAATGTAAAATTATTTGAACTAGCTTATAGAGCTAGTTCAACTCGACTGTAAAATTATTTGTACTGGACTATAGGGCTAGTTCAACTCTAATGTATAATTATTTGAACTAGATTATAGAACTAGTTCAATTTTAGTGTAAAATTATTTGAACTAGCTTATAGAGCTAATTCAACTCTAGTGTAAAATTATTTGTACTAGCCTACAAAGCTAGTACAACTCTATAGTAAAATTATTTGTACAAGCTTATAGAGCTAGTTCAATTCTAGTGTAAAGATATTTGAACTAGCTTATAAAGCTAGTTCAACTCTAGTGTAAAATTATTTGAAGTAGCTTATTGATCTAGTTCAACTCTAGTGTAAAATTATTTGAACTAGATTATAGAGCTAGTTCATCTCTAGTGTAAAATTATTTGAACGAGCTAGTTCAACTCTAGTGTAAAATTATTTGCACTAGCCTACAGAGCTAGTTCAACTCTATTGTAAAATTATTTGTAAAAGCCTATAGAGCTAGATCAATTCTAGTGTAAAATTATTTGAACTAACTAATATAGCTAGTTCAACTCTAGTGTAAAATTATTTGAAGTAGCTTATAGAGCTAGTTCAACTCTAGTGTAAAATTATTTGAACTAGCTTATAGAGCTAATTAAATCTAGTGTAAAATTATTTGTACAAGCTTATAGAGCTAGTTAAACTCTAGTGTAAAATTATTTGTACTAGGCTATAGAGCTAGTTCAACTCTAGTGCAAAGTTATCTGTACAAGCTTATAGAGCTAGTTCAACTCCAGTGTAAAATTATTTAATCTAGCTTATAGAGCGAGTTCAACTCTAGTGTACAATTATTTGAACTATCTTATAGAGCTAGTTCAACACTAGTGCAAAATTATTTGCACAAGCTTATAGAGCTAGTTTAACTCTAGTGTGAAATTCTTTGTACTAGGCTATAGAGCTAGTTCAACTCTAGTGTAAAACTATTTGAACTAGCTTATAGAGCTAGTTCAAATGTAGTGTAAAATTATTTGTACTTGGCTATAGAGCTAGTTCAACTCTAGTGTAAAATTATTTGAACTAGCTTGTAGAGCTGGTTCAACTGTAGTGTAAAATTATTTGTACTAGGCTATAGAGCTAGTTCAACTCTAGTGTAAAATTATTTTAACTAGCTTATAGAGCTAGTTCAACTATATTGTAAAATTATTTGTACTAGGCTATAGAGCTAGTTTAACTCTAGGGTAAAATTATTTTCACTAGCTTATATTGCTAGTTCAACTCTAGTGAATAAATATTTGTACTAGGCTATAGACCTAGTTCAACTCTAGTGTAAAATTATTTGTACTAGGCTATAAAGCTAGTTCAAATCTAGTGTGAAATTATTTGTACAAGCTTATAGATCTAGTTCAACTCTAATGTAAAATTATTTGAACTAGCTTATAGAGCGAGTTCAACTCTAGTGTGAAATTATTTTTACAAGCTTATAGATCTAGTTCAACTATGTTGTAAAATTATTTGTGCTAGGCTATTAATCTAGTTCAACTCTAGTGTAAAATTATTTTAACTAGCTTATAGAGTTAGTTCAACTCTAGTGTACAAATATTTGTACAAGCTTATAGAGCTAGTTCAACTCTAGTGTAAAATTATTTGTACTAGACTAAAGAGCTAGTTCAACTCTAGTGTAAAATTATTTGAGCAAGATTATAGAACTAGTTCAACTCTAGTGTAAAATTATTTCAACTAGCTTATAGAGCTAGTTCAATTCTAGTGTAAAATTATTTGTACTAGCCTACAGAGCTAGTTCAACTCTATTGTAAAATTATTTGTACAAGCATATAGATCTAGTTCAATTCTTGTGCAAAAATTTTAAACTAGCTTATAGAGCTAGTTCACCTCTAGTGTAAAATTATTTAAAGTAGCTTATAGAGCTAGTTCAACTCTAGTGTAAAATTATTTGTACTAGACTATAGAGCTAGTTCAACTCTAGTGTAAAATTATTTGTACAAGGTTATAGAGCTTGTTAAACTCTAGTGTAAAATTATTTGTACTAGGCTATAGAGCGAGTTCAACTCTAGTGTAAAATTATTTGTACTAGGCTATAGAGCTAGTTAAACTCTACTGTAAACTATTTTAACTAGCTCATAGAACTAGTTCAACTCTAGTGTAAAAAAAATTGTACTGGGCCATGGAGCTAGTTCAACTCTAGTGTAAAATTATTTGAACTAGCTTATAGAGCGAGTTCAACTCTAGTGTAAAATTATTTGAAGTAGCTTATAGAGCTAGTTCAACTCTAGTGCAAAATTATTTGTACAAGCTTATAGAGCTAGTGCAACTCTAGTGTAAAATTATATGTACTAGGCTATAGAGCTAGTTCAACTCTACTGTAAAATAATTTAACTAGCTTATAGAACTAGTTCAACTCTAGTGTAAAAAACATTGTACTAGGCTATAGAGCTATTTCAACTCTATTGTAAAGTTATTTGTACAACCTTATAGAGCTAGTTCAACTCTAGTGTAAAATTATTTGAACTAGCTTATAGAGCGAGTTCAACTCTAGTGTGAAATTAGTTTTACAAGCTTATCGAGCTAGTTCAACTCTAGTGTAATTTTTTTACAAGCTTATAGAGCTAGTTAACCTCTAGTGTAAAATTATTTGAAGCAGCTTATAGAGCTAGTTCAACTGTAGTGTAAAATTATTTGTACTAGCCTACAGAGCTAGTTCAACTCTATTGTAAAATTATTTGTACAAGCTTATCGATCTAGTTCAATTCTTGTGCAAAAAATTTTAAACTAGCTTATAGAGCTAGTTCAACTCTAGTGTAAAATTATTTGATCTAGCTTATAGAGCGAGTTCAACTCTAGTGTAAAATTATTTGAACTAGCTTATAGAGCTAATTCAACTCTAGTGCAAAATTATTTGCACAAGCTTATAGAGCTAGTTGAACTCTAGTGTGAAATTATTTGTACTAGGCTATAGAGCTAGTTCAACTCTAGTGTAAAATTATTTGAACTAGCTTATAGAGCTAGTTCAACTGTAGTGTAAAATTATTTGTACTAGGCTATAGAGCTAGTTCATCTCTAGTGTAAAATTATTTGAACTAGCTTATAGAGCTAGTTCAACTGTAGTGTAAAATTATTTGTACTAGGCTATAGAGCTAGTTCAACTCTAGTGTAAAATTATATGTACTAGGCTATAGAGCTAGTTCAACTCTACTGTAAAATAATTTAACAAGCTTATAGAACTAGTTCAACTCTAGTGTAAAAAAAATTGTACTAGGCTATAGAGCTATTTCAACTCTAGTGTAAAGTTATTTGTACAACCTTATAAAGCTAGTTCAACTCTAGTGTAAAATTATTTGAACTAGCTTATAGAGCGAGTTCAACTCTATTGTAAATTTATTTGAACTAGCTAGCTTATAGAGCTAGTTCAACTCTAGTGCAAAATTATTCGAACAAGCTTATAGAGCTAGTGCAACTCTAGTGTAAAACTGTTTGTACTAGGCTATAGAGCTAGTTCAACTCTAGTGTAAAATTATTTGTAGTAGGCTATAGAGCTAGTTCAACTCTAGTGTAAAATTATTTGAACGAGCTTGTAGAGCTAGTTCAACTTTGGTGTAAAATTATTTGTACTAGGCTATAGAGCTAGTTCAACTCTAGTGTAAAAATATTTCTACTAGGCTATAGAGCTACTTCAACTCTAGTGTAAAATTCTTTGAACAAACTTAAAGAGCTTGTTCAACTCTAGTGTAAAATTATTTGAACTAGCTTATAGAGCGAGTTCAACTCTAGTGTGAAATTAGTTCTACAAGCTTATCGAGCTAGTTCAACTCTAGTGTAATTTTTTTACAAGCTTATAGAGCTAGTTCAATTGTAGTGTAAAATTATTTGTACTAGGCTATGGAGCTAATTCAACTCTAGTGTAAAATTATTTGAACTAGCTTGTAGAGCTGGTTCAACTGTAGTGTAAAATTATTTGTACTAGGCTATAGAGCTAGTTCAACTCTAGTGTAAAATTATTTTAACTAGCTTATAGAGCTCGTTCAACTATAGTGTAAAATTATTTGCACTAGGCTATAGAGCTAGTTTAACTCTAGGGTAAAATTATTTTCACTAGCTTATATTGCTAGTTCAACTCTAGTGAATAAATATTTGTACTAGGCTATAGACCTAGTTCAACTCTAGTGTAAAATTATTAGTACTAGGCTATAGAGCTAGTTCAAATCTAGTGTGAAATTATTTGTACATGCTTATAGAGCTAGTTCAACTCTAATGTAAAATTATTTGAACTAGCTTATAGAGCGAGTTCAACTCTAGTGTGAAATTATTTTTACAAGCTTATAGATCTAGTTCAACTATGTTGTAACATTATTTGTGCTAGGCTATTAATCTAGTTCAACTCTAGTGTAAAATTATTTTAACTAGCTTATAGAGCTAGTTCAACTCTAGTGTACAAATATTTGTACTAGTCTATAGAGCTAGTTCAACTCTAGTGTAAAATTATTTGTACTAGGCTATAGAGCTAGTTCAACTCTAATGTAAAATTATTTGAACTAGCTTATAGAGCTAGTTCAACTCTAGTGTAAAATTATTTGTACTAGACTAAAGAGCTAGTTCAACTCTAGTGTAAAATTATTTGAGCAAGATTATAGAACTAGTTCAACTCTAGTGTAAAATTATTTTAACTAGCTTATAGAGCTAGTTCAATTCTAGTGTAAAATTATTTGTACTAGCCTACAGAGCTAGTTCAACTCTATTGTAAAATTATTTGTACAAGCATATAGATCTAGTTCAATTCTTGTGCAAATTTTTTTAAACTAGCTTATAGAGCTAGTTCACCTCTAGTGTAAAATTATTTAAAGTAGCTTATAGAGCTAGTTCAACTCTAGTGTAAAATTATTTGTACTAGACTATAGAGCTAGTTCAACTCTAGTGTAAAATTATTTGTACAAGGTTATAGAGCTAGTTAAACTCTAGTGTAAAATTATTTGTACTAGGCTATAGAGCGAGTTCAACTCTAGTGTAAAATTATTTGTACTAGGCTATAGAGCTAGTTAAACTCTACTGTAAACTATTTTAACTAGCTCATAGAACTAGTTCAACTCTAGTGTAAAAAAAATTGTACTAGGCCATGGAGCTAGTTCAACTCTAGTGTAAAATTATTTGAACTAGCTTATAGAGCGAGTTCAACTCTAGTGTAAAATTATTTGAAGTAGCTTATAGAGCTAGTTCAACTCTAGTGCAAAATTATTTGTACAAGCTTATAGAGCTAGTGCAACTCTAGTGTAAAATTATATGTACTAGGCTATAGAGCTAGTTCAACTCTACTGTAAAATAATTTAACTAGCTTATAGAACTAGTTCAACTCTCGTGTAAAAAACATTGTACTAGGCTATAGAGCTATTTCAACTCTAGTGTAAAGTTATTTGTACAACCTTATAGAGCTAGTTCAACTCTAGTGTAAAATTATTTGAACTAGCTTATAGAGCGAGTTCAACTCTAGTGTGAAATTAGTTTTACAAGCTTATCGAGCTAGTTCAACTCTAGTGTAATTTTTTTACAAGCTTATAGAGCTAGTTAACCTCTAGTGTAAAATTATTTGAAGTAGCTTATAGAGCTAGTTCAACTGTAGTGTAAAATTATTTGTACTAGCCTAGAGAGCTAGTTCAACTCTATCGTAAAATTATTTGTACAAGCATATAGATCTAGTTCAATTCTTGTGCAAAAAGTTTTAAACTAGCTTATAGAGCTAGTTCAACTCTAGTGTAAAATTATTTGAAGTAGCTTATAGAGCTAGTTCAACTCTAGTGTAAAATTATTTGTACTAGACTATAGAGCTAGTTCAACTCTAGTTTAAAATTATTTGTAAAAGGTTATAGAGCTAGTTAAACTCTAGTGTAAAATTATTTGTACTAGGCTATAGAGCGAGTTCAACTCTAGTGTAAAATTATTTGTACTAGGCTATAGAGCTAGTTAAACTCTACTGTAAACTATTTTAACTAGCTCATAGAACTAGTTCAACTCTAGTGTAAATTTTTTTTTACTAGGCCATGGAGCTAGTTCAACTCTAGTGTAAAATTATTTTAACTAGCTTATAGAGCGAGTTCAACTCTAGTGTAAAATTAGTTGAACTAGCTTATAGAGCTAGTCCAACTCTAGTGCAAAATTATTTGTACAAGCTTATAGAGCTAGTGCAACTCTAGTGTAAAATTATATGTACTAGGCTATAGAGCTAGTTCAACTCTACTGTAAAATAATTTAACTAGCTTATAGAACTAGTTCAACTCTAGTGTAAAAAACATTGTACTAGGCTACAGAGCTATTTCAACTCTAGTGTAAAGTTATTTGTACAACCTTATAGAGCTAGCTCAACTCTAGTGTAAAATTATTTGAACTAGCTTATAGAGCGAGTTCAACTCTATTGTAAATTTATTTGAACTAGCTAGCTTATAGAGCTAGTTCAACTCTAGTGCAAAATTATTCGTACAATCTTACAGAGCTAGTGCAACTCCAGTGTAAAATTATTTGTACTAGGCTATAAAGCTAGTTCAACTCTAGTGTAAAATTATTTGTACTAGGCTATAGATCTAGTTCAACTCTAGTGTAAAATTATTTGAACTAGCTTATAGAGCTAGTTCAACTGTAGTGTAAAATTAGTTGTACTAGGCTATAGAGCTAGTTCAACTGTAGTGTAAAATTATTTGCACTAGGCTATAGATCTAGTTCAACTCTAGTGTAAAATTATTTGAACTAGCTTATAGAGCTAGTTCAACTCTAGTGTAAAATTAGTTGTACTAGGCTATAGAGCTAGTTAAACTCTAGTGTAAAATTATTTGTACTAGGCTATAGAGCGAGTTCAACTCTAGTGTAAAATTATTTGTACTAGGCTATAGAGCTAGTTAAACTCTACTGTAAACTATTTTAACTAGCTCATAGAACTAGTTCAACTCTAGTGTAAAAAAAAATTGTACTAGGCCATGGAGCTAGTTCAACTCTAGTGTAAAATTATTTGAACTAGCTTATAGAGCGAGTTCAACTCTAGTGTAAAATTATTTGAAGTAGCTTATAGAGCTAGTTCAACTCTAGTGCAAAATTATTTGTACAAGCTTATAGAGCTAGTGCAACTCTAGTGTAAAATTATATGTACTAGGCTATAGAGCTAGTTCAACTCTACTGTAAAATAATTTAACTAGCTTATAGAACTAGTTCAACTCTAGTGTAAAAAACATTGTACTAGGCTATAGAGCTATTTCAACTCTAGTGTAAAGTTATTTGTACAACCTTATAGAGCTAGTTCAACTCTAGTGTAAAATTATTTGAACTAGCTTATAGAGCGAGTTCAACTCTAGTGTGAAATTAGTTTTACAAGCTTATCGAGCTAGTTCAACTCTAGTGTAATTTTTTACAAGCTTATAGAGCTAGTTAACCTCTAGTGTAAAATTATTTGAAGTAGCTTATAGAGCTAGTTCAACTGTAGTGTAAAATTATTTGTACTAGCCTATAGTGCTAGTTCAACTCTATTGTAAAATTATTTGTACAAGCTTATAGATCTAGTTCAATTCTTGTGCAAAAAATTTTAAACTAGCTTATAGAGCTAGTTCAACTCTAGTGTAAAATTATTTGAAGTAGCTTATAGAGCTAGTTCAACTCTAGTGTAAAATTATTTGTACTAGACTATAGAGCTAGTTCAACTCTAGTTTAAAATTATTTGTACAAGGTTATAGAGCTAGTTAAACTCTAGTGTAAAATTATTTGTACTAGGCTATAGAGCGAGTTCAACTCTAGTGTAAAATTATTTGTACTAGGCTATAGAGCTAGTTAAACTCTACTGTAAACTATTTTAACTAGCTCATAGAACTAGTTCAACTCTAGTGTAAAATTTTTTTTACTAGGCCATGGAGCTAGTTCAACTCTAGTGTAAAATTATTTGAACTAGCTTATAGAGCGAGTTCAACTCTAGTGTAAAATTATTTTAACTAGCTTATAGAGCTAGTCCAACTCTAGTGCAAAATTATTTGTACAAGCTTATAGAGCTAGTGCAACTCTAGTGTAAAATTATATGTACTAGGCTATAGAGCTAGTTCAACTCTACTGTAAAATAATTTAACTAGCTTATAGAACTAGTTCAACTCTAGTGTAAAAAACATTGTACTAGGCTACAAAGCTATTTCAACTCTAGTGTAAAGTTATTTGTACAACCTTATAGAGCTAGTTCAACTCTAGTGTAAAATTATTTGAACTAGCTTATAGAGCGAGTTCAACTCTAGTGTAAATTTATTTGAACTAGCTAGCTTATAGAGCTAGTTCAACTCTAGTGCAAAATTATTCGTACAAGCTTACAGAGCTAGTGCAACTCCAGTGTAAAATTATTTGTACTAGGCTATAGAGCTAGTTCAACTCTAGTGTAAAATTATTTGTACTAGGCTATAGATCTAGTTCAACTCTAGTGTAAAATTATTTGAACTAGCTTATAGAGCTAGTTCCACTATAGTGTAAAATTAGTTGTACTAGGCTATAGATCTAGTTCAACTGTAGTGTAAAATTATTTGTACTAGGCTATAGATCTAGTTCAACTCTAGTGTAAAATTATTTGAACTAGCTTATAGAGCTAGTTCAACTCTAGTGTAAAATTAGTTGTACTAGGCTATAGAGCTAGTTAAACTCTAGTGTAAAATTATTTGTACTAGGCTATAGAGCGAGTTCAACTCTAGTGTAAAATTATTTGTACTAGGCTATAGAGCTAGTTAAACTCTACTTTAAACTATTTTAACTAGCTCATAGAACTAGTTCAACTCTAGTGTAAAAAAAATGTACTAGGCCATGGAGCTAGTTTAACTCTAGTGTAAAATTATTTGAACTAGCTTATAGAGCGAGTTCAACTCTAGTGTAAAATTATTTGAAGTAGCTTATAGAGCTAGTTCAACTCTAGTGCAAAATTATTTGTACAAGCTTATAGAGCTAGTGCAACTCTAGTGTAAAATTATATGTACTAGGCTATAGAGCTAGTTCAACTCTACTGTAAAATAATTTAACTAGCGTATAGAACTAGTTCAACTCTAGTGTAAAAAACATTGTACTAGGCTATAGAGCTATTTCAACTCTAGTGTAAAGTTATTTGTACAACCTTATAGAGCTAGTTCAACTCTAGTGTAAAATTATTTGAACTAGCTTATAGAGCGAGTTCAACTCTAGTGTGAAATTAGTTTTACAAGCTTATCGAGCTAGTTCGACTCTAGTGTAATTTTTTTACAAGCTTATAGAGCTAGTTAACCTCTAGTGTAAAATTATTTGAAGTAGCTTATAGAGCTAGTACAACTGTAGTGTAAAATTATTTGTACTAGCCTACAGAGCTAGTTCAACTCTATTGTAAAATTATTTGTACAAGCTTATATATCTAGTTCAGTTCTTGTGCAAAAATTTTTGAACTAGCTTATAGAGCTAGTTCAACTCTAGTGTAAAATTATTTGTAGTAGCTTATAGAGCTAGTTCAACTCTAGTGTAAAATTATTTGTACTAGACTATAGAGCTAGTTCAACTCTAGTTTAAAATTATTTGTACAAGGTTATAGAGCTAGTTAAACTCTAGTGTAAAATTATTTGTACTAGGCTATAGAGCGAGTTCAACTCTAGTGTAAAATTATTTGTACTAGGCTATAGAGCTAGTTAAACTCTACTGTAAACTATTTTAACTAGCTCATAGAACTAGTTCAACTCTAGTGTAAATTTTTTTTTACTAGGCCATGGAGCTAGTTCAACTCTAGTGTAAAATTATTTGAACTAGCTTATAGAGCGAGTTCAACTCTAGTGTAAAATTATTTGAACTAGCTTATAGAGCTAGTCCAACTGTAGTGCAAAATTATTTGTACAAGCTTATAGAGCTAGTGCAACTCTGGTGTAAAATTATATGTACTAGGTATAGAGCTAGTTCAACTCTACTGTAAAATAATTTAACTAGCTTATAGAACTAGTTCAACTCTAGTGTAAAAAACATTGTACTAGGCTACAAAGCTATTTCAACTCTAGTGTAAAGTTATTTGTACAACCTTATAGAGCTAGTTCAACTCTAGTGTAAAATTATTTGAACTAGCTTATAGAGCGAGTTCAACTCTAGTGCAAATTTATTTGAACTAGCTAGCTTATAGAGCTAGTTCAACTATAGTGCAAAATTATTCGTACAAGCTTACAGAGCTAGTGCAACTCCAGTGTAAAATTATTTGTACTAGGCTATAGAGCTAGTTCAACTCTAGTGTGAATTTATTTGTACTAGGCTATAGATCTAGTTCAACTCTAGTGTAAAATTATTTGAACTAGCTTATAGAGCTAGTTCAACTGTAGTGTAAAATTAGTTGTACTAGGCTATAGATCTAGTTCAACTGTAGTGTAAAATTATTTGTACTAGGCTATAGATCTAGTTCAACTCTAGTGTAAAATTATTTGAACTAGCTTATAGAGCTAGTTCAACTCTAGTGTAAAATTAGTTGTACTAGGCTATAGAGCTAGTTAAACTCTAGTGTAAAATTATTTGTACTAGGCTATAGAGCTAGTTAAACTCTACTGTAAACTATTTTAACTAGCTCATAGAACTAGTTCAACTCTAGTGTAAAAAAAATGTACTAGGCCATGGAGCTAGTTCAACTCTAGTGTAAAATTATTTGAACTAGCTTATAGAGCGAGTTCAACTCTAGTGTAAAATTATTTGAAGTAGCTTATAGAGCTAGTTCAACTCTAGTGCAAAATTATTTGTACAAGCTTATAGAGCTAGTGCAACTCTAGTGTAAAATTATATGTACTAGGCTATAGAGCTAGTTCAACTCTACTGTAAAATAATTTAACTAGCTTATAGAACTAGTTCAACTCTAGTGTAAAAAACATTGTACTAGGCTATAGAGCTATTTCAACTCTAGTGTAAAGTTATTTGTACAACCTTATAGAGCTAGTTCAACTCTAGTGTAAAATTATTTGAACTAGCTTATAGAGCGAGTTCAACTCTAGTGTGAAATTAGTTTTACAAGCTTATCGAGCAAGTTCAACTCTAGTGTAATTTTTTTACAAGCTTATAGAGCTAGTTAACCTCTAGTGTAAAATTATTTGAAGTAGCTTATAGAGCTAGTTCAACTGAAGTGTAAAATTATTTGTACTAGCCTACAGAGCTAGTTCAACTCTATTGTAAAATTATTTGTACAAGCTTATATATCTAGTTCAATTCTTGTGCAAAAATTTTTAAACTAGCTTATAGAGCTAGTTCAACTCTAGTGTAAAATTATTTGTAGTAGCTTATAGAGCTAGTTCAACTCTAGTGTAAAATTATTTGTACTAGACTATAGAGCTAGTTCAACTCTAGTTTAAAATTATTTGTACAATGTTATAGAGCTAGTTAAACTCTAGTGTAAAATTATTTGTACTAGGCTATAGAGCGAGTTCAACTCTAGTGTAAAATTATTTGTACTAGGCTATAGAGCTAGTTAAACTCTACTGTAAACTATTTTAACTAGCTCATAGAACTAGTTCAACTCTAGTGTAAAAATTTTTTTACTAGGCCATGGAGCTAGTTCAACTCTAGTGTAAAATTATTTGAACTAGCTTATAGAGCGAGTTCAACTCTAGTGTAAAATTATTTGAACTAGCTTATAGAGCTAGTCCAACTCTAGTGCAAAATTATTTGTACAAGCTTATAGAGCTAGTGCAACTCTAGTGTAAAATTATATGTACTAGGCTATAGAGCTAGTTCAACTCTACTGTAAAATAATTTAACTAGCTTATAGAACTAGTTCAACTCTAGTGTAAAAAACATTGTACTAGGCTACAGAGCTATTTCAACTCTAGTGTAAAGTTATTTGTACAACCTTATAGAGCTAGTTCAACTCTAGTGTAAAATTATTTGAACTAGCTTATAGAGCGAGTTCAACTCTATTGTAAATTTATTTGAACTAGCTAGCTTATAGAGCTAGTTCAACTCTAGTGCAAAATTATTCGTACAAGCTTACAGAGCTAGTGCAACTCCAGTGTAAAATTATTTGTACTAGGCTATAGAGCTAGTTCAACTCTAGTGTAAAATTATTTGTACTAGGCTATAGATCTAGTTCAACTCTAGTGTAAAATTATTTGAATTAGCTTATAGAGCTAGTTCAACTGTAGTGTAAAATTAGTTGTACTAGGCTATAGAGCTAGTTCAACTGTAGTGTAAAATTATTTGTACTAGGCTATAGAGCTAGTTCAACTCTAGTGTAAAATTATTTGAACTAGCTTATAGAGCTAGTTCAACTCTAGTGTAAAATTAGTTGTACCAGGCTATAGAGCTACTTCAACTCTAGTGTAAAATTATTTGTACTAGGCTATAGAGCGAGTTCAACTCTAGTGTAAAATTATTTGTACTAGGCTATAGAGCTAGTTAAACTCTACTGTAAACTATTTTAACTAGCTCATAGAACTAGTTCAACTCTAGTGTAAAAAAAATGTACTAGGCCATGGAGCTAGTTCAACTCTAGTGTAAAATTATTTGAACTAGCTTATAGAGCGAGTTCAACTCTAGTGTAAAATTATTTGAACTAGCTTATAGAGCTAGTCCAACTCTAGTGCAAAATTATTTGTACAAGCTTATAGAGCTAGTGCAACTCTAGTGTAAAATTATATGTACTAGGCTATAGAGCTAGTTCAACTCTACTATAAAATAATTTAACTAGCTTATAGAACTAGTTCAACTCTAGTGTAAAAAACATTGTACTAGGCTACAGAGCTATTTCAACTCTAGTGTAAAGTTATTTGTACAACCTTATAGAGCTAGTTCAACTCTAGTGTAAAATTATTTGAACTAGCTTATAGAGCGAGTTCAACTCTATTGTAAATTTATTTGAACTAGCTAGCTTATAGAGCTAGTTCAACTCTAGTGCAAAATTATTCGTACAAGCTTACAGAGCTAGTGCAACTCCAGTGTAAAATTATTTGTACTAGGCTATACAGCTAGTTCAACTCTAGTGTAAAATTATTTGTACTAGGCTATAGATCTAGTTCAACTCTAGTGTAAAATTATTTGAACTAGCTTATAGAGCTAGTTCAACTGTAGTGTAAAATTAGTTGTACTAGGCTATAGAGCTAGTTCAACTGTAGTGTAAAATTATTTGTACTAGGCTATAGAGCTAGTTCAACTCTAGTGTAAAATTATTTGAACTAGGCTATAGAGCTACTTCAACTCTAGTGTAAAATTATTTGTACTAGGCTATAGAGCGAGTTCAACTCTAGTGTAAAATTATTTGTACTAGGCTATAGAGCTAGTTAAACTCTACTGTAAACTATTTTAACTAGCTCATAGAACTAGTTCAACTCTAGTGTAAAAAAAATGTACTAGGCCATGGAGCTAGTTCAACTCTAGTGTAAAATTATTTGAACTAGCTTATAGAGCGAGTTCAACTCTAGTGTAAAATTATTTGAACTAGCTTATAGAGCTAGTCCAACTCTAGTGCAAAATTATTTGTACAAGCTTATAGAGCTAGTGCAACTCTAGTGTAAAATTATATGTACTAGGCTATAGAGCTAGTTCAACTCTACTGTAAAATAATTTAACTAGCTTATAGAACTAGTTCAACTCTAGTGTAAAAAACATTGTACTAGGCTACAGAGCTATTTCAATTCTAGTGTAAAGTTATTTGTACAACCTTATAGAGCTAGTTCAACTCTAGTGTAAAATTATTTGAACTAGCTTATAGAGCGAGTTCAACTCTATTGTAAATTTATTTGAACTAGCTAGCTTATAGAGCTACTTCAACTCTAGTGCAAAATTATTCGTACAAGCTTACAGAGCTAGTGCAACTCCAGTGTAAAATTATTTGTACTAGGCTATAGAGCTAGTTCAACTCTAGTGTAAAATTATTTGTACTAGGCTATAGATCTAGTTCAACTCTAGTGTAAAAATATTTGAACTAGCTTATAGAGCTAGTTCAACTGTAGTGTAAAATTAGTTGTACTAGGCTATAGAGCTAGTTCAACTTTAGTGTAAAATTATTTGTACTAGGCTATAGAGCTAGTTCAACTCTAGTGTAAAATTATTTGAACTAGCTTATAGAGCTAGTTCAACTCTAGTGTAAAATTAGTTGTACTAGGCTATAGAGCTACTTCAACTCTAGTGTAAAATTATTTGTACTAGGCTATAGAGCGAGTTCAACTCTAGTGTAAAATTATTTGTACTAGGCTATAGAGCTAGTTAAACTCTACTGTAAACTATTTTAACTAGCTCATAGAACTAGTTCAACTCTAGTGTAAAAAAAATGTACTAGGCCATGGAGCTAGTTCAACTCTAGTGTAAAATTATTTGAACTAGCTTATAGAGCGAGTTCAACTCTAGTGTAAAATTATTTGAAGTAGCTTATAGAGCTAGTTCAACTCTAGTGCAAAATTATTTGTACAAGCTTATAGAGCTAGTGCAACTCTAGTGTAAAATTATTTGTACTAGGCTATAGAGCTAGTTCAACTCTAGTGTAAAATTATTTGAACTAGCTTATAGAGCTAGTTCAACTCTAGTGTAAAATTATTTGTACTAGGCTATAGAGCTAGTTCATCTCTAGTGTAAAATTATTTGAACTAGCTTATAGAGCTAGTTCAACTGTAGTGTAAAATTATTTGTACTAGGCTATAGAGCTAGTTCAACTCTAGTGTAAAATTATATGTACTAGGCTATAGAGCTAGTTCAACTCTACTGTAAAATAATTTAACTAGCTTATAGAACTAGTTCAACTCTAGTGTAAAAAACATTGTACTAGGCTATAGAGCTATTTCAACTCTAGTGTAAAGTTATTTGTACAACCTTATAGAGCTAGTTCAACTCTAGTGTAAAATTATTTGAACTAGCTTATAGAGCGAGTTCAACTCTAGTGTGAAATTAGTTTTACAAGCTTATCGAGCAAGTTCAACTCTAGTGTAATTTTTTTACAAGCTTATAGAGCTAGTTAACCTCTAGTGTAAAATTATTTGAAGTAGCTTATAGAGCTAGTTCAACTGTAGTGTAAAATTATTTGTACTAGCCTACAGAGCTAGTTCAACTCTATTGTAAAATTATTTGTACAAGCTTATATATCTAGTTCAATTCTTGTGCAAAATTTTTTAAACTAGCTTATAGAGCTAGTGCAACTCTAGTGTAAAATTATTTGTACTAGGCTATAGAGCTAGTTCAACTCTAGTGTAAAATTATTTGTACTAGGCTATAGATCTAGTTCAACTCTAGTGTAAAATTATTTGAACTAGCTTATAGAGCTAGTTCAACTCTAGTGTAAAATTAGTTGTACTAGGCTATAGAGCTAGTTCAACTGTAGTGTAAAATTATTTGTACTAGGCTATAGAGCTAGTTCAACTCTAGTGTAAAATTATTATAACTAGCTTATAGTGCTAGTTCAACTCTAGTGTAAAAATATTTCTACTCGGCTATAGAGCTACTTCAACTCTAGTGTAAAATTCTTTGTACAAACTTAAAGTGCTAGTTCAACTCTAGTGTAAAATTATTTGAACTAGCTTATAGACCGAGTTCAACTCTAGTGTGAAATTAGTTTTACAAGCTTATCGAGCTAGTTCAACTCTAGTGTAATTTTTTTACAAGCTTATAGAGCTAGTTAACCTCTAGTGTAAAATTATTTGTACTAGGCTATAGAGCTAGTTCAACTCTAGTGTAAAATTATTTGAACGAGCTTGTAGAGCTAGTTCAACTGTAGTGTAAAATTATTTGTACTAGGCTATAGAGCTAGTTCAACTCAAGTGTAAAATTATTTTAACTAGCTTATAGAGCTAGTTCAACTGTAGTGTAAAATTATTTGTACTAGGCAATAGAGCTAGTTTAACTCTAGGGTAAAATTATTTTCACTAGCTTATATTTCTAGTTCAACTCTAGTGTACAAATATTTGTACTAGGCTATAGAGCTAGTTCAACTCTAGTGTAAAATTATTTGTACTAGGCTATAGAGCTAGTTCAAATCTAGTGTGAAATTATTTGTACAAGCTTATAGAGCTAGTTCAACTCTATTGTGAAATTATTTGAACTAGCTTATAGAGCGAGTTCAACTATATTGTAAAATTATTTGTGCTAGGCTATTAATCTAGTTCAACTCTAGTGTAAAATTATTTTAACTAGCTTATAGAGCTAGTTCAACTCTAGTGTAAAAATTATTTTTACTAGTCTATAGAGCTAGTTCAACTCTAGTGTAAAATTATTTGTACTAGGCTATAGAGCTAGTTCATCTCTAATGTAAAATTATTTGAACTAGCTTCTAGAGCTAGTTCAACTCTAGTGTAAAATTATTTGTACTAGACTATAGAGCTAGTTCAACTCTAGTGTAAAACTATTTGAACTAGATTATAGAACTAGTTCAACTCTAGTGTAAAGTTATTTGAAGTAGCTTATAGAGCTAGTTCAACTCTAGTGTAAAATTATTTTTACTGGACTATAGAGCTAGTTCAACTCTAGTGTAAAATTATTTGAACTAGGTTATAGAACTAGTTCAACTCTAGTGTAAAATTATTTCAACTAGCTTATAGAGCTAGTTCAATTCTAGTATAAAATTATTTGTACTAGCCTACAGAGCTAGTTCAACTCTATTGTAAAATTATTTGTACAAGCTTATAGAGCTAGTTCAATTATAGTGTAAAATTATTTGAACTAGCTTATAAAGCTAGTTCAACTCTAGTGTAAAATTATTGGAACTAGATTATAGAACTAGTTCAACTCTAGTGTAAAACTATTTCAACTAGCTTATAGAGCTAGTTCAATTCTAGTGTAAAATTATTTGTACTAGCCTACAGAGCTAGTTCAACTCTATTGTAAAATTATTTGTACAAGCTTATAGAGCTAGTTCAATTATAGTGTAAAATTATTTGAACTAGCTTATAAAGCTAGTTCAACTCAAGTGTAAAATTATTTGAACTAGATTATAGAGCTAGTTCATCTCTAGTGTAAAATGATTTGAACCAGCTTCTAGAGCTAGTTCAACTCTAGTGTAAAATTATTTGTACTAGCCTACAGAGCTAGTTCAACTCTATTGTGAAATTATTTGTGCAAGCTTATAGATCTAGTTCAATTCTTGTGTAAAATTATTTGAACCAGCTTATAGAGCTGGTTCAACTCTAGTGTAAAATTATTTGAAGTCGCTTATAGATCTAGTTCAACTCTAGTGTAAAATTATTTGTACTAGACTATAGAGCTAGTTCAACTCTAGTGTAAAATTATTTGTACAAGGTTATAGAGCTAGTTAAACTCTAGTGTAAAATTATTTGTACTAGGCTATAGAGCGAGTTCAACTCTAGTGTAAAATTATTTGTACTAGGCTATAGAGCTAGTTCAACTCTACTGTAAAATAAGTTAACTAGCTTATAGAGCTAGTTCAACTCTAGTGTTAATTTTTTTGTACTAGGCCATAGAGCTAGTTCAACTCTAGTGTAAAATTATTTGAACTAGCTTATAGAGCGAGTTCAACTCTAGTGTAAAATGATTTGAACTAGCTTATAGAGCCAGTTCAACTCTTGTGCAAAATTATTTGTACAAGCTTATAGAGCTAGTTCAACTCTAGTGCAAAATTATTTGTACAAGCTTATAGAGCTAGTGCAACTCTAGTGTAAAATTATATGTACTAGGCTATAGAGCTAGTTCAACTCTACTGTAAAATAATTTAACTAGCTTATAGAACTAGTTCAACTCTAGTGTAAAAAACATTGTACTAGGCTATAGAGCTGTTTCAACTCTAGTGTAAAGTTATTTGTACAACCTTATAGAGCTAGTTCAACTCTAGTGTAAAATTATTTGAACTAGCTTATAGAGCGAGTTCAACTCTATTGTAAATTTATTTGAACTAGCTAGCTTATAGAGCTAGTTCAACTATAGTGCAAAATTATTCGTACAAGCTTATAGAGCTAGTGCAACTCTAGTGTAAAATTATTTGTACTAGGCTATAGAGCTAGTTCAACTCTAGTGTAAAATTATTTGTACTAGGCTATAGATCTAGTTCAACTCTAGTGTAAAATTATTTGAACTAGCTTATAGAGCTAGTTCCACTCTAGTGTAAAATTATTTGTACTAGGCCATAGAGCTAGTTCAACTGTACTGTAAAATTATTTGTACTAGGCTATAGAGCTAGTTCAACTCTACTGTAAAATTATTATAACAAGCTTATAGTGCTAGTTCAACTCTAGTGTAAAAATATTTCTACTCGGCTATAGAGCTACTTCAAGAGTAGTGTAAAATTCTTTGTACAAACTTAAAGAGCTAGTTCAACTCTAGTGTAAAATTATTTGAACTAGCTTATAGACCAAGTTCAACTCTAGTGTGAAATTAGTTTTACAAGCTTGTCGAGCTAGTTCAACTCTAGTGTAATTTTTTTACAAGCATATAGAGCTAGTTCAACTCTAGTGTAAAATTATTTGTACTAGGCTATAGAGCTAGTTCAACTCTAGTGTAAAATTATTTGAACGAGCTTGTAGAGCTAGTTCAACTGTAGTGTAAAATTATTTGTACTAGGCTATAGAGCTAGTTTAACTCTAGGGTAAAATTATTTTCACTAGCTTATATTTCTAGTTCAACTCTAGTGTACAAATATTTGTACTAGGCTATAGAGCTAGTTCAACTCTTGTGTAAAATTATTTGTACTAGGCTATAGAGCTAGTTCAAATCTAGTGTGAAATTATTTGTACAAGCTTATAGAGCTAGTTCAACTCTAGGGTAAAATTGTTTGAACTAGCTTATAGACCGAGTTCAACTCTAGTGTGAAATTAGTTTTACAAGCTTATCGAGCTAGTTCAACTCTAGTGTAATTTTTTTACAAGCTTATAGAGCTAGTTAACCTCTAGTGTAAAATTATTTGTACTAGGCTATAGAGCTAGTTCAACTCTAGTGTAAAATTATTTGAACGAGCTTGTAGAGCTAGTTCAACTGTAGTGTAAAATTATTTGTACTAGGCTATAGAGCTAGTTCAACTCAAGTGTAAAATTATTTTAACTAGCTTATAGAGCTAGTTCAACTGTAGTGAAAAATTATTTGTACTAGGCAATAGAGCTAGTTTAACTCGAGGGTAAAATTATTTTCACTAGCTTATATTTCTAGTTCAACTCTAGTGTACAAATATTGGTACTAGGGTATAGAGCTAGTTCAACTCTAGTGTACAAATATTTGTACTAGGCTATAGAGCTAGTTCAAATCTAGTGTGAAATTATTTGTACAAGCTTATAGAGCTAGTTCAACTCTATTGTGAAATTATTTGAACTAGCTTATAGAGCGAGTTCAACTATATTGTAAAATTATTTGTGCTAGGCTATTAATCTAGTTCAACTCTAGTGTAAAATTATTTTAACTAGCTTATAGAGCTAGTTCAACTCTAGTGTAAAAATTATTTTTACTAGTCTATAGAGCTAGTTCAACTCTAGTGTAAACTTATTTGTACTAGGCTATAGAGCTAGTTCATCTCTAATGTAAAATTATTTGAACTAGCTTATAGAGCTAGTTCAACTCGAGTGTAAAATTATTTGTACTAGACTATAGAGCTAGTTCAACTCTAGTGTAAAACTATTTGAACTAGATTATAGAACTAGTTCAACTCTAGTGTAAAGTTATTTTAAGTAGCTTATAGAGCTAGTTCAACTCTAGTGTAAAATTATTTGTACTGGACTATAGAGCTAGTTCAACTCTAGTGTAAAATTATTTGAACTAGGTTATAGAACTAGTTCAACTCTAGTGTAAAATTATTTCAACTAGCTTATAGAGCTAGTTCAATTCTAGTGTAAAATTATTTGTACTAGCCTACAGAGCTAGTTCAACTCTATTGTAAAATTATTTGTACAAGCTTATAGAGCTAGTTCAATTATAGTGTAAAATTATTTGAACTAGCTTATAAAGCTAGTTCAACTCTAGTGTAAAATTATTTGAACTAGATTATAGAGCTAGTTCATCTCTAGTGTAAAATGATTTGAACCAGCTTCTAGAGCTAGTTCAACCCTAGTGTAAAATTATTTGTACTAGCCTACAGAGCTAGTTCAACTCTATTGTGAAATTATTTGTGCAAGCTTATAGATCTAGTTCAACTCTAGTGTAAAATTATTTGAAGTAGCTTATAGATCTAGTTCAACTCTAGTGTAAAATTATTTGTACTAGACTATAGAGCTAGTTCAACTCTAGTGTAAAATTATTTGTACAAGGTTATAGAGCTAGTTAAACTCTAGTGTAAAATTATTTGTACTAGGCTATAGAGCGAGTTCAACTCTAGTGTAAAATTATTTGTACTAGGCTATAGAGCTAGTTCAACTCTAGTGTAAAATTATTATAACAAGCTTATAGTGCTAGTTCAACTCTAGTGTAAAAATATTTCTACTCGGCTATAGAGCTACTTCAAGAGTAGTGTAAAATTCTTTGTACAAACTTAAAGAGCTAGTTCAACTCTAGTGTAAAATTATTTGAACTAGCTTATAGACCAAGTTCATCTCTAGTGTGAAATTAGTTTTACAAGCTTATCGAGCTAGTTCAACTCTAGTGTAATTTTTTTACAAGCATATAGAGCTAGTTCAACTCTAGTGTAAAATTATTTGTACTAGGCTATAGAGCTAGTTCAACTCTAGTGTAAAATTGTTTGAACGAGCTTGTAGAGCTAGTTCAACTGTAGTGTAAAATTATTTGTACTAGGCTATAGAGCTAGTTCAACTCTAGTGTAAAATTATTTTAACTAGCTTATAGAGCTAGTTCAACTGTAGTGTAAAATTATTTGTACTAGTCAATAGAGCTAGTTTAACTCTAGGGTAAAATTATTTTCACTAGCTTATATTGCTAGTTCAACTCTAGTGTACAAATATTTGTACTAGGCTATAGAGCTAGTTCAACTCTAGTGTAAAATTATTTGTACTAGGCTATAGAGCTAGTTCAAATCTAGTGTGAAATTATTTGTACTAGGCTATAGAGCTAGTTCAACTCTATTGTAAAATTATTTGAACTAGCTTATAGAGCGAGTTCAACTATATTGTAAAATTATTTGTGCTAGGCTATTAATCTAGTTCAACTCTAGTGTAAAATTATTTTAACTAGCTTATAGAGCTAGTTCAACTCTAGTGTAAAAATTATTTTTACTAGTCTATAGAGCTAGTTCAACTCTAGTTTAAAATTATTTGAACTAGCTTATAAAGCTAGTTCAACTATAGTGTAAAATTATTTGAAGTAGCTTATAGAGCTAGTTCAACTCTAGTGTAAAATTATTTGAACTAGATTATAGAGCTAGTTCATCTCTAGTGTAAAATGATTTGAACCAGCTTCTAGAGCTAGTTCAACTCTAGTGTAAAATTATTTGTACTAGCCTACAGAGCTAGTTCAACTCTATTGTAAAATTATTTGTACAAGCTTATAGATCTAGTTCAATTCTTGTGTAAAATTATTTGAACTAGCTTATAGAGCTAGTTCAACTCTAGTGTAAAATTATTTGAACTAGCTTATAGAGCGAGTTCAACTCTCTTGTAAAATGATTTGAACCAGCTTCTAGAGCTAGTTCAACTCTAGTGTAAAATTATTTGTACTAGCCTACAGAGCTAGTTCAACTCTATTGTAAAATTATTTGTACAAGATTATAGATCTAGTTCAATTCTTGTGTAAAATTATTTGAACTAGCTTATAGAGCTAGTTCAACTCTAGTGTAAAATTAATTGAAGTAGCTTATAGAGCTAGTTCAATTCTAGTGAAAATTATTTCTACTAGACTATAGAGCTAGTTCAACTCTAGTGTAAAATTATTTGAACTAGATTATAGAACTAGTTCAACTCTAGTGTAAAATTATTTGAACTAGCTTATAGAGCTAGCTCAACTCTAGTGTAAAATTATTTGTACTAGGCTATAGAGCTAGTTCAACTCTAGTGTAAAATTATTTGAACTAGCTTATAGAGCTAGTTCAACTGTAGTGTAAAATTATTTGTACTAGGCTATAGAGCTAGTTCAACTCTAGTGTAAAATTATTTTAACTAGCTTATAGAGCTAGTTCAACTCTAGTGTAAAATTATTTTTACTAGGCTATAGAGCTAGTTCAACTGTAGTGTAAAATTATTTGTACTAGGCTATAGAGCTAGTTCAACTCTAGGGTAAAATTATTTTCAGTAGCTTATATTGCTAGTTCAACTCTAGTGTAGAAATATTTGTACTAGGTTATAGAGCTAGTTCAACTCTAGTGTAAAATTATTTGTACTAGCCTACAGAGCTAGTTCAACTCTATTGTAAAATTATTTGTACAAGCTTATAGAGCTAGTTCAATTATAGTGTAAAATTATTTGAACTAGCTTATAAAGCTAGTTCAACTATAGTGTAAAATTATTTGAAGTAGCTTATAGAGCTAGTTCAACTCAAGTGTAAAATTATTTGAACTAGATTATAGAGCTAGTTGATCTCTAGTGTAAAATGATTTGAACCAGCTTCTAGAGCTAGTTCAACTCTAGTGTAAAATTATTTGTAGTAGCTTATAAAGCTAGTTCAACTATAGTGTAAAATTATTTGAAGTAGCTTATAGAGCTAGTTCAACTCTAGTGTAAAATTATTTGTACTAGATTATAGAGCTAGTTCATCTCTAGTGTAAAATGATTTGAACCAGCTTCTCGAGCTAGTTCAACTCTAGTGTAAAATTATTTGTACTAGCCTACAGAGCTAGTTCAACTCTATTGTAAAATTATTTGTACAAGCTTATAGATCTAGTTCAATTCTTGTGTAAAATTATTTGAACTAGCTTATAGAGCTAGTTCAACTCTAGTGTAAAATTATTTGAAGTAGCTTATAGAGCTAGTTCAATTCTAGTGAAAATTATTTCTACTAGACTATAGAGCTAGTTCAACTCTAGTGTAAAATTATTTGAACTAGATTATAGAAGTAGTTCAACTCTAGTGTAAAATTATTTGAACTAGCTTATAGAGCTAGCTCAACCCTAGTGTAAAATTATTTGTACTAGGCTGTAGAGCTAGTTCAACTCTAGTGTAAAATTATTTGAACTAGCTTATAGAGCTAGTTCAACTGTAGTGTAAAATTATTAGTACTAGGCTATAGAGCTAGTTCAACTCTAGTGTAAAATTATTTTAACTAGCTTATAGAGCTAGTTCTACTCTAGTGTAAATTTTTTTTACTAGGCTATAGAGCTAGTTCAACTGTAGTGTAAAATTATTTGTAATAGGCTATAGAGCTAGTTCAACTCTAGGGTAAAATTATTTTCAGTAGCTTATATTGCTAGTTCAACTCTAGTGTAGAAATATTTGTACTAGGCTATAGAGCTAGTTCAACTCTAGTGTAAAATTATTTGTACTAGCCTACAGAGCTAGTTCAACTCTATTGTAAAATTATTTGTACAAGCTTATAGAGCTAGTTCAATTATAGTGTAAAATTATTTGAACTAGCTTATAAAGCTAGTTCAACTATAGTGTAAAATTATTTGAAGTAGCTTATAGAGCTAGTTCAACTCTAGTGTAAAATTATTTGAACTAGCTTATAGAGCGAGTTCAACTCTATTGTAAAATTATTTGAACCAGCTTCTAGAGCTAGTTTAACTCTAGTGTAAAATTATTTGTACTAGCCTACAGAGCTAGTTCAACTCTATTGTAAAATTATTTGTACAAGCTTATAGATCTAGTTCAATTCTTGTGTAAAATTATTTGAACTAGCTTATAGAGCTAGTTCAACTCTAGTGTAAAATTATTTGAAGTAGCTTATAGAGCTAGTTCAATTCTAGTGAAAATTATTTCTACTAGACTATAGAGCTAGTTCAACTGTAGTGTAAAATTATTTGAACTAGATTATAGAAGTAGTTCAACTCTAGTGTAAAATTATTTGAACTAGCTTATAGAGCTAGCTCAACCCTAGTGTAAAATTATTTGTACTAGGCTATAGAGCTAGTTCAACTCTAGTGTAAAATTATTTGAACTAGCTTATAGAGCTAGTTCAACTGTAGTGTAAAATTATTTGTACTAGGCTATAGAGCTAGTTCAACTCTAGTGTGAAATTATTTTAACTAGCTTATAGAGCTAGTTCTACTCTAGTGTAATTTTTTTTTACTAGGCTATAGAGCTAGTTCAACTGTAGTGTAAAATTATTTGTACTAGGCTATAGAGCTAGTTCAACTCTAGGGTAAAATTATTTTCAGTAGCTTATATTGCTAGTTCAACTCTAGTGTAGAAATATTTGTACTAGGCTATAGAGCTAGTTCAACTCTAGTGTAAAATTATTTGAAGTAGCTTATAGAGCTAGTTCAATTCTAGTGAAAATTATTTCTACTAGACTATAGAGCTAGTTCAACTGTAGTGTAAAATTATTTGAACTAGATTATAGAAGTAGTTCAACTCTAGTGTAAAATTATTTGAACTAGCTTATAGAGCTAGCTCAACCCTAGTGTAAAATTATTTGTACTAGGCTATAGAGCTAGTTCAACTCTAGTGTAAAATTATTTGAACTAGCTTATAGAGCTAGTTCAACTGTAGTGTAAAATTATTTGTACTAGGCTATAGAGCTAGTTCAACTCTAGTGTGAAATTATTTTAACTAGCTTATAGAGCTAGTTCTACTCTAGTGTAATTTTTTTTACTAGGCTATAGAGCTAGTTCAACTGTAGTGTAAAATTATTTGTACTAGGCTATAGAGCTAGTTCAACTCTAGGGTAAAATTATTTTCAGTAGCTTATATTGCTAGTTCAACTCTAGTGTAGAAATATTTGTACTAGGCTATAGAGCTAGTTCAACTCTAGTGTAAAATTATTTGTACTAGCCTACAGAGCTAGTTCAACTCTATTGTAAAATTATTTGTACAAGCTTATAGAGCTAGTTCAATTATAGTGTAAAATTATTTGAACTAGCTTATAAAGCTAGTTCAACTATAGTGTAAAATTATTTGAAGTAGCTTATAGAGCTAGTTCAACTCTAGTGTAAAATTATTTGAACTAGCTTATAGAGCGAGTTCAACTCTATTGTAAAATTATTTGAACCAGCTTCTAGAGCTAGTTTAACTCTAGTGTAAAATTATTTGTACTAGCCTACAGAGCTAGTTCAACTCTATTGTAAAGTTATTTGTACAAGCTTATAGATCTAGTTCAATTCTTGTGTAAAATTATTTGAACTAGCTTATAGAGCTAGTTCAACTCTAGTGTAAAATTATTTGAAGTAGCTTATAGAGCTAGTTCAATTCTAGTGAAAATTATTTCTACTAGACTATAGAGCTAGTTCAACTCTAGTGTAAAATTATTTGAACTAGATTATAGAACTAGTTCAACTCTAGTGTAAAATTATTTGAACTAGCTTATAGAGCTAGCTCAACTCTAGTGTAAAATTATTTGTACTAGCTATAGAGCTAGTTCAACTCTAGTGTAAAATTATTTGAACTAGCTTATAGAGCTAGTTCAACTGTAGTGTAAAATTATTTGTACTAGGCTATAGAGCTAGTTCAACTCTAGTGTGAATTTATTTTAACTAGCTTATAGAGCTAGTTCAACTCTAGTGTAAAATTATTTTTACTAGGCCATAGAGCTAGTTCAACTGTAGTGTAAAATTATTTGTACTAGGCTATAGAGCTAGTTCAACTATAGGGTAAAATTATTTTTAGTAGCTTATATTGCTAGTTCAACTCTAGTGTTGAAATATTTGTACTAGGCTATAGAGCTAGTTGATCTCTAGTGTAAAATGATTTGAACCAGCTTCTAGAGCTAGTTCAACTCTAGTGTAAAATTATTTGTACTAGCCTACAGAGCTAGTTCAACTCTATTGTAAAATTATTTGTACAAGCTTATATATCTAGTTCAATTCTTGTGTAAAATTATTTGAACTAGCTTATAGAGCTACTTCAACTCTAGTGTAAAATTATTTGAAGTAGCTTATAGATCTAGTTCAACTCTAGTGTAAAATTATTTTAACTAGCTTATAGAGCTAGTTCAACTCTAGTGTAAAATTATTTGTACAAGGTTATAGAGCGAGTTAAACTCTAGTGTAAAATTATTTGTACTAGGCTACAGAGCGGGTTCAACTCTACTGTAAAATTATTTGTACTAGGCTATAGAGCTAGTTCAACTATACTTTAAAATAATTTAACTAGCTTATAGAGCTAGTTCAACTCTAGTGTAAAATTATTTGTACTAGGCCATAGAGCTAGTTCAACTCTAGCGTAAAATTATTTGAACTAGCTTATAAAGCGAGTTCAACTCTAGTGTAAAATGATTTGAACTAGCTTATAGAGCTAGTACAACTCTAGTGCAAAATTATTTGTTCAAGCTTATAGATCTAGTGCAACTCAAGTGTAAAATTATATGTGCTGGGCTATAAAGCTAGTTCAACTCTACTTAAAATAATTTAACTAGCTTATAGAACTAGTTCAACTCTAGTATAAAAAAATTGTACTAGGCTATAGAGCTAGTTCAACTCTATTGTAAAGTTATTTGTACAACCGTATACAGGTAGTTCAACTCTAGTGTAAAATTATTTGAACTAGCTTATAGAGCGAGTTCAACTCTATTGTAAAATTATTTGAACCAGCTTCTAGAGCTAGTTTAACTCTAGTGTAAAATTATTTGTACTAGCCTACAGAGCTAGTTCAACTCTATTGTAAAATTATTTGTACAAGCTTATAGATCTAGTTCAATTCTTGTGTAAAAATATTTGAACTAGCTTATAGAGCTAGTTCAACTCTAGTGTAAAATTATTTGAAGTAGCTTATAGAGCTAGTTCAATTCTAGTGAAAATTATTTCTACTAGACTATAGAGCTAGTTCAACTCTAGTGTAAAATTATCTGAACTAGATTATAAAACTAGTTCAACTCTAGTGTAAAATTATTTGAACTAGCTTATAGAGCTAGCTCAACTCTAGTGTAAAATTATTTGTACTAGGCTATAGAGCTAGTTCAACTCTAGTGTAAAATTACTTGAACTAGCTTATAGAGCTAGTTCAACTTTAGTGCAAAATTATTTGTACTAGGCTATAGAGCTAGTTCAACTCTAGTGTAAAAAAATTGTACTAGGCTATAGAGCTAGTTCAACTCTATTGTAAAGTTATTTGTACAACCTTATAGAGCTAGTTCAACTCTAGTGGAAAATTATTTGAACTAGCTTATAGAGCGAGTTCAACTCTATTGTAAAATTATTTGAACCAGCTTCTAGAGCTAGTTCGACTCTAGTGTAAAATTATTTGTACTAGGCTATAGAGCTAGTTAAACTCTAGTGTAAAATTATTTGTACTAGCTTATAGAACTAGTTCAACTGTACTGTAAAATTATTTGTATGAGGCTATAGAGCTAGTTCGACTCTAGTGTAAAATAATTTTAACTAGCTTATAGAGCTAGTTCAACTCTAGTGTTAAATTATTTTTACTAGGCTATAGTGCTAGTTCAACTGTAGTGTAAAATTATTTGTACTAGGCTATAGATCTAGTTCAACTCTAGGGTAAAATTATTTTCAGTAGCTTATATTGCTAGTTCAACTCTAGTGTAGAAATATTTGTACTAGGCTATAAACCTAGTTCAACTCTAGTGTAAAATTATTTGTAGTAGGCTATAGAGCTAGTTCAACTCTACTGTAAAATTATTTGTACAAGCTTATAGAGCTAGTTCAACTCTAGTGTAAAATTATTTGAACTAGATTATAGAGCTAGTTCATCTCTAGTGTAAACTGATTTAAACCAGCTTCTAGAGCTAGTTCAACTCTAGTGTAAAATTATTTGTACAAGCTTATAGAACTAGTTCAACTCTAGTGTAAAATTATTTGTACAAGCTTATAGAGCTAGTTCAATTCTATTGTAAAATTATTTCTACTAGACTATAGAGCTAGTTCACCTCTAGTGTAAAATTATTTGAACTAGATTATAGAACTAGTTCAACTCTAGTGTAAAATTATTTGAACTAGCTTATAGAGCTTGTTCAACTCTAGTGTAAAATTATTTGTACTAGGCTATAGAGCTAGTTCAACTCTAGTGTAAAATTATTTGAACTAGCTTATAGAGCTAGTTCAACTGTAGTGTAAAATTATTTGTACTAGGCAATAGAGCTAGTTCAACTCTAGTGTAAAATTATTTTAACTAGCTTATTAAGCTAGTTCAACTGTAGTGTAAAATTATTTGTACTAGGCTATAGAGCTAGTTCAACTGTAGTGTAAAATTATTTATACTAGGCTATAGAGCTAGTTCAACTCTAGGGTAAAATTATTTTCAGGAGCTTATATTGCTAGTTCAACTCTAGTGTAGAAATATTTGTACTAGGCTATAAAGCTAGTTCAAATCTAGTGTAAAATTATTTGTACTAGGCTATAGAGCTAGTTCAACTCTACTGTAAAATTATTTGTACAAGCTTATAGAGCTAGTTCAACTCTAGTGTAAAATTATTTGAACTAGATTATAGAGCTAGTTCATCTCTAGTGTAAACTGATTTAAACCAGCTTCTAGAGCTAGTTCAACTCTAGTGTAAAATTATTTGTACAAGCTTATAGAACTAGTTCAACTCTAGTGTAAAAAAATTGTACTAGGCTATAGAGCTAGTTCAACTCTATTGTAAAGTTATTTGTACAACCTTATAGAGCTAGTTCAACTGTAGTGTAAAATTATTTGAACTAGCTTATAGAGCGAGTTCAACTCTCTTGTAAAATTATTTGAACCAGCTTCTAGAGCTAGTTCAACTCTAGTGTAAAATTATTTGTACTAGCCTACAGAGCTAGTTCAACTCTATTGTAAAATTATTTGTACAAGCTTATAGATCTAGTTCAATTCTTGTGTAAAATTATTTGAACTAGCTTATAGAGCTAGTTCAACTCTAGTGTAAAATTATTTGAAGTAGCTTATAGAGCTAGTTCAATTCTAGTGTAAAATTATTTCTACTAGACTATAGAGCTAGTTCACCTCTAGTGTAAAATTATTTGAACTAGATTATAGAACTAGTTCAACTCTAGTGTAAAATTATTTGAACTAGCTTATAGAGCTAGTTCAACTCTAGTGTAAAATTATTTGTACTAGGCTATAGAGCTAGTTCAACTCTAGTGTAAAATTATTTGAACTAGCTTATAGAGCTAGTTCAACTGTAGTGTAAAATTATTTGTACTAGGCAATAGAGCTAGTTCAACTCTAGTGTAAAATTATTTTAACTAGCTTATTAAGCTAGTTCAACTGTAGTGTAAAATTATTTGTACTAGGCTATAGAGCTAGTTCAACTGTAGTGTAAAATTATTTATACTAGGCTATAGAGCTAGTTCAACTCTAGGGTAAAATTATTTTCAGGAGCTTATATTGCTAGTTCAACTCTAGTGTAGAAATATTTGTACTAGGCTATAAAGCTAGTTCAAATCCAGTGTAAAATTATTTGTACTAGGCTATAGAGCTAGTTCAACTCTACTGTAAAATTATTTGTACAAGCTTATAGAGCTAGTTCAACTCTAGTGTAAAATTATTTGAACTAGATTATAGAGCTAGTTCATCTCTAGTGTAAAATGATTTGAACCAGCTTCTAGAGCTAGTTCATCTCTAGTGTAAAATTATTTGTACAAGCTTATAGAACTAGTTCAACTCTAGTGTAAAAAAATTGTACTAGGCTATAGAGCTAGTTCAACTCTATTGTAAAGTTATTTGTACAACCTTATAGAGCTAGTTCAACTCTAGTGGAAAATTATTTGAACTAGCTTATAGAGCGAGTTCAACTCTATTGGAAAATTATTTGAACCAGCTTCTAGAGCTAGTTCAACTCTAGTGTAAAATTATTTGTACTAGCCTACAGAGCTAGTTCATCTCTATTGTAAAATTATTTGTACAAGCTTATAGATCTAGTTCAATTCTTGTGTAAAATTATTTGAACTAGCTTATAGAGCTAGTTCAACTCTAGTGTAAAATTATTTGAAGTAGCTTATAGAGCTAGTTCAATTCTAGTGTAAAATTATTTCTACTAGACTATAGAGCTAGTTCAACTCTAGTGTAAAATTATTTGAACTGTATTATAGAACTAGTTCAACTCTAGTGTAAAATTATTTGAACTAGCTTATAGAGCTAGTTCAACTCTAGTGTAAAATTATTTGTACTAGGCTATGGAGCTAGTTAAACTCTAGTGTAAAATTATTTGAACTAGCTTATAGAACTAGTTCAACTGTACTGTAAAATTATTTGTACGAGGCTATAGAGCTAGTTCGACTCTAGTGTAAAATAATTTTAACTAGCTTATAGAGCTAGTTCAACTCTAGTGTAAAATTATTTTTACTAGGCTATAGTGCTAGTTCAACTGTAGTGTAAAATTATTTGTACTAGGCTATAGATCTAGTTCAACTCTAGGGTAAAATTATTTTCAGTAGCTTATATTGCTAGTTCAACTCTAGTGTAGAAATATTTGTACTAGGCTATAAACCAAGTTCAACTCTAGTGTAAAATTATTTGTAGTTGGCTATAGAGCTAGTTCAACTCTACTGTAAAATTATTTGTACAAGCTTATAGAGCTAGTTCAACTCTAGTGTAAAATTATTTGAACTAGATTATAGAGCTAGTTCATCTCTAGTGTAAACTGATTTAAACCAGCTTCTAGAGCTAGTTCAACTCTAGTGTAAAATTATTCGTACAAGCTTATAGAACTAGTTCAACTCTAGTGTAAAAAAATTGTACTAGGCTATAGAGCTAGTTCAACTCTATTGTAAAGTTATTTGTACAACCTTATAGAGCTAGTTCAACTCTAGTGTAAAATTATTTGAACTAGCTTATAGAGCGAGTTCAACTCTCTTGTAAAATTATTTGAACCAGCTTCTAGAGGTAGTTCAACTCTAGTGTAAAATTATTTGTACTAGCCTACAGAGCTAGTTCAACTCTATTGTAAAATTATTTGTACAAGCTTATAGATCTAGTTCAATTCTTGTGTAAAATTATTTGAACTAGCTTATAGAGCTAGTTCAACTCTAGTGTAAAATTATTTGAAGTAGCTTATAGAGCTAGTTCAATTCTAGTGTAAAATTATTTCTACTAGACTATAGAGCTAGTTCACCTCTAGTGTAAAATTATTTGAACTAGATTATAGAACTAGTTCAACTCTAGTGTAAAATTATTTGAACTAGCTTATAGAGCTAGTTCAACTCTAGTGTGAAATTATTTGTACTAGGCTACAGAGCTAGTTCAACTCTAGTGTAAAATTATTTGAACTAGCTTATAGAGCTAGTTCAACTGTAGTGTAAAATTATTTGTACTAGGCAATAGAGCTAGTTCAACTCTAGTGTAAAATTATTTTAACTAGCTTATTAAGCTAGTTCAACTGTAGTGTAAAATTATTTGTACTAGGCTATAGAGCTAGTTCAACTGTAGTGTAAAATTATTTATACTAGGCTATAGAGCTAGTTCAACTCTAGGGTAAAATTATTTTCAGGAGCTTATATTGCTAGTTCAACTCTAGTGTAGAAATATTTGTACTAGGATATAAAGCTAGTTCAAATCTAGTGTAAAATTATTTGTACTAGGCTATAGAGCTAGTTCAACTCTACTGTAAAATTATTTGTACAAGCGTATAGAGCTAGTTCAACTCTAGTGTAAAATTATTTGAACTAGATTATAGAGCTAGTTCATCTCTAGTGTAAAATGATTTGAACCAGCTTCTAGAGCTAGTTCATCTCTAGTGTAAAATTATTTGTACAAGCTTATAGAACTAGTTCAACTCTAGTGTAAAAAAATTGTACTAGGCTATAGAGCTAGTTCAACTCTACTGTAAAGTTATTTGTACAACCTTATAGAGCTAGTTCAACCCTCCAGTGTAAAATTATTTGAACTAGCTTATAGAGCGAGTTCAACTCTATTGTAAAATTATTTGAACCAGCTTCTAGAGCTAGTTTAACTCTAGTGTAAAATTATTTGTACTAGCCTACAGAGCTAGTTCAACTCTATTGTGAAATTATTTGTGCAAGCTTATAGATCTAGTTCAATTCTTGTGTAAAATTATTTGAACTAGCTAATAGAGCTGGTTCAACTCTATTGTAAAATTATTTGAAGTAGCTTATAGATCTAGTTCAACTCTAGTGTAAAATTATTTCTACTAGACTATAGAGCTAGTTCAACTCTAGTGTAAAATTATTTGAACTAGATTATAGAACTAGTTCAACTCTAGTGTAAAATTATTTGAACTAGCTTATGGAGCTAGCTCAACTCTAGTGTAAAATTATTTGTACTAGGCTATAGAGCTAGTTCAACTGTAGTGTAAAATTATTTGAACTAGCTTATAGAGCTAGTTCAACTGTAGTGTAAAATTATTTGTACTAGGCTGTAGAGATAGTTCAACTCTAGTGTAAAATTATTTGAACTAGATTATAGAGCTAGTTCAACTGTAGTGTAAAATTATTTGTACTAGGCTGTAGAGCTAGTTCAACTCTAGTGTAAAATTATTTTAACTAGCTTATAGAGCTAGTTCAACTCTAGTGTAGAAATATTTGTACTAGGCTATAGAGCTAGTTCAACTCTAGTGTAAAATTATTTGTACTAGGCTATAGAGCTAGTTCAACTCTACTGTAAAATTATTTGTACAAGCTTATATATAGAGCTAGTTCAACTCTAGTGTAAAATTATATGAACTAGATTATGGAGCTAGTTCATCTCTAGTGTAAAATTATTTGAACCAGCTTTTAGAGCTTGTTTAACTCTAGTGTAAAATTATTTGTACAAGCTTATAGAACTAGTTCAACTCTATTGTAAAAAAATTGTACTAGGCTATAGAGCTAGTTCAACTCTATTGTAAAGTTATTTGTACAACCTTATAGAGCTAGTTCAACTCTAGTGTAAAAATATTTGAACTAGCTTATAGAGCGATTTCAACTCTATTGTAAAATTATTTGAACCAGCTTCTAGAGGTAGTTCAAATCTAGTGTAAAATTATTTGTACTAGCCTACAGAGCTAGTTCAACTCTATTGTAAAATTATTTGTACAAGCTTATAGATCTAGTTCAATTCTTGTGTAAAATTATTTGAACTAGCTTATAGAGGTAGTTCAACTCTAGTGTAAAATTATTTGAAGTAGCTTATAGAGCTAGTTTAATTCTAGTGTAAAATTATTTCTACTAGACTATAGAGCTAGTTCAACTCTAGTGTAAAATTAGTTGAACTCTATTATAGAACTAGTTCAACTCTAGTGTAAAATTATTTGAACTAGCTTATAGAGCTAGTTCAACTCTAGTGTAAAATTATTTGTACTAGGCTATAGAGCTAGTTCAACTCTAGTGTAAAATTATTTGAACTAGCTTATAGAGCTAGTTCAACTGGAGTGTAAAATTATTTGTACTAGGCTATAGAGCTAGTTCAACTCTAGTGTAAAATTATTTTAACTAGCTTATAGAGCTAGTTCAACTCTAGTGCAAAATTATTTTTACTAGGCTATAGTGCTAGTTCAACTGTAGTGTAAAATTATTTGTACTAGGCTATAGAGCTAGTTCAACTCTAGGGTAAAATTATTTTCAGTAGCTTATGTTGCTAGTTCAACTCTAGTGTAGAAATATTTGTACTAGGCTATAGAGCTAGTTCAACTCTAGTGTAAAATTATTTGTACTAGGCTATAGAGCTAGTTCAACTCTAGTGTAAAATTATTTGTACAAGCTTATAGAGCTAGTTCAATTATAGTGTAAAATTATTTGAACTAGCTTATAAAGCTAGTTCAACTATAGTGTAAAATTATTTGAAGTAGCTTATAGAGCTAGTTCAACTATACTGTAAAATTATTTGAACTAGATTATAGAGCTAGTTGATCTCTAGTGTAAAATGATTTGAACCAGCTTCTAGAGTTAGTTCAACTCTAGTGTAAAATTATTTGAACTAGCTTATAGAGCTAGTTCAACTCTAGTGTAAAATTATTTGAAGTAGCTTATAGAGCTAGTTCAATTCTAGTGTAAAGTTATTTCTACTAGACTATAGAGCTAGTTCAACTCTAGTGTAAAATTATTTGAACTAGCTTATAGAGCTAGTTCAACTCTAGTGTAAAATTATTTGTACTAGGCTATTGAGCTAGTTCAACCGTAGTGTAAAATTATTTGAACTAGCTTATAGAGCTAGTTCAACTGTAGTGTAAAATAATTTGTATTAGGCTGTAGAGCTAGTTTAACTCTAGTGTAAAATTATTTGAACTAGCTTATAGAGCTAGTTCAACTGTAGTGTAAAATTATTTGTACTAGGCTGTAGAGCTAGTTCAACTCTTGTGTAAAATTATTTTAACTAGCTTATAGAGCTAGTTCAACTCTAGTGTAGAAATATTTGTACAAGGCTATAGAGCTAGTTCAACTCTAGTGTACAATTATTTGTACTAGGCTATAGAGCTAGTTCAACTCTCCTTAAAAATTATTTGTACAAGCTTATATATAGAGCTAGTTCAACTCTAGTGTAAAATTATTTTAACTAGATTATGGAGCTAGTTCATCTCTAGTGTAAAATTATTTGAACCAGCTTTTAGAGCTTGTTCAACTCTAGTGTAAAATTATTTGTACAAGCTTATAGAACTAGTTCAACTCTAGTGTAAAAAAATTGTACTAGGCAATAGAGCTAGTTCAACTCTATTGTAAAGTTATTTGTACAACCTTATAGAGCTAGTTCAACTCTAGTGTAAAAATATTTGAACTATCTTATAGAGCGAGTTCAACTCTATTGTAAAATTATTTGAACCAGCTTCTAGAGGTAGTTCAACTCTAGTGTAAAATTATTTGTACTAGCCTACAGAGCTAGTTCAACTCTATTGTAAAATTATTTGTACAAGCTTCTAGATCTAGTTCAATTCTTGTGTAAAATTATTTGAACTAGCTTATAGAGGTAGTTCAACTCTAGTGTAAAATTATTTGAAGTAGCTTATAGAGCTAGTTTAATTCTAGTGTAAAATTATTTCTACTAGACTATAGAGCTAGTTCAACTCTAGTGTAAAATTATTTGAACTCTATTATAGAACTAGTTCAACTCTAGTGTAAAATTATTTGAACTAGCTTATAGAGCTAGTTCAACTCTAGTGTAAAATTATTTGTACTAGGCTATAGAGCTAGTTCAACTCTAGTGTAAAATTATTTGAACTAGCTTATAGAGCTAGTTCAACTGGAGTGTAAAATTATTTGTACTAGGCTATAGAGCTAGTTCAACTCCAGTGTAAAATTATTTTAACTAGCTTATAGAGCTAGTTCAACTCTAGTGCAAAATTATTTTACTAGGCTATAGTGCTAGTTCAACTGTAGTGTAAAATTATTTGTACTAGGCTATAGAGCTAGTTCAACTCTAGGGTAAAATTATTTTCAGTAGCTTATGTTGCTAGTTCAACTCTAGTGTAAAAATATTTGTACTAGGCTATAGAGCTAGTTCAACTCTAGTGTAAAATTATTTGTACTAGGCTATAGAGCTAGGTCAACTCTACTGTAATATTATTTGTACAAGCTTATAGAGCTAGTTCAACTCTAGTGTAAAATTATTTGAACTAGATTATAGAGCTAGTTCATCTCTAGTGTAAAATGATTTGAACCAGCTTTTAGAGCTAGTTCAACTCTAGTGTAAAATTATTTGTACAAGCTTATCGAACTAGTTCAACTCTAGTGTAAAACAATTGTACTAGGCTATAGAGCTAGTTCAACTCTATTGTAAAGTTATTTGTACTACCTTATAGAGCTAGCACTACTGGAATCAGCTAATTTGCCATCTGCCAGCTCTTTGCCGTCTGCTAGCTGACGGCAAAGAAGCTCTTTGCCATCAGCTACCCAAAAGCAGACGGCAAAGAAAGGGCAGACGGCAAAGAAGCTCTTTGCCGTCTGCCAGCTCTTTGCCGTCGGCCAGCGGACGGCAAAGAATCTTGTCCGTTCGCTGGCGGACGGCAAAGAGTGAGGTGGCCCCCACCCCCCGCCCATTTTTGAAAAACTTAACGGGCCACCTCTTTGCCGTCCGCTAGCAGACGGCAAAGACGCAAAAAAGCGGACGGCAAAGGGGGGCGGACGGCAAAGAGCCTACTACCTAACGGCCCGTACCCCCCGCCCGTTACTCACTTCTTCCCTCTCCCTCGCCGTTTCTCTCCTCCCACGCCGCCGCGCGCCGCGCGCCGCCGCCGCCCCGTCGCCCCCGCCACCCCGGCTCGCCGCCGCCCCGGGGCCCCGTCGCCCTCACCGCCCCGGCCCCCCGCCGCCCCGCGCCCCACCGCCTGGGCCCGGCCCCCCGCCGCCCCAGGCCCGCCCCCTCGCCGTTTCTCTCCTCCCACGCCGCCGCCAGCCGCGCGCCGCCGCCGCCCCGGGGCCCCATCGCCCTCACCGCCCCGGCCCCCCGCCGCCCCGGCCCCCCGCCGCCCCGCGCCCCACCGCCCGGGCCCGGCCCCCCGCCGCCCCAGGCCGGCCCCCTGCCGCCCAGGCCCGGCCCCCTGCCGCCCCAGGCCGCCTCCTCCACCGCCCCGCCCCCTCCTCCACCGGCCTCTTCCACCCCCCAGGTGAGCCCCCCATTTTTCAGTTTTTTTTCTTTTTTTTCCTTTTTAGTTTTAGTTTTAGTTTAGATTTAGTTTTAGTTGTAGTTTTAGGTTTAGTTTTAGGTTTAGGTTTAGTTGTAGGCTTAGTTTAGTTTGAGGAAAGAAGAAGAAGAAGAGAAAAAGAGGAGAGGAGGAGAAGAAGAAGAGGAAAAAGGAAAGGAAGAAGAAGAAGAGGAGGAGGAGAAGAAAAAAGAAGAAGAGGAAGAAGAAGAAGAGAAAAAGAGGAGAGGAGGAGAAGAAGAAGAGGAAAAAGGAAAGGAAGAAGAAGAAGAGGATGAGGAGAAGAAAAAAGAAGAAGAGGAAGAAGAAGAAGAAAAAAGAGGAGAGGAGGAGAAGAAGAAGAGGAAAAAGGAAAGGAAGAAGAAGAAGAGGAGGAGGAGAAGAAAAAAGAAGAAGAGGAAGAAGAAGAAGAAAAAAGAGGAGAGGAGGAGAAGAAGAAGAGGAAAAAGGAAAGGAAGAAGAAGAAGAGGAGGAGGAGAAGAAAAAAGAAGAAGAGGAAGAAAAGGAAGAATAGGAAGAAGAAGAAAAGGAAAAAGAGGGAAAAAAACCCGACCCGACACGGCACCCCGACCCCGACCCGGCACCCCGTCACGACACCCCGACCCCTAGACCCCGACCCCGACACCCCGACCCCGAGCCTGACCCGACACCCCGACCCCGACACCGACACGGCACCCCGACCCCGACCCCGACACCCCGACCCCGACCCCGACACCCCGACCCCGAGCTTGACCCGACACCCCGACCCTGACACCGACACGGCACCCCGACCCCGACCCGGCACCCCGACCCGACACCCCGACCCCGAGACCCCGACCCCGACACCGACACGACACCCCGACACCGACACCCTGACACCACACCCACCCTTACCCCGACACTGACACGGCACCCCGACCCCAACCCGGCACCCCGACCCGACACCCCGACCCCGAGACGGCACCCCGACCCGACACCCCGACCCGACACCCCAACCCGACACCCCGACCCCGAGACCCCGACCCCGACCCTGACCCGACACCCCGACCCCGACACCGACACGGCACCCCGACCCCGACCCGGCACCCCGACAAGACACCCCGACCCCGAGCCTGACCCGACACCCCGACACCGACACGACACCCCGACCCCGACCCGGCACCCCGACCCCGAGACCCCGACCACGATAGCCCGACCCGGACCCCGACCCCGACACCCCGACCCCGATCCTGACCCGACACCCCGACCCCGACACCGACACGGCACACCGACCCCGACCCGGCACCCCGACCCGACAATCCGACCCGACACCCCGACCCCGAGACCCCGACCCCGACCCCGACAGGGCACCCCGAGACCTACACGACACCCCGACCCCCGACACCTCCCGAAAAGGTGTTCTTTGGCCTTCCAGAAGCCGACGGGGTCATATATTTGTGAATTATTAGTTAGGTCATATATCTTTCGATTTTGTTATGAAAAACATCATATATAATTGTGTTGATCGGGTAGTTTTAAATGTGCAGTTGTTTCATCGCTGCGAGGTTTGGTGTTCGACGACCTCGCCGTGCGTTTGACGAGCTCTGCCCCTTCGTTCGTGGGTGAGGACAAATGACATGCCCTCCTCCCCCATTAATTATTTGATCTATTCCGATGAAACTTGATAGCTAGATATATATGTGTCTTGAATCATCAGTATGCGTAACCAATATGTGTCTCCCGTTCGAAAGCGTGTCATAGTTATAAATATGCATGCATTTGCATATTTATAACCTTGATTCTTTCGAATTGTCCAACGCTATCCATGGACAGCCCGAGTATATTTAGATTGGGTTCGTTTTCCCATATGCTTTGCTCCGGATCCGACGCATAAATTTCGTCAGTGCCTCCCCTGTTGTTCTCCGGGTACACATCCTCCCTGTTTATTGCAGAGACGTGTATCAGGAGAACAGCGGGGAGGTGCTGCCGAAATTTTGCGTAGGATCCGGGGCATAGCATGGGAAAATGAACCCAATCTAAACATACTCGGGTGGGATTAGGACCTATCATTACATATTAGAGTGTAGGTTGCATGGACGTAATAAAATTGACAAAGTAGATCAACTGATGAATACATACATGCTGAATTATATATATATATATATTTGTTGTGTGTCTAGTAGCTCTGAAAGTCAAGATGAGTGATCGTGCGTGGATGTACACCGGTCACACTGGTCAGAACAAATGGAGCACTGAATGGTTCACAAAAACCAAGGGGTTTGTGCGAGCCGCATTTGCAAATGGCCAGAGGAAAACCTGGTGCCCCTGTTTACGGTGCGGCAATTGGGAAAAGAGGACAGAGGCTGAAATGGGCAAACACCTGCAGAAGAGTGGTTTTACGCCCAATTATACGGTGTGGAAATTTCATGGTGAGTCTGCCCAACGTGACCGAGCTGAGGTGGATCGTCGTCGCACCGACGAGCATGGTACCGGGATGGAAAACATGGTGCAAGACTTTGATGATGCTCGGGATTCGGACGAGGAGATGGAGGAATCTGCAAAGGCCTTCAATGAAATGTTGGAGTCTTCAAAACGTCCGCTCCATGAGCACACTGAGCTTTGTCAGTTGGATGCCATCTCACAAGTAATGGCTCTGAAGGCTCAGTTCAACTTGGGCAGAGAATGCTACGATGCAATGATGACAGTATTTGGACGCTTTCTACCCAAAGGCGCCAGAGGTGTACGACCTGTATGCCATGGCCCACACTGGCTCTTACAAGAAAGTCAAGGCTTTCTCTCAGTCTGACCTCGATGATGCAAACAACTTCACCAACATCTCCTCCCACAACAAGCTCGTGAGATATAGAGATGAGGGGAAGGCGAGGAAAGGGGAGGACTTTAACCCGAGCCAGGGTCCCATTGATCCAGAGCTGGTGATGATATCTGGTGGCGGGAGGTCCCATGGCTCCATAGCCATTGGAGATGGACTTATCCGTTGTCCTAGCACTCTCCCGGAGATCAAGGCGCGCCAGTCGAGCTCCGCTCCTAAGATAAGGCCTCGTGAACGGCTAGTGCAACTCGCCATCAAGGTTAGTGATACGTACTCAGTTATCTTTCTCCATTACATTGTGTGCGCTTCCATCAATGATTACAAATGGTCATGTGAGTGGTGTTGCAGGCTGCTATACAGACTGAGAGAGATAGAACGGAGAAACTTCTGGCGGAGGCGGCGGAGAGGCAACGGGAGATGGAGGAGAGGACGAGAAAGATGATGGAGGAGGAGAGGGCACGGAATGACATGGAGGCAAGGGCCATGTACGAGCTCCTTGTGGTAAGTTTCTTCTGCAGATTACTTGCTAGTCTTAACATTTGAGTCTCATTACTAACTGGTATGACTCTGTTCTGAAAACCAAATGTGCAGTCTGTGTGCGAGAAGTCCGGTCAGCCCGCTCCGCCGATGCCAGTGATTGCTCCTGGGAGCACGGTGAGTTTAGTTTGAATGGACATTACTTGGTAGTCTTAACATTTGAGTGTCGTAATGCTAACGAGACATTGGAAATGATCTTTGGTGCAGCTTAACTCCAGAAACGCATCGCACGATCCTTCTCCAGGTAGCGGCACTAGCCACCCCGCTCCTACACCTCCCTGATCACGGTAAGTTTCTCTAGTGTTTTGCTTAACAAATGCATAAAGACCTAGACTTAGCTTACTTTCCTCCAATATGCTTACCATAATGACCTAGAGTTAGCTTATTTTCCTCCAAAATGACCCATTTTACCTAGGTTAGCTTATAAATGATGCAGTTCATCCAAGTTAGCTCAAAAATGACCCATTTTACATACATTAGCTCCTAAATGATCCATTTTACCTACGTTAGCTTTAAAATGGCCCATTTCACCTAGGTTAACTCCAAAATGACCCATCTTACCTAGGTTATCTCATAAACGATCCATTTCAACTAATTTAGCTCATAAACGATCCATTTGACCTAAGTGAGCTAAAAAACGATCCATTTCACCTAAATTAGCTCTTAAATGATCCATTTCACCTAAGTTAGCTCAAAAAGATCCATTTCAACAAAATTAGCTCTAAAATGACCCATTTTACGTAGAGGAGCTCCTAAATGATCCATTTTACCTACGTTAGCTTTAAAATGACCCATTTCACCTAGGTTAGCTCCAAAATGACCCATTTCACCTAGGTTAGCTCCAAAATGACCAATTTCACCTTACTTAGCTCAAAAACGATGCCCTTCACCTTAGTTAGCTCATAAACGACCCATTTCAACTAAGTTAGCTCATAAATGATCCATTTCAACTAAGTTAGCTCATAAACAACCCATTTCAACTTAGTTAGCTCATATATGATCCATTTCACCTAAGTTAGCTCATAAATGACATATACTTCTTGTTCTAGTCTTCTTCTTGTTCTAGTCACCTATTTCTAACTTTCTTATTTACCATTTTCCAGATTTCATTCACTTGATGGAAGCTAGCTTGCTATGATGGAGTGCTTGCTTTTCCTTTGATGAAACTTTGCATTGTATCTAGCTTGCTATCTTCATGACACTTTGCATTGTAATATATATATGGATGGAACAATGTGTATGGATGGAACTTCCTTATGTATGAACAATGTGTATGGATGAAACTGATGTGATATGTGAGATGAAACTTATGTGCTAGATATGTGTTGGATATGTGCTGGATATGAAACTTATATATGTGATATGTGCTGCAAATTGTGGGATTTAATAACAAAACAGAAAAAACAGACAATATGCAGGCTCTTTGCCGTCTGCCACCGACGGCAAAGAGCTCTTTGCCGTCTGCCGCGGACGGCAAAGAAGCCACGTGGCAGCCAACTGTGCTTCCTGGGAGCTGACCCATTTGGTCAGTTTGCCTACAGTGGCAGACGGCAAAGACTTTGCCGTCCGTGGCAGATGGCAAAGAACCTGCACTTTGCCATCAGTGGCAGACGGCAAAGAACCTGCCATCTAGTGACGTGTAGATGACATCATAAGGCGGACGACAAAGACCAAAGGCTCTTTGCCGTCTGCGGCGGACGGCAAAGGTCTGCCGTTAGCCACTTAACGGACTGACAACGCAATTATTGCCGTCCGCCCTCTTTGCCGTCCGCCGTAGACGGCAAAGAGCCTTTGCCGTCCGCCGCCAGGAAGCAGACGGCAAAGCAGCTGTTTACCGTAGCCTTCTTTGCCGGAGCCTTTTGCCGTCCGCGGCTGACGGCAAAGGTCTTTGTCGTCCGCCTTTCGAGCCTTTGCCGTCCGCCATGGCAGACGACAAAGTAGCTGTTTCCTGTAGTGTAGTTCAACTCTAGTGTAAACTTATTTGAACTAGCTTATAGAGCGAGTTCAACTCTATTGTAAAATTATTTGAACCAGCTTCTAGAGCTAGTTCAACTCTAGTGTCAAATTATTTTTACTAGCCTACAGAGCTAGTTCAACTCTATTGTAAAATTATTTGTACAAGCTTATAAATCTAGTTCAATTCTTGTGTAAAATTCTTTGAACTAGCTTATAGAGCTAGTTCAACTCTAGTGTAAAATTATTTGAAGTAGCTTATAGAGCTAGTTCAATTCTAGTGTAAAATTGTTTCTACTAGACTATAGAGCTAGTTCAACTCTAGTGCAAAATTATTTGAACTAGATTATAGAACTAGTTCAACTCTAGTGTAAAATTTTTTGAACTACCTTATAGAGCTAGTTCAACTCTAGTGTAAAATTATTTGTACTAGGCTATAGAGCTAGTTCAACTCTAGTGTAAATTATTTGAACTAGCTTATAGAGCTAGTTCAACTGTAGTGTAAATTTATTTGTACTAGGATATAGAGCTAGTTCAACTCTAGTGTAAAATTATTAGTACTAGGCTATAGAGCTAGTTCAACTCTAGTGTGAAATTATTTTTACAAGCTTATAGAGCTAGTTCAACTATATTGTAAAATTATTTGTGCTAGGCTATTAATCTAGTTCAACTCTAGTGTAAAATTATTTTAACTAGCTTATTGAGCTAGTTCAACTCTAGTGTAAAATTATTTTTACTAGGCTATAGAGCTAGTTCAACTGTAGTGTAAAATTATTTGTACTAGGATATAGAGCTAGTTCAACTCTAGGGTAAAATTATTTTCAGTAGCTTATATTGCTAGTTCAACTCTAGTGTAGAAATATTTGTACTAGGCTATAGAGCTAGTTCAACTCTAGTGTAAAATTATTTGTACTAGGCTATAGAGCTAGTTCAACTCTACTGTAAAATTATTTGTACAAGCTTATATATAGAGCTAGTTAAACTCTAGTGTAAAATTATTTGAACTAGATTATAGAGCTAGTTCATCTCTAGTGTAAAATGATTTGAACCAGCTTTTAGAGCTTGTTCAACTCTAGTGTAAAATTATTTGTACAAGCTTATAGAACTAGTTCAACTCTAGTGTAAAAAAATTGTACTAGGCTATAGAGCTAGTTCAACTCTATTGTAAAGTTATTTGTACAACCTTATAGAGCTAGTTCAACTCTAGTGTAAAAATATCTGAACTAGCTTATAGAGCGAGTTCAACTCTATTGTAAAATTGTTTGAACCAGCTTCTAGAGCTAGTTCAACTCTAGTGTAAAATTATTTGTACTAGCCTACAGAGCTAGTTCAACTCTATTGTAAAATTATTTTTACAAGCTTATAGATCTAGTTCAATTCTTGTGTAAAATTATTTGAACTAGCTTATAGAGGTAGTTCAACTCTAGTGTAAAATTATTTGAAGTACCTTATAGAGCTAGTTCAATTCTAGTTTAAAATTATTTCTACTAGACTATAGAGCTAGTTCAACTCTAGTGTGAAATTATTTGAACTCTATTATAGAACTAGTTCAACTCTAGTGTAAATTTTTTTGAACTAGCTTATAGAGCTACTTCAACTCTAGTGTAAAATTATTTGTACTAGGCTAGAGAGCTACTTCAAGTTTAGTGTAAAATTATTTGAACTAGCTTATAGAGCTAGTTCAACTGGAGTGTAAAATTATTTGTACTAGGCTATAGAGCTAGTTCAACTCTAGGGTAAAATTATTTTAACTAGCTTATAGAGCTAGTTCAACTGTAGTGTAAAATTATTTTTACTAGGCTATAGTGCTAGTACAACTGTAGTGTAAAATTATTTGTACTAGGCTATAGAGCTAGTTCAACTCTAGGGTAAAATTATTTTCAGTAGTTTATGTTGCTAGTTCAACTACAGTGTAGAAATATTTGTACTAGGCTATAGAGCTAGTTCAACTCTAGTGTAAAATTATTTGTACTAGGCTATAGAGCTAGTTCAACTCTACAGTAAAATTATTTGTACAAGCTTATAGAGCTAGTTCAACTCTAGTGTAAAATTATTATAACTAGATTATAGAGCTAGTTCATCTCTAGTGTAAAATGATTTGAACCAGCTTTTAGAGCTAGTTCAACTCTAGTGTAAAATTATTTGTACAAGCTTATAGAACTAGTTCAACTCTAGTGTAAAACAATTGTACTAGGCTATAGAGCTAGTTCAACTCTATTGTAAAGTTATTTGTACAACCTTATAGAGCTAGTTCAACTCTAGTGTAAAATTATGTGAACTAGCTTATAGAACGAGTTCAACTCTATTGTAAAATTAGTTGAACCAGCTTCTAGAGCTAGTTCAACTCTAGTGTAAAATTATTTGTACTAGCCTACAGAGCTAGTTCAACTCTATTGTAAAATTATTTGTACAAGCTTATAGATCTAGTTCAATTCTTGTGTAAAATTCTTTGAACTAGCTTATAGAGCTAGTTCAACGGGAGTGTAAAATTATTTGTACTAGGCTATAGAGCTAGTTCAACTCTAGTGTAAAATTATTTTAACTAGCTTATAGAGCTAGTTCAACTCTAGTGCAAAATTATTTTTACTAGGCTATAGTGCTAGTTCAACTGTAGTGTAAAATTATTTGTACTAGGCTATAGAGCTAGTTCAACTCTAGGGTAAAATTATTTTCAGTAGCTTATGTTGCTAGTTCAACTCTAGTGTAGAAATATTTGTACTAGGCTATAGAGCTAGTTCAACTCTAGTGTAAAATTATTTGTACTAGGCTATAGAGCTAGTTCAACTCTGCTGTAAAATTATTTGTACAAGCTTATAGAGCTAGTTCAAATATAGTGTAAAATTATTTGAACTAGCTTATAAAGCTAGTTCAACTATAGTGTAAAATTATTTGAAGTAGCTTATAGTGCTAGTTCAACTATAGTGTAAAATTATTTGAACTAGATTATAGAGCTAGTTGATCTCTAGTGTAAAATGATTTGAAACAGCTTCTAGACCTAGTTCAACTCTAGTGTAAAATTATTTTTACTAGGCTATAGTGCTAGTACAACTGTAGTGTAAAATTATTTGTACTAGGCTATAGAGCTAGTTCAACTCTAGGGTAAAATTATTTTCAGTAGTTTATGTTGCTAGTTCAACTACAGTGTAGAAATATTTGTACTAGGCTATAGAGCTAGTTCAACTCTAGTGTAAAATTATTTGTACTAGGCTATAGAGCTAGTTCAACTCTACAGTAAAATTATTTGTACAAGCTTATAGAGCTAGTTCAACTCTAGTGTAAAATTATTTGAACTAGATTATAGAGCTAGTTCATCTCTAGTGTACAATGATTTGAACCAGCTTTTAGAGCTAGTTCAACTCTAGTGTAAAATTATTTGTACAAGCTTATAGAACTAGTTCAACTCTAGTGTAAAACAATTGTACTGGGCTATAGAGCTAGTTCAACTCTATTGTAAAGTTATTTGTACAACCTTATAGAGCTAGTTCAACTCTAGTGTAAAATTATGTGAACCAGCTTATAGAACGAGTTCAACTCTATTGTAAAATTATTTGAACCAGCTTCTAGAGCTAGTTCAACTCTAGTGTAAAATTATTTGTACTAGCCTACAGAGCTAGTTCAACTCTATTGTAAAATTATTTGTACAAGCTTATAGATCTAGTTCAATTCTTGTGTAAAATTCTTTGAACTAGCTTATAGAGCTAGTTCAACGGGAGTGTAAAATTATTTGTACTAGGCTATAGAGCTAGTTCAACTCTAGTGTAAAATTATTTTAACTAGCTTATAGAGCTAGTTCAACTCTAGTGCAAAATTATTTTTACTAGGCTATAGTGCTAGTTCAACTGTAGTGTAAAATTATTTGTACTAGGCTATAGAGCTAGTTCAACTCTAGGGTAAAATTATTTTCAGTAGCTTATGTTGCTAGTTCAACTCTAGTGTAGAAATATTTGTACTAGGCTATAGAGCTAGTTCAACTCTAGTGTAAAATTATTTGTACTAGGCTATAGAGCTAGTTCAACTCTACTATAAAATTATTTGTACAAGCTTATAGAGCTAGTTCAATTATAGTGTAAAATTATTTGAACTAGCTTATAAAGCTAGTTCAACTATAGTGTAAAATTATTTGAAGTAGCTTATAGTGCTAGTTCAACTATTGTGTAAAATTATTTGAACTAGATTATAGAGCTAGTTGATCTCTAGTGTAAAATGATTTGAACCAGCTTCTAGAGCTAGTTCAACTCTAGTGTAAAATTATTTGAACTAGCTTATAGAGCTAGTTCAACTCTAGTGTAAAATTATTTGAAGTAGCTTATAGAGCTAGTTCAATTCTTGTGTAAAGTTATTTCTACTAGACTATAGAGCTAGTTCAACTCTAGTGTAAAATTATTTGAACTAGATTATAGAACTAGTTCAACTCTAGTGTAAAATTATTTGAACAAGCTTATAGAGCTAGTTCAACTCTAGTGTAAAATTATTTGTACTAGGCTATATAGCTAGTTCAACTGTAGTGTAAAATTATTTGAACTAGCTTATAGAGCTAGTTCAACTGTAGTGTAAAATTATTTGTACTAGGCTGTAGAGCTAGTTTAACTCTAGTGTAAAATTACTTGAAATAGCTTATAGAGCTAGTTCAACTATAGTGTAAAATTATTTGTACTAGGCTGTAGAGCTAGTTCAACTCTAGTTTAAAATTATTTTAACTAGCTTATAGAGCTAGTTCAACTCTAGTGTAGAAATATTTGTACAAGGCTATAGAGCTAGTTCAACTCTAGTGTAAAATTATTTGTACTAGGCTATAGAGCTAGTTCAACTCTACTGTAAAATTATTTGTACAAGCTTATATATAGAGCTAGTTCAACTCTAGTGTAAAATTATTTGAACTAGATTATGGAGCTAGTTCATCTCTAGTGTAAAATTATTTGAACCAGCTTTTAGAGCTTGTTCAACTCTAGTGTAAAATTATTTGTACAAGCATATAGAACTAGTTCAACTCTATTGTAAAATTACTTGTACAACCTTATAGAGCTAGTTCAACTCTAGTGTAAAAATATTTGAACTAGCTTATAGAGCGAGTTCAACTCTATTGTAAAATTATTTGAACCAGCTTCTAGAGGTAGTTCAACTCTAGTGTAAAATTATTTGTACTAGCCTACAGAGCTAGTTCAACTCTATTGTAAAATTATTTGTACAAGCTTACAGATCTAGTTCAATTCTTGTGTAAAATTATTTGAACTAGCTTATAGAGGTAGTTCAACTCTAGTGTAAAATTATTTGAAGTAGCTTATAGAGCTAGTTTAATTCTAGTGTAAAATTATTTGTACTAGACTATGGAGCTAGTTCAACTCTAGTGTAAAATTATTTGAACTCTATTATAGAACTAGTTCAACTCTAGTGTAAAATTATTTGAACTAGCTTATAGAGCTAGTTCAACTCTAGTGTAAAATTATTTGTACTAGGCTTTAGAGCTAGTTCAACTCTAGTGTAAAATTATTTGAACTAGCTTATAGAGCTAGTTCAACTGGAGTGTAAAATTATTTGTACTAGGCTATAGAGCTAGTTCAACTCTAGTGTAAAATTATTTTAACTAGCTTATAGAGCTAGTTCAACTCTAGTGCAAAATTATTTTTACTAGGCTATAGTGCTAGTTCAACTGTAGTGTAAAATTATTTGTACTAGGCTATAGAGCTAGTTCAACTCTAGGGTAAAATTATTTTCAGTAGCTTATGTTGCTAGTTCAACTCTAGTGTAGAAATATTTGTAGTAGGCTATAGAGCTAGTTCAACTCTAGTGTAAAATTATTTGTACTAGGCTATAGAGCTAGTTCAACTCTACTGTAAAATTATTTGTACAAGCTTATAGAGCTAGTTCAACTCTAGTGTAAAATTATTTGAACTAGTTTATAGAGCTAGTTCATCTCTAGTGTAAAATGATTTGAACCAGCTTTTAGAGCTAGTTCAACTCTAGTGTAAAATTATTTGTACAAGCTTATAGAACTAGTTCAACTCTAGTGTAAAACAATTGTACTAGGCTATAGAGCTAGTTCAACTCTATTGTAAAGTTATTTGTACAACCTTATAGAGCTAGTTCAACTCTAGTGTAAAATTATTTGAACTAGCTTATAGAGCGAGTTCAACTCTATTGTAAAATTATTTGAACCAGCTTCTAGAGCTAGTTCAACTCTAGTGTAAAATTATTTGTACTAGCCTACAGAGCTAGTTCAACTCTATTGTAAAATTATTTGTACAAGCTTATAGATCTAGTTCAATTCTTGTGTAAAATTATTTGAACTAGCTTATAGAGGTAGTTCAACTCTAGTGTAAAATTATTTGAAGTAGCTTATAGAGCTAGTTTAATTCTAGTGTAAAATTATTTCTACTAGACTACAGAGCTAGTTCAACTCTAGTGTAAAATTATTTGAACTCTATTATAGAACTAGTTCAACTCTAGTGTAAAATTATTTGAACTAGCTTATAGAGCTAGTTCAACTCTAGTGTAAAATTATTTGTACTAGGCTTTAGAGCTAGTTCAACTCTAGTGTAAAATTATTTGAACTAGCTTATAGAGCTAGTTCAACTGGAGTGTAAAATTATTTGTACTAGGCTATAGAGCTAGTTCAACTCTAGTGTAAAATTATTTTAACTAGCTTATAGAGCTAGTTCAACTCTAGTGCAAAATTATTTTTACTAGGCTATAGTGCTAGTTCAACTGTAGTGTAAAATTATTTGTACTAGGCTATAGAGCTAGTTCAACTCTAGGGTAAAATTATTTTCAGTAGCTTATGTTGCTAGTTCAACTCTAGTGTAGAAATATTTGTACTAGGCTATAGAGCTAGTTCAACTCTAGTGTAAAATTATTTGTACTAGGCTATAGAGCTAGTTCAACTCTACTGTAAAATTATTTGTACAAGCTTATAGAGCTAGTTCAAATCTAGTGTAAAATTATTTGAACTAGATTATAGAGCTAGTTCATCTCTAGTGTAAAATGATTTGAACCAGCTTTTAGAGCTAGTTCAACTCTAGTGTAAAATTATTTGTACAAGCTTATAGAACTAGTTCAACTCTAGTGTAAAACAATTGTACTAGGCTATAGAGCTAGTTCAACTCTATTGTAAAGTTATTTGTACAACCTTATAGAGCTAGTTCAACTCTAGTGTAAAATTATTTGAGCTAGCTTATAGAGCGAGTTCAACTCTATTGTAAAATTATTTGAACCAGCTTCTAGAGCTAGTTCAACTCTAGTGTCAAATTATTTGTACTAGCCTACAGAGCTAGTTCAACTCTATTGTAAAATTATTTGTACAAGCTTATAAATCTAGTTCAATTCTTGTGTAAAATTCTTTGAACTAGCTTATAGAGCTAGTTCAACTCTAGTGTAAAATTATTTGAAGTAGCTTATAGAGCTAGTTCAATTCTAGTGTAAAATTATTTCTACTAGACTATAGAGCTAGTTCAACTCTAGTGCAAAATTATTTGAACTAGATTATAGAACTAGTTCAACTCTAGTGTAAAATTATTTGAACTACCTTATAGAGCTAGTTCAACTCTAGTGTAACATTATTTGTACTAGGCTATAGAGATAGTTCAACTGTAGTGTAAATTTATTTGTACTAGGATATAGAGCTAGTTCAACTCTAGTGTAAAATTATTAGTACTAGGCTATAGAGCTAGTTCAACTCTAGTGTGAAATTATTTTTACAAGCTTATAGAGCTAGTTCAACTATATTGTAAAATTATTTGTGCTAGGCTATTAATCTAGTTCAACTCTAGTGTAAAATTATTTTAACTAGCTTATTGAGCTAGTTCAACTCTAGTGTAAAATTATTTTTACTAGGCTATAGAGCTAGTTCAACTGTAGTGTAAAATTATTTGTACTAGGATATAGAGCTAGTTCAACTCTAGGGTAAAATTATTTTCAGTAGCTTATATTGCTAGTTCAACTCTAGTGTAGAAATATTTGTACTAGGCTATAGAGCTAGTTCAACTCTAGTGTAAAATTATTTGTACTAGGCTATAGAGCTAGTTCAACTCTACTGTAAAATTATTTGTACAAGCTTATATATAGAGCTAGTTCAACTCTAGTGTAAAATTATTTGAACTAGATTATAGAGCTAGTTCATCTCTAGTGTAAAATGATTTGAACCAGCTTTTAGAGCTTGTTCAACTCTATTGTAAAGTTATTTGTACAACCTTATAGAGCTAGTTCAACTCTAGTGTAAAAATATCTGAATTAGCTTATGGAGCGAGTTCAACTCCATTGTAAAATTGTTTGAACCAGCTTCTAGAGCTAGTTCAACTCTAGTGTAAAATTATTTGTACTAACCTACAGAGCTAGTTCAACTCTATTGTAAAATTATTTTTACAAGCTTATAGATCTAGTTCAATTCTTGTGTAAAATTATTTGAACTAGCCTATAGAGGTAGTTCAACTCTAGTGTAAAATTATTTGAAGTACCTTATAGAGCTAGTTCAATTCTAGTTTAAAATTATTTCTACTAGACTATAGAGCTAGTTCAACTCTAGTGTGAAATTATTTGAACTCTATTATAGAACTAGTTCAACTCTAGTGTAAAATTATTTGAACTAGCTTATAGAGCTAGTTCAACTCTAGTGTAAAATTATTTGTACTAGGCTATAGAGCTAGTTCAACTTTAGTGTAAAATTATTTGAACTGGCTTATAGAGCTAGTTCAACTGGAGTGTAAAATTATTTGTACTAGGCTATAGAGCTAGTTCAACTCTAGTGTAAAATTATTTTAACTAGCTTATAGAGCTAGTTCAACTCTAGTGTAAAATTATTTTTACTAGGCTATAGTGCTAGTACAACTGTAGTGTAAAATTATTTGTACTAGGCTATAGAGCTAGTTCAACTCTATTGTAAAGTTATTTGTACAACCTTATAGAGCTAGTTCAACTCTAGTGTAAAATTATTTGAACTAGCTTATAGAGCGAGTTCAACTCTATTGTAAAATTATTTGAACCAGCTTCTAGAGCTAGTTCAACTCTAGTGTAAAATTATTTGTACTAGCCTACAGAGCTAGTTCAACTCTATTGTAAAATTATTTGTACAAGCTTATAGATCTAGTTCAATTCTTGTGTAAAATTATTTGAACTAGCTTATAGAGGTAGTTCAACTCTAGTGTAAAATTATTTGAAGTAGCTTATAGAGCTAGTTTAATTCTAGTGTAAAATTATTTCTACTAGACTACAGAGCTAGTTCAACTCTAGTGTAAAATTATTTGAACTCTATTATAGAACTAGTTCAACTCTAGTGTAAAATTATTTGAACTAGCTTATAGAGCTAGTTCAACTCTAGTGTAAAATTATTTGTACTAGGCTTTAGAGCTAGTTCAACTCTAGTGTAAAATTATTTGAACTAGCTTATACAGCTAGTTCAACTGGAGTGTAAAATTATTTGTACTAGGCTATAGAGCTAGTTCAACTCTAGTGTAAAATTATTTTAACTAGCTTATAGAGCTAGTTCAACTCTAGTGCAAAATTATTTTTACTAGGCTATAGTGCTAGTTCAACTGTAGTGTAAAATTATTTGTACTAGGCTATAGAGCTAGTTCAACTCTAGGGTAAAATTATTTTCAGTAGCTTATGTTGCTAGTTCAACTCTAGTGTAGAAATATTTGTACTAGGCTATAGAGCTAGTTCAACTCTAGTGTAAAATTATTTGTACTAGGCTATAGAGCTAGTTCAACTCTACTGTAAAATTATTTGTACAAGCTTATAGAGCTAGTTCAACTCTAGTGTAAAATTATTTGAACTAGATTATAGAGCTAGTTCATCTCTAGTGTAAAATGATTTGAACCAGCTTTTAGAGCTAGTTCAACTCTAGTGTAAAATTATTTGTACAAGCTTATAGAACTAGTTCAACTCTAGTGTAAAACAATTGTACTAGGCTATAGAGCTAGTTCAACTCTATTGTAAAGTTATTTGTACAACCTTATAGAGCTAGTTCAACTCTAGTGTAAAATTATTTGAGCTAGCTTATAGAGCGAGTTCAACTCTATTGTAAAATTATTTGAACCAGCTTCTAGAGCTAGTTCAACTCTAGTGTCAAATTATTTGTACTAGCCTACAGAGCTAGTTCAACTCTATTGTAAAATTATTTGTACAAGCTTATAAATCTAGTTCAATTCTTGTGTAAAATTCTTTGAACTAGCTTATAGAGCTAGTTCAACTCTAGTGTAAAATTATTTGAAGTAGCTTATAGAGCTAGTTCAATTCTAGTGTAAAATTATTTCTACTAGACTATAGAGCTAGTTCAACTCTAGTGCAAAATTATTTGAACTAGATTATAGAACTAGTTCAACTCTAGTGTAAAATTATTTGAACTACCTTATAGAGCTAGTTCAACTCTAGTGTAACATTATTTGTACTAGGCTATAGAGCTAGTTCAACTGTAGTGTAAATTTATTTGTACTAGGATATAGAGCTAGTTCAACTCTAGTGCAAAATTATTAGTACTAGGCTATAGAGCTAGTTCAACTCTAGTGTGAAATTATTTTTACAAGCTTATAGAGCTAGTTCAACTATATTGTAAAATTATTTGTGCTAGGCTATTAATCTAGTTCAACTCTAGTGTAAAATTATTTTAACTAGCTTATTGAGCTAGTTCAACTCTAGTGTAAAATTATTTTTACTAGGCTATAGAGCTAGTTCAACTGTAGTGTAAAATTATTTGTACTATGATATAGAGCTAGTTCAACTCTAGGGTAAAATTATTTTCAGTAGCTTATATTGCTAGTTCAACTCTAGTGTAGAAATATTTGTACTAGGCTATAGAGCTAGTTCAACTCTAGTGTAAAATTATTTGTACTAGGCTATAGAGCTAGTTCAACTCTACTGTAAAATTATTTGTACAAGCTTATATATAGAGCTAGTTCAACTCTAGTGTAAAATTATTTGAACTAGATTATAGATCTAGTTCATCTCTAGTGTAAAATGATTTGAACCAGCTTTTAGAGCTTGTTCAACTCTATTGTAAAGTTATTTGTACAACCTTATAGAGCTAGTTCAACTCTAGTGTAAAAATATCTGAATTAGCTTATAGAGCGAGTTCAACTCTATTGTAAAATTGTTTGAACCAGCTTCTAGAGCTAGTTCAACTCTAGTGTAAAATTATTTGTACTAGCCTACAGAGCTAGTTCAACTCTATTGTAAAATTATTTTTACAAGCTTATAAATCTAGTTCAATTCTTGTGTAAAATTATTTGAACTAGCCTATAGAGGTAGTTCAACTCTAGTGTAAAATTATTTGAAGTACCTTATAGAGCTAGTTCAATTCTAGTTTAAAATTATTTCTACTAGACTATAGAGCTAGTTCAACTCTAGTGTGAAATTATTTGAACTCTATTATAGAACTAGTTCAACTCTAGTGTAAAATTATTTGAACTAGCTTATAGAGCTAGTTCAACTCTAGTGTAAAATTATTTGTACTAGGCTATAGAGCTAGTTCAACTTTAGTGTAAAATTATTTGAACTGGCTTATAGAGCTAGTTCAACTGGAGTGTAAAATTATTTGTACTAGGCTATAGAGCTAGTTCAACTCTAGTGTAAAATTATTTTAACTAGCTTATAGAGCTAGTTCAACTCTAGTGTAAAATTATTTTTACTAGGCTATAGTGCTAGTACAGCTGTAGTGTAAAATTATTTGTACTAGGCTATAGAGCTAGTTCAACTCTATTGTAAAGTTATTTGTACAACCTTATAGAGCTAGTTCAACTCTAGTGTAAAATTATTTGAACTAGCTTATAGAGAGAGTTCAACTCTATTGTAAAATTATTTGAACCAGCTTCTAGAGCTAGTTCAACTCTAGTGTAAAATTATTTGTACTAGCCTACAGAGCTAGTTCAACTCTATTGTAAAATTATTTGTACAAGCTTATAGATCTAGTTCAATTCTTGTGTAAAACTATTTGAACTAGCTTATAGAGCTAGTTCAACTCTAGTGTAAAATTATTTGAAGTAGCTTATAGAGCTAGTTCAATTCTAGTGTAAAATTATTTCTACTAGACTATAGAGCTAGTTCACCTCTAGTGTAAAATTATTTGAACTAGATTATAGAACTAGTTCAACTCTAGTGTAAAATTATTTGAACTAGCTTATAGAGCTAGTTCAACTCTAGTGTGAAATTATTTGTACTAGGCTACAGAGCTAGTTCAACTCTAGTGTAAAATTATTTGAACTAGCTTATAGAGCTAGTTCAACTGTAGTGTAAAATTATTTGTACTAGGCAATAGAGCTAGTTCAACTCTAGTGTAAAATTATTTGTACTAGCTTATTAAGCTAGTTCAACTGTAGTGTAAAATTATTTGTACTAGGCTATAGAGCTAGTTCAACTTTGTGTAAAATTATTTATACTAGGCTATAGAGCTAGTTCAACTCTAGGGTAAAATTATTTTCAGGAGCTTATATTGCTAGTTCAACTCTAGTGTAGAAATATTTGTACTAGGATATAAAGCTAGTTCAAATCTAGTGTAAAATTATTTGTACTAGGCTATAGAGCTAGTTCAACTCTACTGTAAAATTATTTGTACAAGCGTATAGAGCTAGTTCAACTCTAGTGTAAAATTATTTGAACTAGATTATAGAGCTAGTTCATCTCTAGTGTAAAATGATTTGAACCAGCTTTTAGAGCTTGTTCAACTCTATTGTAAAGTTATTTGTACAACCTTATAGAGCTAGTTCAACTCTAGTGTAAAAATATCTGAACTAGCTTATAGAGCGAGTTCAACTCTATTGTAAAATTGTTTGAACCAGCTTCTAGAGCTAGTTCAACTCTAGTGTAAAATTATTTGTACTAGCCTACAGAGCTAGTTCAACTCTATTGTAAAATTATTTTTACAAGCTTATAGATCTAGTTCAATTCTTGTGTAAAATTATTTGAACTAGCCTATAGAGGTAGTTCAACTCTAGTGTAAAATTATTTGAAGTACCTTATAGAGCTAGTTCAATTCTAGTTTAAAATTATTTCTACTAGACTATAGAGCTAGTTCAACTCTAGTGTGAAATTATTTGAACTCTATTATAGAACTAGTTCAACTCTAGTGTAAAATTATTTGAACTAGCTTATAGAGCTAGTTCAACTCTAGTGTAAAATTATTTGTACTAGGCTATAGAGCTAGTTCAACTTTAGTGTAAAATTATTTGAACTGGCTTATAGAGCTAGTTCAACTGGAGTGTAAAATTATTTGTACTAGGCTATAGAGCTAGTTCAACTCTAGTGTAAAATTATTTTAACTAGCTTACAGAGCTAGTTCAAATCTAGTGTAAAAGTATTTTTACTAGGCTATAGTGCTAGTACAACTGTAGTGTAAAATTATTTGTACTAGGCTATAGAGCTAGTTCAACTCTAGGGTAAAATTATTTTCAGTAGTTTATGTTGCTAGTTCAACTCTAGTGTAGAAATATTTGTACTAGGCTATAGAGCTAGTTCAACTCTAGTGTAAAATTATTTGTACTAGGCTATAGAGCTAGTTCAACTCTACAGTAAAATTATTTGTACAAGCTTATAGAGCTAGTTCAACTCTAGTGTAAAATTATTTGAACTAGATTATAGAGCTAGTTCATCTCTAGTGTAAAATGATTTGAACCAGCTTTTAGAGCTAGTTCAACTCTAGTGTAAAATTATTTGTACAAGCTTATAGAACTAGTTCAACTCTAGTGTAAAACAATTGTACTAGGCTATAGAGCTAGTTCAACTCTATTGTAAAGTTATTTGTACAACCTTATAGAGCTAGTTCAACTCTAGTGTAAAATTATATGAACTAGCTTATAGAACGAGTTCAACTCTATTGTAAAATTATTTGAACCAGCTTCTAGAGCTAGTTCAACTCTAGTGTAAAATTATTTGTACTAGCCTACAGAGCTAGTTCAACTCTATTGTAAAATTATTTGTACAAGCTTATAGATCTAGTTCAATTCTTGTGTAAAATTCTTTGAACTAGCTTATAGAGCTAGTTCAACTCTAGTGTAAAATTATTTGTACTAGGCTTTAGAGCTAGTTCAACTCTAGTGTAAAATTATTTGAACTAGCTTATAGAGCTAGTTCAACTGGAGTGTAAAATTATTTGTACTAGGCTATAGAGCTAGTTCAACTCTAGTGTAAAATTATTTTAACTAGCTTATAGAGCTAGTTCAACTCTAGTGCAAAATTATTTTTACTAGGATATAGTGCTAGTTCAACTGTAGTGTAAAATTATTTGTACTAGGCTATAGAGCTAGTTCAACTCTATGGTAAAATTATTTTCAGTAGCTTATATTGCTAGTTCAACTCTAGTGTAGAAATATTTGTACTAGGCTATAGAGCTAGTACAACTCTAGTGTAAAATTATTTGTACTAGGCTATAGAGCTAGTTCAACTCTACTGTAAAATTATTTGTACAAGCTTATACATAGAGCTAGTTCAACTCTAGTGTAAAATTATTTGAACTAGATTATAGAGCTAGTTCATCTCTAGTGTAAAATGATTTGAACCAGCTTTTAGAGCTTGTTCAACTCTATTGTAAAGTTATTTGTACAACCTTATAGAGCTAGTTCAACTCTAGTGTAAAAATATCTGAACTAGCTTATAGAGCGAGTTCAACTCTATTGTAAAATTGTTTGAACCAGCTTCTAGAGCTAGTTCAACTCTAGTGTAAAATTATTTGTACTAGCCTACAGAGCTAGTTCAACTCTATTGTAAAATTATTTTTACAAGCTTATAGATCTAGTTCAATTCTTGTGTAAAATTATTTGAACTAGCCTATAGAGGTAGTTCAATTCTAGTGTAAAATTATTTGAAGTACCTTATAGAGCTAGTTCAATTCTAGTTTAAAATTATTTCTACTAGACTATAGAGCTAGTTCAACTCTAGTGTGAAATTATTTGAACTCTATTATAGAACTAGTTCAACTCTAGTGTAAAATTATTTGAACTAGCTTATAGAGCTAGTTCAACTCTAGTGTAAAATTATTTGTACTAGGCTATAGAGCTAGTTCAACTTTAGTGTAAAATTATTTGAACTGGCTTATAGAGCTAGTTCAACTGGAGTGTAAAATTATTTGTACTAGGCTATAGAGCTAGTTCAACTCTAGTGTAAAATTATTTGTACTAGGCTATAGAGCTAGTTCAACTCTACAGTAAAATTATTTGTACAAGCTTATAGAGCTAGTTCAACTCTAGTGTAAAATTATATGAACTAGCTTATAGAACGAGTTCAACTCTATTGTAAAATTATTTGAACCAGCTTCTAGAGCTAGTTCAACTCTAGTGTAAAATTATTTGTACTAGCCTACAGAGCTAGTTCAACTCTATTGTAAAATTATTTGTACAAGCTTATAGATCTAGTTCAATTCTTGTGTAAAATTCTTTGAACTAGCTTATAGAGCTAGTTCAACTCTAGTGTAAAATTATTTGAAGTAGCATATAGAGCTAGTTCAATTCTAGTGTAAAATTATTTCTACTAGACAATAGAGCTAGTTCAACTCTAGTGCAAAATTATTTGAACTAGATTATAGAACTAGTTCAACTCTAGTGTAAAATTATTTGAACTGCCTTATAGAGCTAGTTCAACTCTAGTGTAAAATTATTTGTACTAGGCTATAGAGCTAGTTCAACTCTAGTGTAAAATTATTTGAACTAGCTTATAGAGCTAGTTCAACTGTAGTGTAAAATTATTTGTACTAGGCTATAGAGCTAGGTCAACTCTAGTGTAAAATTATTAGTACTAGGCTATAGAGCTAGTTCAACTCTAGTGTGAAATTATTTTTACAAGCTTATAGAGCTAGTTCAACTATATTGTAAAATTATTTGTGCTAGGCTATTAATCTAGTTCAACTCTAGTGTAAAATTATTTTAACTAGCTTATAGAGCTAGTTCAACTCTAGTGTAAAATTATTTTTACTAGGCTATAGAGCTAGTTCAACTGTAGTGTAAAATTATTTGTACTAGGCTATAGAGCTAGTTCAACTCTAGGGTAAAATTATTTTCAGTAGCTTATATTGCTAGTTCAACTCTAGCATAGAAATATTTGTACTAGGCTATAGAGCTAGTTCAACTCTAGTGTAAAATTATTTGTACTAGGCTATAGAGCTAGTTCAACTCTACTGTAAAATTATTTGTACAAGCTTATAGAGCTAGTTCAATTCTAGTGTAAAATTATTTGAACTAGATTATAGAGCTAGTTAATCTCTAGCGTAAAATGATTTGAACCAGCTTCTAGAGCTAGTTCAACTCTAGTGTAAAATTATTTGTACAAGCTTATAGAACAAGTTCAACTCTAGTGTAAAAAAATTGTACTAGGCTATAGAGCTAGTTCAACTCTATTGTAAAGTTATTTGTACAATCTTATAGAGCTAGTTTAACTCTAGTGTAAAATTATTTGAACTAGCTTATAGAGCGAGTTCAACTCTATTGTAAATTTATTTGAACCAGCTTCTAGAGCTAGTTCAACTCTAGTGTAAAATTATTTGTACTAGCCTACAGAGCTAGTTCAACTCTATTGTAAAATTATTTGTACAAGCTTATAGATCTAGTTAATTCTTGTGTAAAATTATTTGAACTAGCTTATATAGCTAGTTCAACTCTAGTGTAAAATTATTTGAAGTTTCTTATAGAGCTAGTTCAATTCTAGTGTAAAATTATTTGTACTAGACTATAGAGCTAGTTCAATTCTAGTGTAAAATTATTTGAACTAGATTATAGAACTAGTTCAACTCTAGTGTAAAATTATTTGAACTAGCTTATAGAGCTAGTTCAACTCTAGTGTAAAATTATTTGTACTAGGCTATAGAGCTAGTTCAACTCTAGTGTAAAATTATTTGAACTAGCTTATAGAGCTAGTTCAACTGTAGTGTAAAATTATTTGTACTAGGCTATAGAGCTAGTTCAACTCTAGTGTAAAATTATTTTTACTAAGCTATAGAGCTAGTTCAACTGTGGTGTAAAATTATTTGTACTAGGCTATAGAGCTAGTTCAACTCTAGGGTAAAATTATTTTCACTAGCTAATATTGCTAGTTCAACTCTAGTGTAGGAATATTTGTACTAGGCTATAGAGCTAGTTCAACTCTAGTGTAAAACTATTTGTACTAGGCTATAGAGCTAGTTCAACTGTAGTGTAAAATTATTTGTACAAGCTTATAGAGCTGGTTCAACTCTATTGTAAATTTATTTGAACTAGCTTATAGAGCGAGCTCGACTCTAGTGTGAAATAATTTTTACAAGCTTATAGAGCTAGTTCAACTATATTGTAAATTTTTTTGTACTAGGCTATAAAGCTAGTTCAACTCTAGTGTAAAATTATTTTAACTAGCTTATAGAGCTAGTTCAACTCTAGTGTCAAAATATTTGTACTAGTCTATAGAGCTAGTTCAACTCTAGTGTAAAATTAGTTGTACTAGGCTATAGAGCTAGTTCAACTCTAATGTAAAATTATTCGAACTAGCTTATAGAGCTAGTTCAACTCTAGTGTAAAATTATTTGTACTAGACTATAGAGCTAGTTCAACTCTAGTGTAAAATTATTTGAACTAGATTATAGTACTAGTTCAACTCTCGTGTAAAATTATTTCAACTAGCTTATAGAGCTAGTTCAATTCTAGTGTAAAATTATTTATACTAGCCTACAGAGCTAGTTCAACTCTATTGTAAATTTATTTGTACAAGCTTATAGAGCTAGTTCAATTATAGTGTAAAATTATTTGAACTAGCTTATAAAGCTTGTTCAACTATAGTGTAAAATAATCCGAACTAGCTTATAGAGCTAGTTCAACTCTAGTGTAAAATTATTTGTACTAGGCTATAGAGCTAGTTCAACTCTAGTGTAAAATTATTTGAACTAGCTTATAGAGCTAGTTCAACTGTAGTGTAAAATTATTAGCACTAGGCTATAGAGCTAGTTCAACTCTAGTGTAAAATTATTAGTACTAGGCAATAGAGCTAGTTCAACTCTAGTGTGAAATTATTTTTACAAGCTTATAGAGCTAGTTCAACTATATTGTAAAATTATTTGTGCTAGGCTATTAATCTAGTTCAACTCTAGTGTAAAATTATTTTAACTAGCTTATAGAGCTAGTTCAACTCTAGTGTAAAATTATTTTTACTAGGCTATAGAGCTAGTTCAACTGTAGTGTAAAATTATTTGTACTAGGCTATAGAGCTAGTTCAACTCTAGGGTAAAATTATTTTCAGTAGCTTATATTGCTAGTTCAACTCTAGCGTAGAAATATTTGTACTAGTCTATAGAGCTAGTTCAACTCTAGTGTAAAATTATTTGTACTAGGCTATAGAGCTAGTTCAACTCTACTGTAAAATTATTTGTACAAGCTTATAGAGCTAGTTCAACTCTAGTGTAAAATTATGTCAACTAGATTATAGAGCTAGTTAATCTCTAGTGTAAAATGATTTGAACCAGCTTCTAGAGCTAGTTAAACTCTAGTGTAAAATTATTTGTACAAGCTTATGGAACAAGTTCAACTCTAGTGTAAAAAAATTGTACTAGGCTATAGAGCTAGTTCAACTCTATTGTAAAGTTATTTGTACAATCTTATAGAGCTAGTTCAACTCTAGTGTAAAATTATTTGAACTAGCTTATAGTGCGAGTTGAACTCTATTGTAAAATTATTTGAACCAGCTTCTAGAGCTAGTTCAACTCTAGTGTAAAATTATTTGTACTAGCCTACAGAGCTAGTTCAACTCTATTGTAAAATTATTTGTACAAGCTCATAGATCTAGTTAATTCTTGTGTAAAATTATTTGAACTAGCTTATATAGCTAGTTCAACTCTAGTGTAAAATTATTTGAAGTAGCTTATAGAGCTAGTTCAACTCTAGTGTAAAACTATTTGTACTAGGCTATAGAGCTGGTTCAACTCTAGTGTAAAATTATTTGAACTAGATTATAGAACTAGTTCAGCTCTAGTGTAAAATTATTTGAACTAGCTTATAGAGCTAGTTCAACTCTAGTGTAAAATTATTTGTACTTGGCTATAGAGCTAGTTCAACTCTAGTGTAAAATTATTTGAACTAGCTTATAGAGCTAGTTCAACTGTAGTGTAAAATTATTTGTACTAGGCTATAGAGCTAGTTCAACTCTAGTGTAAAATTATTTTTACTAGGCTATAGAGCTAGTTCAACTGTAGTGTAAAATTATTTGTACTAGCCTATAGAGCTAGTTCAACTCTAGGGTAAAATTATTTTCACTAGCTAATATTGCTAGTTCAACTCTAGTGTAGGAATATTTGTACTAGGCTATAGAGCTAGTTCAACTCTAGTGTAAAACTTTTTGTACTAGGCTATAGAGCTGGTTCAACTCTAGTGTAAAATTATTTGTACAAGCTTATAGAGCTAGTTCAACTCTGTTGTAAAATTATTTGAACTAGCTTATAGAGCGAGCTCGACTCTAGTGTGAAATAATTTTTACAAGCTTATAGAGCTAGTTCAACTCTATTGTAAATTTTTTTGTACTAGCTTATAGAGCGAGCTCGACTCTAGTGTGAAATAATTTTTACAAGCTTATAGAGCTAGTTCAACTATATTGTAAATTTTTTTGTACTAGGCTATAAAGCTAGTTCAACTCTAGTGTAAAATTATTTTAACTAGCTTATAGAGCTAGTTCAACTCTAGTGTCAAAATATTTGTACTAGTCTATAGAGCTAGTTCAACTCTAGTGTAAAATTAGTTGTACTAGGCTATAGAGCTAGTTCAACTCTAATGTAAAATTATTCGAACTAGCTTATAGAGCTAGTTCAACTCTAGTGTAAAATTATTTGTACTAGACTATAGAGCTAGTTCAACTCTAGTGTAAAATTATTTGAACTAGATTATAGTACTAGTTCAACTCTCGTGTAAAATTATTTCAACTAGCTTATAGAGCTAGTTCAATTCTAGTGTAAAATTATTTATACTAGCCTACAGAGCTAGTTCAACTCTATTGTAAATTTATTTGTACAAGCTTATAGAGCTAGTTCAATTATAGTGTAAAATTATTTGAACTAGCTTATAAAGCTTGTTCAACTATAGTGTAAAATAATCCGAACTAGCTTATAGAGCTAGTTCAACTCTAGTGTAAAATTATTTGTACTAGGCTATAGAGCTAGTTCAACTCTAGTGTAAAATTATTTGAACTAGCTTATAGAGCTAGTTCAACTGTAGTGTAAAATTATTAGCACTAGGCTATAGAGCTAGTTCAACTCTAGTGTAAAATTATTAGTACTAGGCAATAGAGCTAGTTCAACTCTAGTGTGAAATTATTTTTACAAGCTTATAGAGCTAGTTCAACTATATTGTAAAATTATTTGTACTAGGCTATTAATCTAGTTCAACTCTAGTGTAAAATTATTTTAACTAGCTTATAGAGCTAGTTCAACTCTAGTGTAAAATTATTTTTACTAGGCTATAGAGCTAGTTCAACTGTAGTGTAAAATTATTTGTACTAGGCTATAGAGCTAGTTCAACTCTAGGGTAAAATTATTTTCAGTAGCTTATATTGCTAGTTCAACTCTAGCGTAGAAATATTTGTACTAGTCTATAGAGCTAGTTCAACTCTAGTGTAAAATTATTTGTACTAGGCTATAGAGCTAGTTCAACTCTACTGTAAAATTATTTGTACAAGCTTATAGAGCTAGTTCAACTCTAGTGTAAAATTATGTCAACTAGATTATAGAGCTAGTTAATCTCTAGTGTAAAATGATTTGAACCAGCTTCTAGAGCTAGTTAAACTCTAGTGTAAAATTATTTGTACAAGCTTATGGAACAAGTTCAACTCTAGTGTAAAAAAATTGTACTAGGCTATAGAGCTAGTTCAACTCTATTGTAAAGTTATTTGTACAATCTTATAGAGCTAGTTCAACTCTAGTGTAAAATTATTTGAACTAGCTTATAGAGTGAGTTGAACTCTATTGTAAAATTATTTGAACCAGCTTCTAGAGCTAGTTCAACTCTAGTGTAAAATTATTTGTACTAGCCTACAGAGCTAGTTCAACTCTATTGTAAAATTATTTGTACAAGCTCATAGATCTAGTTACTTCTTGTGTAAAATTATTTGAACTAGCTTATATAGCTAGTTCAACTCTAGTGTAAAATTATTTGAAGTAGCTTATAGAGCTAGTTCAATTCTAGTGTAAAATTATTTGTACTAGACTATAGAGCTAGTTCAACTCTAGTGTAAAATTATTTGAACTAGATTATAGAACTAGTTCAGCTCTAGTGTAAAATTATTTGAACTAGCTTATAGAGCTAGTTCAACTCTAGTGTAAAATTATTTGTACTTGGCTATAGAGCTAGTTCAACTCTAGTGTAAAATTATTTGAACTAGCTTATAGAGCTAGTTCAACTGTAGTGTAAAATTATTTGTACTAGGCTATAGAGCTAGTTCAACTCTAGTGTAAAATTATTTTTACTAGGCTATAGAGCTAGTTCAACTGTAGTGTAAAATTATTTGTACTAGCCTATAGAGCTAGTTCAACTCTAGGGTAAAATTATTTTCACTAGCTAATATTGCTAGTTCAACTCTAGTGTAGGAATATTTGTACTAGGCAATAGAGCTAGTTCAACTCTAGTGTAAAACTATTTGTACTAGGCTATAGAGCTGGTTCAACTCTAGTGTAAAATTATTTGTACAAGCTTATAGAGCTAGTTCAACTCTGTTGTAAAATTATTTGAACTAGCTTATAGAGCGAGCTCGACTCTAGTGTGAAATAATTTTTACAAGCTTATAGAGCTAGTTCAACTATATTGTAATTTTTTTTGTACTAGGCTATAAAGCTAGTTCAACTCTAGTGTAAAATTATTTTAACTAGCTTATAGAGCTAGTTCAACTCTAGTGTAAAAATATTTGTACTAGTCTATAGAGCTAGTTCAACTCTAGTGTAAAATTATTTGTACTAGGCTATAGAGCTAGTTCAACTCTAATGTAAAATTATTTGAACTAGCTTATAGAGCTAGTTCAACTCTAGTGTAAAATTATTTGTACTAGACTATAGAGCTAGTTCAACTCTAGTGTAAAATTATTTGAACTAGATTATAGTACTAGTTCAATTCTAGTGTAAAATTATTTATACTAGCCTACAGAGCTAGTTCAACTCTAGTGTAAAATTATTTGAACTAGCTTATAGAGTGAGTTGAACTCTATTGTAAAATTATTTGAACCAGCTTCTAGAGCTAGTTCAACTCTAGTGTAAAATTATTTGTACTAGCCTACAGAGCTAGTTCAACTCTATTGTAAAATTATTTGTACAAGCTCATAGATCTAGTTACTTCTTGTGTAAAATTATTTGAACTAGCTTATATAGCTAGTTCAACTCTAGTGTAAAATTATTTGAAGTAGCTTATAGAGCTAGTTCAATTCTAGTGTAAAATTATTTGTACTAGACTATAGAGCTAGTTCAACTCTAGTGTAAAATTATTTGAACTAGATTATAGAACTAGTTCAGCTCTAGTGTAAAATTATTTGAACTAGCTTATAGAGCTAGTTCAACTCTAGTGTAAAATTATTTGTACTTGGCTATAGAGCTAGTTCAACTCTAGTGTAAAATTATTTGAACTAGCTTATAGAGCTAGTTCAACTGTAGTGTAAAATTATTTGTACTAGGCTATAGAGCTAGTTCAACTCTAGTGTAAAATTATTTTTACTAGGCTATAGAGCTAGTTCAACTGTAGTGTAAAATTATTTGTACTAGCCTATAGAGCTAGTTCAACTCTAGGGTAAAATTATTTTCACTAGCTAATATTGCTAGTTCAACTCTAGTGTAGGAATATTTGTACTAGGCAATAGAGCTAGTTCAACTCTAGTGTAAAACTATTTGTACTAGGCTATAGAGCTGGTTCAACTCTAGTGTAAAATTATTTGTACAAGCTTATAGAGCTAGTTCAACTCTGTTGTAAAATTATTTGAACTAGCTTATAGAGCGAGCTCGACTCTAGTGTGAAATAATTTTTACAAGCTTATAGAGCTAGTTCAACTATATTGTAAATTTTTTTGTACTAGGCTATAAAGCTAGTTCAACTCTAGTGTAAAATTATTTTAACTAGCTTATAGAGCTAGTTCAACTCTAGTGTAAAAATATTTGTACTAGTCTATAGAGCTAGTTCAACTCTAGTGTAAAATTATTTGTACTAGGCTATAGAGCTAGTTCAACTCTAATGTAAAATTATTTGAACTAGCTTATAGAGCTAGTTCAACTCTAGTGTAAAATTATTTGTACTAGACTATAGAGCTAGTTCAACTCTAGTGTAAAATTATTTGAACTAGATTATAGTACTAGTTCAACTCTCGTGTAAAATTATTTCAACTAGCTTATAGAGCTAGTTCAATTCTAGTGTAAAATTATTTATACTAGCCTACAGAGCTAGTTCAACTCTATTGTAAATTTATTTGTACAAGCTTATAGAGCTAGTTCAATTATAGTGTAAAATTATTTGAACTAGCTTATAAAGCTTGTTCAACTATAGTGTAAAATTATTTGAACTAGCTTATAGAGCTAGTTCAACTCTAGTGTAAAATTATTTGTACTAGGCTATAGAGCTAGTTCAACTCTAGTGTAAAATTATTTGAACCAGCTTCTAGAGCTAGTACAACTCTAGTGTAAAATTATTTGTACTAGCCTACAGAGCTAGTTCAACTCTGTTGTAAAATTATTTGTACAAACTTATAGATCTAGTTCAATTCTTGTGTAAAATTATTTGAACTAGGTTATAGAGCTAGTTCAACTCTAGTGTAAAATTATTTGAAGTAGCTTATAGAGCTAGTTCAACTCTAGTGTAAGATTATTTGTACAAGGTTATAGAGCTAGTTAAACTCTAGTGTAAAAAAATTTGTACTAGGCTATAGAGCGAGTTCAACTCTAGTGTAAAATTATTTATACTAGGCTATAGAGCTAGTTCAACTCTACTGTAAAATATTTTAACTAGCTTATAGAACTAGTTCAACTCTACTGTAAAATATTTTAACTAGCTTATAGAACTAGTTCAACTCTAGTGTAAATTTTTTTGTACTAGGCCATAGAGCTAGTTCAACGTATAACAACCAAATATAGCCAAAAAAAACTGGACAGAGTCTCACTGCAACCAACCTAACAAGCAAATACAGACAAACAGGGCATATGCTTGAAAACTAGACAAATGCTCACCACAACCAACCTAACAAGCAAATATAGACAAACAAGGCATCTGCTTGAAAACTGGACAAATGCTAAAAAAAGCAACCTAACAACCAAATATAGATAAACAAGGCATCAGCTTGATAACTGGACAAATGCTCACTGCAACCAAACTAAGAACCAAATACATATAAACAAGGCATCTACTCGATAACTAGAAAAATGCTCACTGCAACCAACCTAACAACCAAATATAGATAAACAAGGCATCTACTCACTTTAAACAACCAAATATAGCCATTCGTGAAACTGAAGTGGACAATTCATACTTAAACATGACATAGCCCTATTGAACAATACATTTTTGCATTACTGAAATTAATAAACACGGAACAGTTAAAGCACCGCACGACAAATGCTACAACAACAAAGGGTACGGGTTGGCAAGCTAGAAAAGATAAGATTTGCTGATAGGATGTTGCCTCACATTTCATGGACGAGATCCTTCTAGTTGGAAGAGCACAGACCCATGGTGTGCTCTCTGATGTCACATATGGCCTGTTTCACCTTGGAAGAACCTTCGTGGGTGCCCTCCTCGTGATCGTGGTCGATGAGATCTGACTTGGCAATTGAGGATCCCAAGCCGCCGCCGTAGAACGTGTCCTTCAGAAATGACAAAATGAGCTCGATGGCGTATAAGGATAGCAAATCCTTGACCGCTTGTCGGAGGAGATCAGTGGAAAGGCCGTCGAATAGATCGACGGCGGTTGAACCAGAGGGGTTGGGGATGGACCACTTGACCTATGACATGGCCCACGTGAAGCCATCGTTGACGACGAGCTTGATGTCGTAGCCAACTTTCCCGAGATACGGTAATATGCTAGCCCGCTGACATGAAGCCTTCGACATGGCAACGTAGTCAACATCTTTGCCGGCATCCGTGGCGACGTGTTGCTCCGGGATCGATAAGTCAGGGTGAACGGCGGCCACCTCGCTAACATCCGCCGGAGATGCCATGATAGACCTCTTCTTGGCCGAACGCTCGTCGGGCTCCCCGGGATACATGGTCAAGCTTAGGATGCGACAATTTGGAGCAGGGGATGTGGGTCTGGCGGGGAGGGACACCGCAGGCCTCATCTAAAAACTCATGGGAGTGGGGCCATGGTATGGGAATCACTGGGTAACCTGAACTTTATTATCTAAGTTAGGAGGAACAGGCAGACCGGCAGGGGTTGGCGGCGGCGGCGGCCGCGAGCTAGGGTTCGAGGGGGGAGGGGGCCGGGTGGGGAACTTTGGAGGGGGGTGTTTGAGGATATGCCGCGGCTACTGAAAATTTTAGTAATGGTGGGTGGAGATGGCGGTGGACGTGGGAGGGCGACGGTTCAAATGCCTCGACCACTGCAATTTTACTATAAGGTCAGTGCTGGAGGAGTGTGGGCGACGGTTGAAGTACGACGGCTACTAAAATTTGGGTAAAGGAATTGATGCGGGGCAGGAGTGCCCAAGATCGCGCACGGTCCAATAAAAATATGTGTGTATGATAATAAGGAAAAGTGGAGGAACTGCCGGTTTTTGCAACGCTCAAGGCTGGTAGTTTGTTTTCATATTTCTAGCTAGCTTGTCTATCGCACACAGTTCGTCCTAATTTCTAAATAAACTTACCCGCCTTTAGCTTGTGTGGGTGGTGATTTTACAGCGCACTTGCATCGCACACGGTTAAGCTAGTACCTCCACCCTTTTCTCGCGCTTGCACACTCGTGGTGATTTTACAACACACTTTCATCGCACACGGTTGAGCCGGTACCTCCACCTTTTCTCGCGCTTGTGCAGTCGTCGTGATTCACAGTGCACTTGCATATCGCACATGGTTAAGACATTATACCCGTGTCCATTGAGCGTCATTAGAGTCTTTGCAGAAAAAAAATGTTATAGAGGGTTAGAAGACAGCCACACCAGCATGTGGCCCAAATATATATGAGTGAAAAGGGTGGTCTATGATGTTCAAAATTCCAATGCACAACTTTGACCGTGCGGGCCCATGGTTGGACGTGTCGTCGAAGATCGATGAGAGGGGCCAGAAGTCAAGAACCACCTGGAAGTGGCCAAATATATGTAGGAATACTGGGTGTGATGTTTAAAACTTTAAATACACAATGCATAACTTTGGTGGCACCTGCCTTGCAAACCCGAAAGCACCCTTGGAAATAATGTTGTAGCTAGCTAGGATGCTTAGCCCACCACCTCCCGCTTCGTGTCAGCGGGGCGGATGCACGTAATGATACTTTGGTCATACATGCTTGTCGCCATGAACTACCATAAGACGGACCAATGAATCTATCATTTTGTCAAATGATAACTGTTGTTGTGGATAAACCGCTTGGGCCAATAGAATGAACCATCATAAAAATCACATGAGAGGGACCACAAAACCAGCACGTCTTGCATGCAACCCAAAATGATGTACGTTGGGAGGTGGTGATGTGTGTTTTCAATATAGAATAATTTACAATTTAGATGTGGTGCCTACCTCTCGATATAGACAACAACCATGAAGGCAAGGTAGTTAAGGACGAGATACGCATGGTATGATGTAGGTCGAACCCAGCAATCCGAGCATGTGGGAGGGAATCTTGACAACGCATGAGCTCGAGCTTTGGTTGAGCGACATGTGACAGTGACCGGCTCTAACACGAACAAGGAGGAATCCATTCATGGCCAAGACATACCCCTCATTATCGGTCGAAAGGATGATATATATATACACTCGGGGAGCCCACAGATATGTGTGTCATCTTAAAAAACTACACAAGGGAGACGTGGTCGATAAGAAGACCCCGTATACACTGCATGCGGCCCAAAAAAATGTATGGGTACGGTGGTGTGTGATGTGTTTAAATACTGAATGCACAACTTTGATGGGCCACCGATTACATTATAAACCGAACACCGTACCCGACTCCAAGGCTGGTTCAATACGTACGATGTCGGTTTCCCAACTTTGAGGCAGCAGGAGGGGTCGTCCAACGCATGCGCCCAAACTTTATTTGGTCTAGCATGGCAAACATCTATACCTCTATATATTGTGCGAATAACTTTCAAAGTTGGTCGTTGGATTAAGCCAATCCGACGGTATAGAGATGGCAAATCCGAGCACTACTGGCTGTTGGATATCATCTACATTCCACCAAATTCTGCCACATGTACAATCTAGAAGACTCCATGGTTGAAGTTAAGCATAATGCACAAACCTCAAAACACAAGTACTTCTCCTTTGTTCTAGAATCTTCCATATCTTAATTGCCCAAACTTTTTTTCTAAATGAATTGTCACTATTTGTTTTTACTTTATGCTTCACAATGCACAATTCCATGAATCAAAAACTAGATATTTTTATAAAACTATTTGAACTAGCTTATAGAGACATTTCAACTCTAGTGTAAAATTATTTGAACTAGCTTATAGAGCTAGTTCAACTCTAGTGCAAAATTATTTGTACAAGCTTATAGATCTAGGGCAACTCTAGTGTAAAATTATATGTACTAGGCTATAGAGCTAGTTCAACTCTACTGTAAAATAATTTAACTAGCTTATAGAACTAGTTCAACTCAAGTTTAAAAAATTGTGTACTAGGCTATAGAGCTAGTTCAACTCTAGTGTAAAGTTATTTGTACAACCTTATAGAGCTAGTTCAACTCTAGTGTAAAATTATTTGAACTAGCTTATAGAGCGAGTTCAAGTCTATTATAAAATTATTTGAACTAGCTTATAGAGCTAGTTCAACTCTAGTGCAAAATTATTTGTACAAGCTTATAGAGCTAGTACAACTCTAGTGTAAAATTATTTGTACTAGGCTATAGAGCTAGTTCAACTCTAGTGTAAAATTATGTGAACTAGCTTATAGAGCTAGTTCAACTCTAGTGTAAAATTATTTGTACTAGGCTATAGATCTAGTTCAACTCTAGTGTAAAATTATTTGAACTAGCTTATAGAGCTAGTTCAACTCTAGTGTAATATTATTTGTACTAGGCTATAGAGCTAGTTCAACTGTAGTGTAAAATTGTTTGTACTAGGCTATAGAGCTAGTACAACTCTAGTGTAAAATTATTTTAACTAGCTTATAGTGCTAGTTCAATTCTGGTGTAAAAAATATTTCTACTAGGCTAAAGAGCTACTTCAACTCTAGTGTGAAATTATTTTAACTAGCTTATAGAGCTAGTTCAACTCTAGTGTAAAACAATTTGTACTAGGCTATATAGCTAGTTCAACTGTAGTATAAAAGTATTTGTACTAGGCTATAGAGCTAGTTCAACTCTAGGGTAAAATTATTTTCACTATCTTATATTGCTAGTTCAACTCTAGTGTAGAAATATTTGTACTAGGCTATAGAGCTAGTTCAACTCTAGTGTAAATATATTTGTACTAGGCTATAGAGCTAGTTCAACTCTAGTGTAAAATTATTTGTACAAGCTTATAGAGCTAGTTCAACTCTATTGTAAAATTATTTGAACTAGCTTATAGAGCGAGTTCAACTCTAGTGTCAAATAATTTTTACAACCTTATAGAGCTAGTTCAACTATATTGTAAAATTATTTGTACTAGGCAATAAAGCTAGTTCAACTCTAGTGTAAAATTATTTTAACTAGCTTATAGAGCTAGTTCCACTCTAGTGTAAAAATATTTGTACTAGTCTATAGAGCTAGTTCAACTCTACTGTAAAATTATTTGTAGTAGGCTATAGAGCTAGTTCAACTCTAATCTAAAATTATTTGAACTAGCTTATGGAGCTAGTTCAACTCTAGTGTAAAATTATTTGTACTAGACTATAGAGCTAGTTCAACTCTAGTGTAAAATTATTTGAACTAGATTATAGAACTAGTTGAACTCTAGTGTAAAATTATATGTACTAGGCTATAGAGCTAGTTCAACTCTAGAGTAAAATTATTTGTACAAACTTATAGAGCTAGTTCAATTATAGTGTAAAATTATTTGAACTAGTTTATAAAGCTAGTTCAACTATAGTGTACAATTATTTGAAGTAGCTTATAGAGCTAGTTCAACTCTAACGTAAAATTATTTGAACTAGGTTATAGAGCTAGTTCATCTGTAGTGTAAAATTATTTGAACCAGCTTCTAGAGCTAGTTCAACTATAGTGTAAAATTATTTGTACTAGCCTACAGAGCTAGTTCAACTCTGTTGTAAAATTATTTGTACAAGCTTATAGATCTAGTTCAATTTTTGTGTACAATTATTTGAACTAGCTTATAGAGCTAGTTCAACTCTAGTGTAAAATTATTTGAAGTAGCTTATAGAGCTAGTTCAACTCTAGTGTAAAATTATTTGTACAAGGTTATAGAGCTTGTTAAACTCTAGTGTAAAATTATTTGTACTAGGCAATAGAGCGAGTTCAACTCTAGTGTAAAATTATTTGTACTAGGCTATAGAGCTAGTTCAACTCTACTGTAAAATAGTTTAACTAGCTTACAGAACTAGTTCAACTCTAGTGTAATTTTTTTGTACTAGGCCATAGAGCTAGTTCAACTCTAGTGTAAAATTATTTGAACTAGCTTATAGAGCGAGTTCAACTCTAGTGTAAAATTATTTGAACTAGCTTATAGAGTGAGTTCAACTCTATTGTAAAATTATTTGAACCAGCTTCTAGAGCTAGTTCAACTCTAGTGTAAAATTATTTGTACTAGCCTACAGAGCTAGTTCACTTCTATTGTAAAATTATTTGTACAAGCTTATAGATCTAGTTCAATTCTTGTGTAAAATTATTTGAACTAGCTTATAGAGCTAGTTCAACTCTAGTGTAAAATTATTTGAAGTAGCTTATAGAGCTAGTTCAATTCTAGTGTAAAATTATTTGTACTAGACTATAGAGCTAGTTCAACTCTAGTGTAAAATTATTTGCATTAGATTATAGAACTAGTTCAACTCTAGTGTAAAATTATTTGTACTAGGCTATAGAGCTAGTTCAACTCTAATGTAAAATTATTTGTACTAGCTTATAGAACTAGTTCAACTCTAGTGTAAAATTATTTGAACTAGGCTATAGAGCTAGTTCAACTCTAATGTAAAATTATTTAAACTAGCTTATAGAGCTAGTTCAACTCTAGTGTAATATTATTTGTACTAGTCTATAGAGCTAGTTCAACTCTAGTGTAAAAATATTTGTACTAGTCTATAGAGCTAGTTCAACTCAAGTGTAAAATTATTTGTACTAGGCTATAGAGCTAGTTCAACTCTAATCTAAAATTATTTGAACTAGCTTATAGAGCTAGTTCAACTCTAGTGTAAAATTATTTGTACTAGACTATAGAGCTAGTTCAACTCTAGTGTAAAATTATTTGAACTAGATTATAGAACTAGTTCAACTCTAGAGTAAAATTATATGTACTAGGCTATAGAGCTAGTTCAACTCTAGTGTAAAATAATTTGTACAAGCTTATAGAGCTAGTTCAATTATAGTGTAAAATTATTTGAACTAGCTTATAAAGCTAGTTCAACTATAGTGTACAATTATTTGAAGTAGCTTATAGAGCTAGTTCAACTCTAATGTAAAATTATTTGAACTAGGTTATAGAGCTAGTTCATCTCTAGTGTAAAATTATTTGAACCAGATTCTAGAGCTAGTTCAACTATAGTGTAAAATTATTTGTACTAGCCTACAGAGCTAGTTCAACTCTGTTGTAAAATTATTTGTACAAGCTTATAGATCTAGTTCAATTCTTGTGTAAAATTATTTGAACTAGCTTATAGAGCTAGTTCAACTCTAGTGTAAAATTATTTGAAGTAGCTTATAGAGCTAGTTCAACTCTAGTGTAAAATTATTTGTACAAGGTTATAGAGCTTGTTAAACTCTAGTGTAAAATTATTTGTACTAGGCAATAGAGCGAGTTCAACTCTAGTGTAAAATTATTTGTACTAGGCAATAGAGCGAGTTCAACTCTAGTGTAAAATTATTTGTACTAGGCTATAGAGCTAGTTCAACTCTACTGTAAAATAGTTTAACTAGCTTATAGAACTAGTTCAACTCTAGTGTAAAATTATTTGAACTAGCTTATAGAGCGAGTTCAACTCTAGTGTAAAATTATTTGAACTACCTTATAGAGCGAGTTCAACTCTATTGTAAAATTATTTGAACCAGCTTCTAGAGCTAGTTCAACTCTAGTGTAAAATTATTTGTACTAGCCTACAGAGCTAGTTCAATTCTATTGTAAAATTATTTGTACAAACTTATAGATCTAGTTCAATTCTTGTGTAAAATTATTTGAACTAGCTTATAGAGCTAGTTCAACTCTAGTGTAAAATTATTTGAAGTAGCTTATAGAGCTAGTTCAATTCTAGTGTAAAATTATTTGTACTAGACTATAGAGCTAGTTCAACTCTAGTGTAAAATTATTTGAATTAGATTATAGAACTAGTTCAACTCTAGTGTAAAATTAATTGTAATAGGCTATAGAGCTAGTTCAACTCTAATGTAAAATTATTTGTACTAGCTTATAGAACTAGTTCAACTCTAGTGTAAAATTATTTGTACTAGGCTATAGAGCTAGTTCAACTCTAATGTAAAATTATTTGAACTAGCTTATAGAGCTAGTTCAACTCTAGTGTAATATTATTTGTACTAGACTATAGAGCTAGTTCAACTCTAGTGTAAAATTATTTGTACTAGGCTATAGAGCTAGTTCAACTTTAGTGTAAAATTATTTGTACTAGGCTATAGAGCTAGTTCAACTCTAGGGTAAAATTATTTTCACTAGCTTATATTGCTAGTTCAACTCTAGTGTAGAAATATTTGTACTAGGCTATAGAGCTAGTTCAACTCTAGTGTAAAATTATTTGTACTACGCTATAGAGCTAGTTAAACTCTAGTGTAAAATTATTTGTACAAGTTTATAGAGCTAGTTCAACTCTATTGTAAAATTATTTGAACTAGCTTATAGAGCGAGTTCAACTCTAGTGTGAAATATTTTTACAAGCTTATAGAGCTAGTTCAACTATATTGTAAAATTATTTGTACTAGGCTATAAAGCTAGTTCAACTCTAGTGTAAAATTATTTTAACTAGCTTATAGAGCTAGTTCAACTCTAGTGTTAAATTATTTGTACAAGGTTATAGAGCTTGTTAAACTCTAGTGTAAAATTATTTGTACTAGGCAATAGAGCGAGTTCAACTCTAGTGTAAAATTATTTGTACTAGGCTATAGAGCTAGTTCAACTCTATTGTAAAATAGTTTTAACTAGCTTATAGAGCTAGTTCAACTCTAGTGTAAAATTATTTGTACAAGGTTATAGAGCTTGTTAAACTCTAGTGTAAAATTATTTGTACTAGGCAATAGAGCGAGTTCAACTCTAGTGTAAAATTATTTGTACTAGGCTATAGAGCTAGTTCAACTCTAGTGTAAAAATATTTGTACTAGTCTATAGAGCTAGTTCAACTCTAGTGTAAAATTATTTGTACTAGGCTATAGAGCTAGTTCAACTCTAATCTAAAATTATTTGAACTAGCTTATAGAGCTAGTTCAACTCTAGTGTAAAATTATTTGTACTAGACTATAGAGCTAGTTCAACTCTAGTGTAAAATTATTTGAACTAGATTATAGAACTTGTTCAACTCTAGTGTAAAATTATATGTACTAGGCTATAGAGCTAGTTCAACTCTAGTGTAAAATTATTTGTACAAGCTTATAGAGCTAGTTCAATTATAGTGTAAAATTATTTGAACTAGCTTATAAAGCTAGTTCAACTATAGTGTACAATTATTTGAAGTAGCTTATAGAGCTAGTTCAACTCTAATGTAAAATTATTTGAACTAGGTTATAGAGCTAGTTCATCTCTAGTGTAAAATTATTTGAACCAGATTCTAGAGCTAGTTCAACTATAGTGTAAAATTATTTGTACTAGCCTACAGAGCTAGTTCAACTCTGTTGTAAAATTATTTGTACAACCTTATAGATCTAGTTCAATTCTTGTGTAAAATTATTTGAACTAGCTTATAGAGCTAGTTCAACTCTAGTGTAAAATTATTTGAAGTAGCTTATAGAGCTAGTTCAACTCTAGTGTAAAATTATTTGTACAAGGTTATAGAGCTTGTTAAACTCTAGTGTAAAATTATTTGTACTAGGCAATAGAGCGAGTTCAACTCTAGTGTAAAATTATTTGTACTAGGCAATAGAGCGAGTTCAACTCTAGTGTAAAATTATTTGTACTAGGCTATAGAGCTAGTTCAACTCTACTGTAAAATAGTTTAACTAGCTTATAGAACTAGTTCAACTCTAGTGTAAAATTATTTGAACTAGCTTATAGAGCGAGTTCAACTCTATTGTAAAATTATTTGAACCAGCTTCTAGAGCTAGTTCAACTCTAGTGTAAAATTATTTGTACTAGCCTACAGAGCTAGTTCAATTCTATTGTAAAATTATTTGTACAAACTTATAGATCTAGTTCAATTCTTGTGTAAAATTATTTGAACTAGCTTATAGAGCTAGTTCAACTCTAGTGTAAAATTATTTGAAGTAGCTTATAGAGCTAGTTCAATTCTAGTGTAAAATTATTTGTACTAGACTATAGAGCTAGTTCAACTCTAGCGTAAAATTATTTGAATTAGATTATAGAACTAGTTCAACTCTAGTGTAAAATTATTTGTACTAGGCTATAGAGCTAGTTCAACTCTAATGTAAAATTATTTGTACTAGCTTATAGAACTAGTTCAACTCTAGTGTAAAATTATTTGTACTAGGCTATAGAGCTAGTTCAACTCTAATGTAAAATTATTTGAACTAGCTTATAGAGCTAGTTCAACTCTAGTGTAATATTATTTGTACTAGACTATAGAGCTAGTTCAACTCTAGTGTAAAATTATTTGTACTAGGCTATAGAGCTAGTTCAACTTTAGTGTAAAATTATTTGTACTAGGCTATAGAGCTAGTTCAACTCTAGGGTAAAATTATTTTCACTACCTTATATTGCTAGTTCAACTCTAGTGTAGAAATATTTGTACTAGGCCATAGAGCTAGTTCAACTCTAGTGTAAAATTATTTGTACTACGCTATAGGGCTAGTTCAACTCTAGTGTAAAATTATTTGTACAAGTTTATAGAGCTAGTTCAACTCTATTGTAAAATTATTTGAACTAGCTTATAGAGCGAGTTCAACTCTAGTGTGAAATATTTTTACAAGCTTATAGAGCTAGTTCAACTATATTGTAAAATTATTTGTACTAGGCTATAAAGCTAGTTCAACTCTAGTGTAAAATTATTTTAACTAGCTTATAGAGCTAGTTCAACTCTAGTGTAAAATTATTTGTACAAGGTTATAGAGCTTGTTAAACTCTAGTGTAAAATTATTTGTACTAGGCAATAGAAGGAGTTCAACTCTAGTGTAAAATTATTTGTACTAGGCTATAGAGCTAGTTCAACTCTATTGTAAAATAGTTTTAACTAGCTTATAGAGCTAGTTCAACTCTAGTGTAAAATTATTTGTACAAGGTTATAGAGCTTGTTAAAATCTAGTGTAAAATTATTTGTACTAGGCAATAGAGCGAGTTCAACTCTAGTGTAAAATTATTTGTACTAGGCTATAGAGCTAGTTCAACTCTAGTGTAAAAATATTTGTACTAGTCTATAGAGCTAGTTCAACTCTAGTGTAAAATTATTTGTACTAGGCTATAGAGCTAGTTCAACTCTAATCTAAAATTATTTGAACTAGCTTATAGAGCTAGTTCAACTCTAGTGTAAAATTATTTGTACTAGACTATAGAGCTAGTTCAACTCTATTGTAAAATTATTTGAACTAGATTATAGAACTAGTTCAACTCTAGTGTAAAATTATATCTACTAGGCTATAGAGCTAGTTCAAATCTAGTGTAAAATTATTTTTACAAGCTTATAGAGCTAGTTCAATTATAGTGTAAAATTATTTGAACTAGCTTATAAAGCTAGTTCAACTATAGTGTACAATTATTTGAAGTAGCTTATAGAGCTAGTTCATCTCTAATGTAAAATTATTTGAACTAGGTTATAGAGCTAGTTCATCTCTAGTGTAAAATTATTTGAACCAGATTCTAGAGCTAGTTCAACTATAGTGTAAAATTATTTGTACTAGCCTACAGAGCTAGTTCAACTCTGTTGTAAAATTATTTGTACATGCTTATAGATCTAGTTCAATTCTTGTGTAAAATTATTTGAACTAGCTAATAGAGCTAGTTCAACTCTAGTGTAAAATTATTTGAAGTAGCTTATAGAGCTAGTTCAACTCTAGTGTAAAATTATTTGTACAAGGTTATAGAGCTTGTTATACTCTAGTGTAAAATTATTTGTACTAGGCAATAGAGCGAGTTCAACTCTAGTGTAAAATTATTTGTACTAGGCTATAGAGCTAGTTCAACTCTACTGTAAAATAGTTTAACTAGCTTATAGAACTAGTTCAACTCTAGTGTAAAATTATTTGAACTAGCTTATAGAGCGAGTTAAACTCTAGTGTAAAATTATTTGAACTACCTTATAGAGCGAGTTCAACTCTATTGTAAAATTATTTGAACCAGCTTCTAAAGCTAGTTCAACTCTAGTGTAAAATTATTTGTACTAGCCTACAGAGCTAGTTCAATTCTATTGTAAAATTATTTGTACAAACTTATAGATCTAGTTCAATTCTTGTGTAAAATTATTTGAACTAGATTATAGAGCTAGTTCAACTCTAGTGTAAAATTATTTGAAGTAGCTTATAGAGCTAGTTCAATTCTAGTGTAAAATTATTTGTACTAGACTATAGGGCTAGTTCAACTCTAGTGTAAAATTATTTGAATTAGATTATAGAACTAGTTCAACTCTAGTGTAAAATTATTTGTACTAGGCTATAGAGCTAGTTCAACTCTAATGTAAAATTATTTGTACTAGCTTATAGAACTAGTTCAACTCTAGTGTAAAATTATTTGTACTAGGCTATAGAGCTAGTTCAACTCTAATGTAAAATTATTTGAACTAGCTTATAGAGCTAGTTCAACTCTAGTGTAATATTATTTGTACTAGACTATAGAGCTAGTTCAACTCTAGTGTAAAATTATTTGTACTAGGCTATAGAGCTAGTTCAACTTTAGTGTAAAATTATTTGTACTAGGTTATAGAGCTAGTTCAACTCTAGGGTAAAATTATTTTCACTAGCTTATATTGCTAGTTCAACTCTAGTGTAGAAATATTTGTACTAGGCTATAGAGCTAGTTCAACTCTAGTGTAAAATTATTTGTACTACGCTATAGAGCTAGTTCAACTCTAGTGTAAAATTATTTGTACAAGTTTATAGAGCTAGTTCAACTCTATTGTAAAATTATTTGAACTAGCTTACAGAGCGAGCTCAACTCTAGGGTGAAATATTTTTACAAGCTTATAGAGCTAGTTCAACTATATTGTAAAATTATTTGTACTAGGCTATAAAGCTAGTTCAACTCTAGTGTAAAATTATTTTAACTAGCTTATAGAGCTAGTTCAACTCTAGTGTAAAATTATTTGTACAAGGTTATAGAGCTTGTTAAACTCTAGTGTAAAATTATTTGTACTAGGCAATAGAGCGAGTTCAACTCTAGTGTAAAATTATTTGTACTAGGCTATAGAGCTAGTTCAACTCTATTGTAAAATAGTTTTAACTAGCTTATAGAGCTAGTTCAACTCTAGTGTAAAATTATTTGTACAAGGTTATAGAGCTTGTTAAACTCTAGTGTATATTTTTTTGTACTAGGAAATAGAGCGAGTTCAACTCTAGTGTAAAATTATTTGAACTAGGCTATAGAGCTAGTTCAACTCTAGTGTAAAATTATTTGAACTAGCTTATAGAGCGAGTTAAACTCTAGTGTAAAATTATTTGAACTAGCTTATAGAGCGAGTTCAACTCTATTGTAAAATTATCTGAACCAGCTTCTAGAGCTAGTTCAACTCTAGTGTAAAATTATTTGTACTAGCCTACAGAGCTAGTTCAACTCTAGTGTAAAATTATTTGAACTAGCTTATAGAGCGAGTTCAACTCTAGTGTAAAATTATTTGAACTAGCTTAGAGAGCGAGTTCAACTCTATTGTAAAATTATTTGAACCAGCTTCTAGAGCTAGTTCAACTCTAGTGTAAAATTATTTGTACTAGCCTAAAGAGCTAGTTCAATTCTATTGTTAAATTATTTGTACAAGCTTATAGATCTAGTTCAATTATTGTGTAAAATTATTTGAACTAGCTTATAGAGCTAGTTCAACTCTAGTGTAAAATTATTTGAAGTAGCTTATAGAGCTAGTTCAATTCTAGTGTAAAATTATTTGTACTAGACTATAGAGCTAGTTCAACTCTAGTGTAAAATTATTTGAACTAGATTATAGAACTAGTTCAACTCTAGTGTAAAATTATATGTACTAGGCTATAGAGCTAGTTCAACTCTAGTGTAAAATTATTTGTACAAGCTTATAGAGCTAGTTCAATTATAGTGTAAAATTATTTGAACTAGCTTATAAAGCTAGTTCAACTATAGTGTACAATTATTTGAAGTAGCTTATAGAGCTAGTTCAACTCTAATGTAAAATTATTTGAACTAGGTTATAGAGCTAGTTCATCTCTAGTGTAAAATTATTTGAACCAGATTCTAGAGCTAGTTCAACTATAGTGTAAAATTATTTGTACTAGCCTACAGAGCTAGTTCAACTCTGTTGTAAAATTATTTGTACAACCTTATAGATCTAGTTCAATTCTTGTGTAAAATTATTTGAACTAGCTTATAGAGCTAGTTCAACTCTAGTGTAAAATTATTTGAAGTAGCTTATAGAGCTAGTTCAACTCTAGTGTAAAATTATTTGTACAAGGTTATAGAGCTTGTTAAACTCTAGTGTAAAATTATTTGTACTAGGCAATAGAGCGAGTTCAACTCTAGTGTAAAATTATTTGTACTAGGCAATAGAGCGAGTTCAACTCTAGTGTAAAATTATTTGTACTAGGCTATAGAGCTAGTTCAACTCTACTGTAAAATAGTTTAACTAGCTTATAGAACTAGTTCAACTCTAGTGTAAAATTATTTGAACTAGCTTATAGAGCGAGTTCAACTCTATTGTAAAATTATTTGAACCAGCTTCTAGAGCTAGTTCAACTCTAGTGTAAAATTATTTGTACTAGCCTACAGAGCTAGTTCAATTCTATTGTAAAGTTATTTGTACAAACTTATAGATCTAGTTCAATTCTTGTGTAAAATTATTTGAACTAGCTTATAGAGCTAGTTCAACTCTAGTGTAAAATTATTTGAAGTAGCTTATAGAGCTAGTTCAATTCTAGTGTAAAATTATTTGTACTAGACTATAGAGCTAGTTCAACTCTAGTGTAAAATAATATGAATTAGATTATAGAACTAGTTCAACTCTAGTGTAAAATTATTTGTACTAGGCTATAGAGCTAGTTCAACTCTAATGTAAAATTATTTGTACTAGCTTATAGAACTAGTTCAACTCTAGTGTAAAATTATTTGTACTAGGCTATAGAGCTAGTTCAACTCTAATGTAAAATTATTTGAACTAGCTTATAGAGCTAGTTCAACTCTAGTGTAATATTATTTGTACTAGACTATAGAGCTAGTTCAACTCTAGTGTAAAATTATTTGTACTAGGCTATAGAGCTAGTTCAACTTTAGTGTAAAATTATTTGTACTAGGCTATAGAGCTAGTTCAACTCTAGGGTAAAATTATTTTCACTAGCTTATATTGCTAGTTCAACTCTAGTGTAGAAATATTTGTACTAGGCCATAGAGCTAGTTCAACTCTAGTGTAAAATTATTTGTACTACGCTATAGGGCTAGTTCAACTCTAGTGTAAAATTATTTGTACAAGTTTATAGAGCTAGTTCAACTCTATTGTAAAATTATTTGAACTAGCTTATAGAGCGAGTTCAACTCTAGTGTGAAATATTTTTACAAGCTTATAGAGCTAGTTCAACTATATTGTAAAATTATTTGTACTAGGCTATAAAGCTAGTTCAACTCTAGTGTAAAATTATTTTAACTAGCTTATAGAGCTAGTTCAACTCTAGTGTAAAATTATTTGTACAAGGTTATAGAGCTTGTTAAACTCTAGTGTAAAATTATTTGTACTAGGCAATAGAAGGAGTTCAACTCTAGTGTAAAATTATTTGTACTAGGCTATAGAGCTAGTTCAACTCTATTGTAAAATAGTTTTAACTAGCTTATAGAGCTAGTTCAACTCTAGTGTAAAATTATTTGTACAAGGTTATAGAGCTTGTTAAAATCTAGTGTAAAATTATTTGTACTAGGCAATAGAGCGAGTTCAACTCTAGTGTAAAATTATTTGTACTAGGCTATAGAGCTAGTTCAACTCTAGTGTAAAAATATTTGTACTAGTCTATAGAGCTAGTTCAACTCTAGTGTAAAATTATTTGTACTAGGCTATAGAGCTAGTTCAACTCTAATCTAAAATTATTTGAACTAGCTTATAGAGCTAGTTCAACTCTAGTGTAAAATTATTTGTACTAGACTATAGAGCTAGTTCAACTCTATTGTAAAATTATTTGAACTAGATTATAGAACTAGTTCAACTCTAGTGTAAAATTATATCTACTAGGCTATAGAGCTAGTTCAAATCTAGTGTAAAATTATTTTTACAAGCTTATAGAGCTAGTTCAATTATAGTGTAAAATTATTTGAACTAGCTTATAAAGCTAGTTCAACTATAGTGTACAATTATTTGAAGTAGCTTATAGAGCTAGTTCATCTCTAATGTAAAATTATTTGAACTAGGTTATAGAGCTAGTTCATCTCTAGTGTAAAATTATTTGAACCAGATTCTAGAGCTAGTTCAACTATAGTGTAAAATTATTTGTACTAGCCTACAGAGCTAGTTCAACTCTGTTGTAAAATTATTTGTACATGCTTATAGATCTAGTTCAATTCTTGTGTAAAATTATTTGAACTAGCTTATAGAGCTAGTTCAACTCTAGTGTAAAATTATTTGAAGTAGCTTATAGAGCTAGTTCAACTCTAGTGTAAAATTATTTGTACAAGGTTATAGAGCTTGTTATACTCTAGTGTAAAATTATTTGTACTAGGCAATAGAGCGAGTTCAACTCTAGTGTAAAATTATTTGTACTAGGCTATAGAGCTAGTTCAACTCTACTGTAAAATAGTTTAACTAGCTTATAGAACTAGTTCAACTCTAGTGTAAAATTATTTGAACTAGCTTATAGAGCGAGTTAAACTCTAGTGTAAAATTATTTGAACTACCTTATAGAGCGAGTTCAACTCTATTGTAAAATTATTTGAACCAGCTTCTAAAGCTAGTTCAACTCTAGTGTAAAATTATTTGTACTAGCCTACAGAGCTAGTTCAATTCTATTGTAAAATTATTTGTACAAACTTATAGATCTAGTTCAATTCTTGTGTAAAATTATTTGAACTAGATTATAGAGCTAGTTCAACTCTAGTGTAAAATTATTTGAAGTAGCTTATAGAGCTAGTTCAATTCTAGTGTAAAATTATTTGTACTAGACTATAGAGCTAGTTCAACTCTAGTGTAAAATTATTTGAATTAGATTATAGAACTAGTTCAACTCTAGTGTAAAATTATTTGTACTAGGCTATAGAGCTAGTTCAACTCTAATGTAAAATTATTTGTACTAGCTTATAGAACTAGTTCAACTCTAGTGTAAAATTATTTGTACTAGGCTATAGAGCTAGTTCAACTCTAATGTAAAATTATTTGAACTAGCTTATAGAGCTAGTTCAACTCTAGTGTAATATTATTTGTACTAGACTATAGAGCTAGTTCAACTCTAGTGTAAAATTATTTGTACTAGGCTATAGAGCTAGTTCAACTTTAGTGTAAAATTATTTGTACTAGGTTATAGAGCTAGTTCAACTCTAGGGTAAAATTATTTTCACTAGCTTATATTGCTAGTTCAACTCTAGTATAGAAATATTTGTACTAGGCTATAGAGCTAGTTCAACTCTAGTGTAAAATTATTTGTACTACGCTATAGAGCTAGTTCAACTCTAGTGTAAAATTATTTGTACAAGTTTATAGAGCTAGTTCAACTCTATTGTAAAATTATTTGAACTAGCTTATAGAGCGAGCTCAACTCTAGTGTGAAATATTTTTACAAGCTTATAGAGCTAGTTCAACTATATTGTAAAATTATTTGTACTAGGCTATAAAGCTAGTTCAACTCTAGTGTAAAATTATTTTAACTAGCTTATAGAGCTAGTTCAACTCTAGTGTAAAATTATTTGTACAAGGTTATAGAGCTTGTTAAACTCTAGTGTAAAATTATTTGTACTAGGCAATAGAGCGAGTTCAACTCTAGTGTAAAATTATTTGTACTAGGCTATAGAGCTAGTTCAACTCTATTGTAAAATAATTTTAACTAGCTTATAGAGCTAGTTCAACTCTAGTGTAAAATTATTTGTACAAGGTTATAGAGCTTGTTAAACTCTAGTGTATATTTTTTTGTACTAGGCAATAGAGCGAGTTCAACTCTAGTGTAAAATTATTTGAACTAGGCTATAGAGCTAGTTCAACTCTAGTGTAAAATTATTTGAACTAGCTTATAGAGCGAGTTAAACTCTAGTGTAAAATTATTTGAACTAGCTTATAGAGCGAGTTCAACTCTATTGTAAAATTATCTGAACCAGCTTCTAGAGCTAGTTCAACTCTAGTGTAAAATTATTTGTACTAGCCTACAGAGCTAGTTCAACTCTAGTGTAAAATTATTTGAACTAGCTTATAGAGCGAGTTCAACTCTAGTGTAAAATTATTTGAACTAGCTTATAGAGCGAGTTCAACTCTATTGTAAAATTATTTGAACCAGCTTCTAGAGCTAGTTCAACTCTAGTGTAAAATTATTTGTACTAGCCTAAAGAGCTAGTTCAATTCTATTGTTAAATTATTTGTACAAGCTTATAGATCTAGTTCAATTATTGTGTAAAATTATTTGAACTAGCTTATAGAGCTAGTTCAACTCTAGTGTAAAATTATTTGAAGTAGCTTATAGAGCTAGTTCAATTCTAGTGTAAAATTATTTGTACTAGACTATAGAGCTAGTTCAACTCTAGTGTAAAATTATTTGAATTAGATTATAGAACTAGTTCAACTCTAGTGTAAAATTATTTGTACTAGGCTATAGAGCTAGTTCAACTCTAATGTAAAATTATTTGTTCTAGCTTATAGAACTAGTTCAACTCTAGTGTAAAATTATTTGTACTAGGCTATAGAGCTAGTTCAACTATAATGTAAAATTATTTGAACTAGCTTATAGAGCTAGTTCAACTCTAGTGTAATATTATTTGTACTAGACTATAGAGCTAGTTCAACTCTAGTGTAAAAATATTCGTACTAGTCTATAGAGCTAGTTCAACTCTAGTGTAAAATTATTCGTACTAGGCTATAGAGCTAGTTCAACTCTAATCTAAAATTACTTGAACTAGCTTATAGAGCTAGTTCAACTCTAGTGTAAAATTATTTGTACTAGACTATAGAGCTAGTTCAACTCTAGTGTAAAATTATTTGTACAAGCTTATAGAGCTAGTTCAATTATAGTGTAAAATTATTTGAACTAGCTTATAAAGCTAGTTCAACTATAGTGTACAATTATTTGAAGTAGCTTATAGAGCTAGTTCAACTCTAATGTAAAATTATTTGAACTAGGTTATAGAGCTAGTTCATCTCTAGTGTAAAATTATTTGAACCAGCTTCTAGAGCTAGTTCAACTATAGTGTAAAATTATTTGCACTAGCCTACAGAGCTAGTTCAACTCTGTTGTAAAATTATTTGTACAAGCTTATAGATCTAGTTCAATTCTTGTGTAAAATTATTTGACCTAGCTTATAGAGCTAGTTCAACTCTAGTGTAAAATTGTTTGAAGTAGCTTATAGAGCTAGTTCAACTCTAGTGTAAAATTATTTGTACAAGGTTATAGAGCTAGTTAAACTCTAGTGTAAAATTATTTGTACTAGGCAATAGAGCGAGTTCAACTCTAGTGTAAAATTATTTGTACTAGGCTATAGAGCTAGTTCAACTCTACTGTAAAATAGTTTAACTAGCTTATAGAACTAGTTCAACTCTAGTGTAAATTTTTTTGTACTCGGCCATATAGCTAGTTCAACTCTAGTGTAAAATAATTTGAACTAGCTAATAGAGCGATTTCAACTCTAGTGTAAAATTATTTGAACTAGCTTATAGAGCGAGTTCAACTCTATTGTAAAATTATTTGAACCAGCTTCTAGAGCTAGTTCAACTCTAGTGTAAAATTATTTGTACAAGGTTATAGAGCTAGTTAAACTCTAGTGTAAAATTATTTGTACTAGGCAATAGAGCGAGTTCAACTCTAGTGTAAATTTATTTGTACTAGGCTATAGAGCTAGTTCAACTCTACTGTAAAATAGTTTAACTAGCTTATAGAACTAGTTCAACTCTAGTGTACATTTTTTTGTACTAGGCCATATAGCTAGTTCAACTCTAGTGTAAAATTATTTGAACTAGCTTATAGAGCGAGTTAAACTCTAGTGTAAAATTATTTGAACTAGCTTATAGAGCGAGTTCAACTCTATTGTAAAATTATTTGAACCAGCTTCTAGAGCTAGTTCAACTCTAGTGTAAAATTATTTGTACTAGCTTATAGACCGAGTTCAACTCTAGTGTAAAATTATTTAAACTAACTTATAGAGCGAGTTCAACTCTATTGTAAAATTATTTGAACCAGCTTCTAGAGCTAGTTCAACTCTATTGTAAAATTATTTGTACTAGCCTAAAGAGCTAGTTCAATTCTATTGTAAAATTATTTGTACAAGCTTATAGATCTAGTTCAATTCTTGTGTAAAATTATTTGAACTAGCTTATAGAGCTAGTTCAACTCTAGTGTAAAATTATTTGAACTTGCTTATAGAGCTAGTTCAACTCTAGTGTAAAATTATTTGAAATCGATTATAGAACTAGTTCAACTCTAGTGTAAAATTATTTGTACTAGGCTATAGAGCTAGTTCAACTCTAATGTAAAATTATTTGTACTAGCTTATAGAACTAGTTCAACTCTAGTGTAAAATTATTTGTACTAGGCTATGGAGCTAGTTCAACTCTAATGTAAAATTATTTGAACTAGCTTATAGAGCTAGTTCAACTCTAGTGTAATATTATTTGTACTAGACTATAGAGCTAGTTCAACTCTAGTGTAAAAATATTTGTACTAGTCTATAGAGCTAGTTCAACTCTAGTGTAAAATTATTCGTACTAGGCTATAGAGCTAGTTCAACTCTAATCTAAAATTATTTGAACTAGCTTATAGAGCTAGTTCAACTCTAGTGTAAAATTATTTGTACTAGACTATAGAACTAGTTCAACTCTAGTGTAAAATGATTTGAACTAGATTATAGAACTAGTTCAACTCTAGTGTAAAATTATATGTACTAGGCTATAGAGCTAGTTCAACTCTAGTGTAAAATTATTTGTACAAGCTTATAGAGCTAGTTCAATTATAGTGTAAAATTATTTGAACTAGCTTATAAAGCTAGTTCAACTATAGTGTACAATTATTTGAAGTAGCTTATAGAGCTAGTTCAACTCTAATGTAAAATTATTTGAACTAGGTTATAGAGCTAGTTCATCTCTAGTGTAAAATTATTTGAACCAGCTTCTAGAGCTAGTTCAACTATAGTGTAAAATTATTTGCACTAGCCTACAGAGCTAGTTCAACTCTGTTGTAAAATTATTTGTACAAGCTTATAGATCTAGTTCAATTCTTGTGTAAAATTATTTGAACTAGCTTATAGAGCTAGTTCAACTCTAGTGTAAACTTATTTGAAGTAGCTTATAGAGCTAGTTCAACTCTATTGTAAAATTATTTGTACAAGGTTATAGAGCTAGTTAAACTCTAGTGTAAAATTATTTGTACTAGGCAATAGAGCGAGTTCAACTCTAGTGTAAAATTATTTGTACTAGGCTATAAAGCTAGTTCAACTCTACTGTAAATAGTTTAACTAGCTTATAGAACTAGTTCAACTCTAGTGTAATTTTTTTTGTACTAGGCCATATAGCTAGTTCAACTCTAGTGTAAAATTATTTGAACTAGCTTATAGAGCGAGTTAAACTCTAGTGTAAAATTATTTGAACTAGCTTATAGAGCGAGTTCAACTCTATTGTAAAATTATTTGAACCAGCTTCTAGAGCTAGTTCAACTCTAGTGTAAAATTATTTGTACTAGCTTATAGAGCGAGTTCAACTCTAGTGTAAAATTATTTAAACTAGCTTATAGAGCGAGTTCAACTCTATTATAAAATTATTTGAACCAGCTTCTAGAGCTAGTTCAACTCTAGTGTAAAATTATTTGTACTAGCCTAAAGAGCTAGTTCAATTCTATTGTAAAATTATTTGTACAAGCTTATAGATCTAGTTCAATTCTTGTGTAAAATTATTTGAACAAGCTTATAGAGCTAGTTCAGCTCTAGTGTAAAATTATTTGAAGTAGCTCATAGAGCTAGTTTAATTCTAGTGTAAAATTATTTGTACTAGACTATAGAGCTAGTTCAACTCTAGTGTAAAATTATTTGAATTCGATTATAGAACTAGTTCAACTCTAGTGTAAAATTATTTGTACTAGGCTATAGAGCTAGATCAACTCTAGTGTAAAATTATTTAAACTAGCTTATAGAGCGAGTTCAACTCTATTATAAAATTATTTGAACCAGCTTCTAGAGCTAGTTCAACTCTAGTGTAAAATTATTTGTACTAGCCTAAAGAGCTAGTTCAATTCTATTGTAAAATTATTTGTACAAGCTTATAGATCTAGTTCAATTCTTGTGTAAAATTATTTGAACAAGCTTATAGAGCTAGTTCAGCTCTAGTGTAAAATTATTTGAAGTAGCTCATAGAGCTAGTTTAATTCTAGTGTAAAATTATTTGTACTAGACTATAGAGCTAGTTCAACTCTAGTGTAAAATTATTTGAATTCGATTATAGAACTAGTTCAACTCTAGTGTAAAACTATTTGTACTAGGCTATAGAGCTAGATCAACTCTAATGTAAAATTATTTGTACTAGCCTATAGAACTAGTTCAACTCTAGTGTAAAATTATTTGTACTAGGCTATGGAGCTAGTTCAACTCTAATGTAAAATTATTTGAACTAGCTTATAGAGCTAGTTCAACTCTAGTGTAATATTATTTGTACTAGACTATAGAGCTAGTTCAACTCTAGTGTAAAAATATTTGTACTATTCTATAGAGCTAGTTCAACTCTAGTGTAAAATTATTCGTACTAGGCTATAGAGCTAGTTCAACTCTAATCTATAATTATTTTAACTAGCTTATAGAGCTAGTTCAACTCTAGTGTAAAATTATTTGTACTAGACTATAGAGCTAGTTCAACTCTAGTGTAAAATGATTTGAACTAGATTATAGAACTAGTTCAACTCTAGTGTAAAATTATATGTACTAGGCTATAGAGCTAGTTCAACTCTAGTGTAAAATTATTTGTACAAGCTTATAGAGCTAGTTCAATTATAGTGTAAAATTATTTGAACTAGCTTATAAAGCTAGTTCAACTATAGTGTACAATTATTTGAAGTAGCTTATAGAGCTAGTTCAACTCTAATGTAAAATTATTTGAACTAGGTTATAGAGCTAGTTCATCTCTAGTGTAAAATTATTTGAACCAGCTTCTAGAGCTAGTTCAACTATAGTGTAAAATTATTTGCACTAGCCTACAGAGCTAGTTCAACTCTGTTGTAAAATTATTTGTACAAGCTTATAGATCTAGTTCAATTCTTGTGTAAAATTATTTGAACTAGCTTATAGAGCTAGTTCAACTCTAGTGTAAAATTATTTGAAGTAGCTTATAGAGCTAGTTCAACTGTATTGTAAAATTATTTGTACAAGGTTATAGAGCTAGTTAAACTCTAGTGTAAAATTATTTGTACTAGGCAATAGAGCGAGTTCAACTCTAGTGTAAAATTATTTGTACTAGGCTATAGAGCTAGTTCAACTCTACTGTAAAATAGTTTAACTAGCTTATAGAACTAGTTCAACTCTAGTGTAAATTTTTTTGTACTAGGCCATATAGCTAGTTCAACTCTAGTGTAAAATTATTTGAACTAGCTTATAGAGCGAGTTAAACTCTAGTGTAAAATTATTTGAACTAGCTTATAGAGCGAGTTCAACTCTATTGTAAAAATATTTGAACCAGCTTCTAGAGCTAGTTCAACTCTAGTGTAAAATTATTTGTACTAGCTTATAGAGCGAGTTCAACTCTAGTGTAAAATTATTTAAACTAGCTTATAGAGCGAGTTCAACTCTATTTTAAAATTATTTGAACCAGCTTCTAGAGCTAGTTCAACTCTAGTGTAAAATTATTTGTACTAGCCTAAAGAGCTAGTTCAATTCTATTGTAAAATTATTTGTACAAGCTTATAGATCTAGTTCAATTCTTGTGTAAAATTATTTGAACTAGCTTATAGAGCTAGTTCAGCTCTAGTGTAAAATTATTTGAAGTAGCTCATAGAGCTAGTTTAATTCTAGTGTAAAATTATTTGTACTAGACTATAGAGCTAGTTCAACTCTAGTGTAAAATTATTTGAATTCGATTATAGTACAAGTTGAACTCTAGTGTAAAATTATTTGTACTAGGCTATAGAGCTAGTTCAACTCTAATGTAAAATTATTTGTACTAGCTTATAGAACTAGTTCAACTCTAGTGTAAAATTATTTGTACTAGGCTATGGAGCTAGTTCAACTCTAATGTAAAATTATTTGAACTAGCTTATAGAGCTAGTTCAACTCTAGTGTAATATTATTTGTACTAGACTATAGAGCTAGTTCAACTCTAGTGTAAAAATATTTGTACTAGTCTATAGAGCTAGTTCAACTCTAGTGTAAAATTATTCGTACTAGGCTATAGAGCTAGTTCAACTCTAATCTAAAATTATTTGAACTAGCTTATAGAGCTAGTTCAACTCTAGTGTAAAATTATTTGTACTAGACTATAGAGCTAGTTCAACTCTAGTGTAAAATGATTTGAACTAGATTATAGAACTAGTTCAACTCTAGTGTAAAATTATATGTACTAGGCTATAGAGCTAGTTCAACTCTAGTGTAAAATTATTTGTACAAGCTTATAGAGCTAGTTCAATTATAGTGTAAAATTATTTGAACTAGCTTATAAAGCTAGTTCAACTATAGTGTACAATTATTTGAAGTAACTTATAGAGCTAGTTCAACTCTAATGTAAAATTATTTGAATTAGGTTATAGAGCTAGTTCATCTCTAGTGTAAAATTATTTGAACCAGCTTCTAGAGCTAGTTCAACTATAGTGTAAAATTATTTGCACTAGCCTACAGAGCTAGTTCAACTCTGTTGTAAAATTATTTGTACAAGCTTATAGATCTAGTTCAATTCTTGTGTAAAATTATTTGAACTAGCTTATAGAGCTAGTTCAACTCTAGTGTAAAATTATTTGAAGAAGCTTATAGAGCTAGTTCAACTGTATTGTAAAATTATTTGTACAAGGTTATAGAGCTAGTTAAACTCTAGTGTAAAATTATTTGTACTAGGCAATAGAGCGACTTCAACTCTAGTGTAAAATTATTTGTACTAGGCTATAGAGCTAGTTCAACTCTACTGTAAAATAGTTTAACTAGCTTATAGAACTAGTTCAACTCTAGTGTAAATTTTTTTGTACTAGGCCATATAGCTAGTTCAACTCTAGTGTAAAATTATTTGAACTAGCTTATAGAGCGAGTTCAACTCTAGTGTAAAATTATTTGAACTAGCTTATAGAGCGAGTTCAACTCTATTGTAAAATTATTTGAACCAGCTTCTAGAGCTAGTTCAACTCTAGTGTAAAATTATTTGTACAAGGTTATAGAGCTAGTTAAACTCTAGTGTAAAATTATTTGTACTAGGCAATAGAGCGAGTTCAAGTCTAGTGTAAAATTATTTGTACTAGGCTATAGAGCTAGTTCAACTCTACTGTAAAATAGTTTAACTAGCTTATAGAACTATTTCAACTCTAGTGTAAATTTTTTTGTACTAGGCCATATAGCTAGTTCAACTCTAGTGTAAAATTATTTCAACTAGCTTATAGAGCGAGTTCAACTCTAGCGTAAAATTATTTGAACTAGCTTATAGAGCGAGTTCAACTCTATTGTAAAATTATTTGAACCAGCTTCTAGAGCTAGTTCAACTCTAATGTAAAATTATTTGAACTAGCTTATAGATCTAGTTCAACTCTAGTGTAATATTATTTGTACTAGACTATAGAGCTAGTTCAACTCTAGTGTAAAATTATTTGTACTAGGCTATAAAGCTAGTTCAACTTTAGTGTAAAATTATTTGAACTAGCTTATAGAGCGAGTTCAACTCTAGTGTAAAATTATTTGAACTAGCTTATAGAGCGAGTTCAACTCTATTGTAAAATTATTTGAACCAGCTTCTAGAGCTAGTTCAACTCTAGTGTAGAAATATTTGTACTAGGCTAAAGAGCTAGTTCAATTCTATTGTAAAATTATTTGTACAAGCTTATAGATCTAGTTCAATTCTTGTGTAAAATTATTAGAACTAGCTTATAGAGCTAGTTCAACTCTAGTGTAAAATTATTTGAAGAAGCTTATAGAGCTAGTTCAATTCTAGTGTAAAATTATTTGTACTAGACTATAGAGCTAGTTCAACTCTTGTGTAAAATTATTTGAATTAGATTATAGAACTAGTTCAACTCTAGTGTAAAATTATTTGTACTAGGCTATAGAGCGAGTTCAACTCTAATGCAAAATTATTTGTACTAGCTTATAGAACTAGTTCAACTCTAGTGTAAAATTATTTGTACTAGGCTATAGAGCTAGTTCAACTATAATGTAAAATTATTTGAACTAGCTTATAGAGGTAGTTCAGCTATAATGTAAAATTATTTGTACTAGGCTATAGAGCTAGTTCAACCCTAGAGTAAAATTATTTGAACTAGCTTATAGAGCAAGTTCAACTCTAGTGTAAAATTATTTGTACTAGGCTATAGAGCTAGTTCGAATCTAGGGTAAAATTATTTTAACTAGCTTATAGTGCTAGTTAAACTCTAGTGTAAAAATATTTGTACTAGGCTATAGAGCGAGTTCAACTCTAGTGTAAAATTATTTTAACTAGCTTATAGAGCGAGTTCAACTCTATTGTAAAATTATTTGAACCAGCTTCTAGAGCTAGTTCAACTCTAGTGTAAAATTATTTGTACAAGGTTATAGAGCTAGTAAACCCTAGTGTAAAATTATTTGTACTAGGCAATAGAGCGAGTTCAACTCTAGTGTAAAATTATTTGTACTAGGCTATAGAGCTAGTTCAACTCTACTGTAAAATAGTTTAACTAGCTTATAGAACTATTTCAACTCTAGTGTAAATTTTTTTGTACTAGGCCATATAGCTAGTTCAACTCTAGTGTAAAATTATTTGAACTAGCTTATAGAGCGAGTTCAACTCTAGTGTAAAATTATTTGAACTAGCTTATAGAGCGAATTCAACTCTATTGTAAAATTATTTGAACCAGCTTCTAGAGCTAGTTCAACTCTAATGTAAAATTATTTGAACTAGCTTATAGATCTAGTTCAACTCTAGTGTAATATTATTTGTACTAGACTATAGAGCTAGTTCAACTCTAGTGTAAAATTATTTGTACTAGGCTATAAAGCTAGTTCAACTTTAGTGTAAAATTATTTGAACTAGCTTATAGAGCGAGTTCAACTCTAGTGTAAAATTATTTGAACTAGCTTATAGAGCGAGTTCAACTCTATTGTAGAATTATTTGAACCAGCTTCTAGAGCTAGTTCAACTCTAGTGTAGAAATATTTGTACTAGGCTAAAGAGCTAGTTCAAGTCTATTGTAAAATTATTTGTACAAGCTTATAGATCTAGTTCAATTCTTGTGTAAAATTATTTGAACTAGCTTATAGAGCTAGTTCAACTCTAGTGTAAAATTATTTGAAGTAGCTTATAGAGCTAGTTCAATTCTAGTGTAAAATTATTTGTACTAGACTATAGAGCTAGTTCAACTCTATTGTAAAATTATTTGAATTAGATTATAGAACTAGTTCAACTCTAGTGTAAAATTATTTGTACTAGGCTATAGAGCTAGTTCAACTCTAATGTAAAATTATTTGTACTAGCTTATAGAACTAGTTCCACTCTAGTGTAAAATTATTTGTACTAGGCTATAGAGCTAGTTCAACTATAATGTATAATTATTTGAACTAGCTTATAGAGCTAGTTCAACTCTAGTGTAATATTATTTGTACTAGACTATAGAGCTAGTTCAACTCTAGTGTAAAATTATTTGTACTAGTCTATAGAGCTAGTTCAACTCTAGTGTAAAATTATTCGTACTAGGCTATAGAGCTAGTTCAACTCTAATCTAACATTATTTGAACTAGCTTATAGAGCTAGTTCAACTCTAGTGTAAAATTATTTGTACTAGACTATAGAGCTAGTTCAACTCTAGTGTAAAATTATTTGAACTAGATTATAGAACTAGTTCAACTCTAGTGTAAAATTATATGTACTAGGCTATAGAGCTAGTTCAACTCTAGTGTAAAATTATTTGTACAAGCTTATAGAGCTAGTTCAATTATAGTGTAAAATTATTTGAACTAGGTTATAAAGCTAGTTCAACTATAGTGTACAATTATTTGAAGTAGCTTATAGAGCTAGTTCAACTCTAATGTAAAATTATTTGAACTAGGTTATAGAGCTAGTTCATCTCTAGTGTAAAATTATTTGAACCAGCTTCTATAGCTAGTTCAACTATAGTGTAAAATTATTTGCACTAGCCTACAGAGCTAGTTCAACTCTGTTGTAAAATTATTTGTACAAGCTTATCGATCTAGTTCAATTCTTGTGTAAAATTAAGAACTAGCTTATAGAGCTAGTTCAACTCTAGTGTAAAATTATTTGAAGTAGCTTATAGAGCTAGTTCAACTCTAGTGTAAAATTATTTGTACAAGGTTATAGAGCTAGTTAAACTCTAGTGTAAAATTATTTGTACTAGGCAATAGAGCGAGTTCAATTCTAGTGTAAAATTATTTGTACTAGGCTATAGAGCTAGTTCAACTCTACTGTAAAATAGTTTAACTAGCTTATAGAACTAGTTCAACTCTAGTGTAAATTTTTCTGTACTAGGCCATATAGCTAGTTCAACTCTAGTGTAAAATTATTTGAACTAGCTTATAGAGCGAGTTCAACTCTAGTGTAAAATTATTTGAACTAGCTTATAGAGCGAGTTCAACTCTATTGTAAAATTATTTGAACCAGCTTCTAGAGCTAGTTCAACTCTAGTATAAAATTATTTGTACAAGGTTATAGAGCTAGTTAAACTCTAGTGTAAAATTATTTGTACTAGGCAATAGAGCGAGTTCAACTCTAGTGTAAAATTATTTGTACTAGGCTATAGAGCTAGTTCAACACTACTGTAAAATAGTTTAACTAGCTTATAGAACTAGTTCAACTCTAGTGTAATTTTTTTTGTACTAGGCCATATAGCTAGTTCAACTCTAGTGTAAAATTATTTGAACTAGCTTATAGACCGAGTTCAACTCTAGTGTAAAATTATTTGAACTAGCTGATAGAGCGAGTTCAACTCTATTGTAAAACTATTTGAACCAGCTTCTAGAGCTAGTTCAACTCTAATGTAAAATTATTTGAACTAGCTTATAGATCTAGTTCAACTCTAGTGTAATATTATTTGTACTAGACTATAGAGCTAGTTCAACTCTAGTGTAAAATTATTTGTACTAGGCTATAAAGCTAGTTCAACTTAGTGTAAAATTATTTGAACTAGCTTATAGAGCGAGTTCAACTCTAGTGTAAAATTATTTAAACTAGCTTATAGAGCGAGTTCAACTCTATTGTAAAATTATTTGAACCAGCTTCTAGAGCTAGTTCAACTCTAGTGTAGAAATATTTGTACTAGGCTATAGAGCTAGTTCAACTCTAGTGTAAAATTATTTGTACTAGGCTATAGAGCTAGTTCAACTCTACTGTAAAATAGTTTAACTAGCTTATAGAACTAGTTCAACTCTAGTGTAAATTTTTTGTTACTAGGCCATATAGCTAGTTCAACTCTAGTGTGAAATTATTTGTTCTAGGCTATAGAGCTAGTTCAACTCTAGTGTAAAATTATTTGAACTAGCCTATAGAGCTAGTTCAACTATAGTGTAAAATTATTTGTACTAGGCTATAGAGCTACTTCAACTCTAGTGTAAAATTATTTGAACTAGCTCATAGAGCTAGTTCAACTCTATTGTAATATTATTTGTACTAGACTATAGAGCTAGTTCAACTCTAGTGTAAAAATATTTGTACTAGTCTATAGAGCTAGTTCAACTCTAGTGTAAAATTATTCGTACTAGGCTATAGAGCTAGTTCAACTCTAATCTAAAATTATTTGAACTAGCTTATAGAGCTAGTTCAACTCTAGTGTAAAATTATTTGTACTAGACTATAGAGCTAGTTCAACTCTAGTGTAAAATGATTTGAACTAGATTATAGAACTAGTTCAACTCTAGTGTAAAATTATATGTACTAGGCTATAGAGCTAGTTCAACTCTAGTGTAAAATTATTTGTACAAGCTTAAAGAGCTAGTTCAATTATAGTGTAAAATTATTTGAACTAGCTTATAAAGCTAGTTCAACTATAGTGTACAATTATTTGAAGTAGCTTATAGAGCTAGTTCAACTCTAATGTAAAATTATTTGAACTAGGTTATAGAGCTAGTTCATCTCTAGTGTAAAATTATTTGAACCAGCTTCTAGAGCTAGTTCAACTATAGTGTAAAATTATTTGCACTAGCCTACAGAGCTAGTTCAACTCTGTTGTAAAATTATTTGTACAAGCTTATAGATCTAGTTCAATTCTTGTGTAAAATTATTTGAACTAGCTTATAGAGCTAGTTCAACTCTAGTGTAAAATTATTTGAAGTAGCTTATAGAGCTAGTTCAACTATATTGTAAAATTATTTGTACAAGGTTATAGAGCTAGTTAAACTCTAGTGTAAAATTATTTGTACTAGGCTATAGAGCTAGTTCAACTCTACTGTAAAATAGTTTAACTAGCTTATAGAACTAGTTCAACTCTAGTGTAAATTTTTTTGTACTAGGCCATATAGCTAGTTCAACTCTAGTGTAAAATTATTTGAACTAGCTTATAGAGCGAGTTCAACTCTAGTGTAAAATTATTTGAACTAGCTTATAGAGCGAGTTCAACTTTATTGTAAAATTATTTGAACCAGCTTCTAGAGCTAGTTCAAATCTAGTGTAAAATTATTTGTACTAGCTTATAGAGCTAGTTCAACTCTAGTGTAAAATTATTTAAACTAGCTTATAGAGCGAGTTCAACTCTATTGTAAAATTATTTGAACCAGCTTCTAGAGCTAGTTCAACTCTAGTGTAAAATTATTTGTACTAGCCTAAAGAGCTAGTTCAATTCTATTGTAAAATTATTTGTACAAGCTTATAGATATAGTTCAATTCTTGTGTAAAATTATTTGAACTAGCTTATAGAGCTAGTTCAGCTCTAGTGTAAAATTATTTGAAGTAGCTCATAGAGCTAGTTTAATTCTAGTGTAAAATTATTTGTACTAGACTATAGAGCTAGTTCAACTCTAGTGTAAAATTATTTGAATTCGATTATAGAACTAGTTCAACTCTAGTGTAAAATTATTTGTACTAGGCTATAGAGCTAGTTCAACTCTAATGTAAAATTATTTGTACTAGCTTATAGAACTAGTTCAACTCTAGTGTAAAATTATTTGTACTAGGCTATGGAGCTAGTTCAACTCTAATGTAAAATTATTTGAACTAGCTTATAGAGCTAGTTCAACTCTAGTGTAATATTATTTGTACTAGACTATAGAGCTAGTTCAACTCTAGTGTAAAAATATTTGTACTAGTCTATAGAGCTAGTTCAACTCTAGTGTAAAATTATTCGTACTAGGCTATAGAGCTAGTTCAACTCTAATCTAAAATTATTTGAACTAGCTTATAGAGCTAGTTCAACTCTAGTGTAAAATTATTTGTACTAGACTATAGAGCTAGTTCAACTCTAGTGTAAAATGATTTGAACTAGATTATAGAACTAGTTCAACTCTAGTGTAAAATTATATGTACTAGGCTATAGAGCTAGTTCAACTCTAGTGTAAAATTATTTGTACAAGCTTATAGAGCTAGTTCAATTATAGTGTAAAATTATTTGAACTAGCTTATAAAGCTAGTTCAACTATAGTGTACAATTATTTGAAGTAGCTTATAGAGCTAGTTCAACTCTAATGTAAAATTATTTGAACTAGGTTATAGAGCTAGTTCATCTCTAGTGTAAAATTATTTGAACCAGCTTCTAGAGCTAGTTCAACTATAGTGTAAAATTATTTGCACTAGCCTACAGAGTTAGTTCAACTCTGTTGTAAAATTATTTGTACAAGCTTATAGATCTAGTTCAATTCTTGTGTAAAATTATTTGAACTAGCTTATAGAGCTAGTTCAACTCTAGTGTAAAATTATTTGAAGTAGCTTATAGAGCTAGTTCAACTGTATTGTAAAATTATTTGTACAAGGTTATAGAGCTAGTTAAACTCTAGTGTAAAATTATTTGTACTAGGCAATAGAGCGAGTTCAACTCTAGTGTAAAATTATTTGTACTAGGCTATAGAGCTAGTTCAACTCTACTGTAAAATAGTTTAACTAGCTTATAGAACTAGTTCAACTCTAGTGTAAATTTTTTTGTACTAGGCCATATAGCTAGTTCAACTCTAGTGTAAAATTATTTGAACTAGCTTATAGAGCGAGTTCAACTCTAGTGTAAAATTATTTGAACTAGCTTATAGAGCGAGTTCAACTCTATTGTAAAATTATTTGAACCAGCTTCTAGAGCTAGTTCAACTCTAGTGTAAAATTATTTGTACAAGGTTATAGAGCTAGTTAAACTCTAGTGTAAAATTATTTGTACTAGGCAATAGAGCGAGTTCAACTCTAGTGTAAAATTATTTGTACTAGGCTATAGAGCTAGTTCAACTCTACTGTAAAATAGTTTAACTAGCTTATAGAACTATTTCAACTCTAGTGTAATTTTTTTTGTACTAGGCCATATAGCTAGTTCAACTCTAGTGTAAAATTATTTCAACTAGCTTATAGAGCGAGTTCAACTCTAGCGTAAAATTATTTGAACTAGCTTATAGAGCAATTCAACTCTATTGTAAAATTATTTGAACCAGCTTCTAGAGCTAGTTCAACTCTAATGTAAAATTATTTGAACTAGCTTATAGATCTAGTTCAACTCTAGTGTAATATTATTTGTACTAGACTATAGAGCTAGTTCAACTCTAGTGTAAAATTATTTGTACTAGGCTATAAAGCTAGTTCAACTTTAGTGTAAAATTATTTGAACTAGCTTATAGAGCGAGTTCAACTCTAGTGTAAAATTATTTGAACTAGCTTATAGAGCGAGTTCAACTCTATTGTAAAATTATTTGAACCAGCTTCTAGAGCTAGTTCAACTCTAGTGTAGAAATATTTGTACTAGGCTAAAGAGCTAGTTCAATTCTATTGTAAAATTATTTGTACAAGCTTATAGATCTAGTTCAACTCTTGTGTAAAATTATTAGAACTAGCTTATAGAGCTAGTTCAACTCTAGTGTAAAATTATTTGAAGTAGCTTATAGAGCTAGTTCAATTCTAGTGTAAAATTATTTGTACTAGACTATAGAGCTAGTTCAACTCTAGTGTAAAATTATTTGAATTAGATTATAGAACTAGTTCAACTCTAGTGTAAAATTATTTGTACTAGGCTATAGAGCGAGTTCAACTCTAATGTAAAATTATTTGTACTAGCTTATAGAACTAGTTCAACTCTAGTGTAAAATTATTTGTACTAGGCTATAGAGCTAGTTCAACTATAATGTAAAATTATTTGAACTAGCTTATAGAGGTAGTTCAGCTATAGTGTAAAATTATTTGAACTAGCTTATAGAGCGAGTTCAACTCTAGTGTAAAATTATTTGAACTAGCTTATAGAGCGAGTTCAACTCTATTGTAAAATTATTTGAACCAGCTTCTAGAGCTAGTTCAACTCTAATGTAAAATTATTTGAACTAGCTTCTAGATCTAGTTCAACTCTAGTGTAATATTATTTGTACTAGACTATAGAGCTAGTTCAACTCTAGTGTAAAATTATTTGTACTAGGCTATAAAGCTAGTTCAACTTTAGTGTAAAATTATTTGAACTAGCTTATAGAGCGAGTTCAACTCTAGTGTAAAATTATTTGAACTAGCTTATAGAGCGAGTTCAACTCTATTGTAAAATTATTTGAACCAGCTTCTAGAGCTAGTTCAACTCTAGTGTAGAAATATTTGTACTAGGCTAAAGAGCTAGTTCAAGTCTATTGTAAAATTATTTGTACAAGCTTATAGATCTAGTTCAATTCTTGTGTAAAATTATTTGAACTAGCTTATAGAGCTAGTTCAACTCTAGTGTAAAATTATTTGAAGTAGCTTATAGAGCTAGTTCAATTCTAGTGTAAAATTATTTGTACTAGACTATAGAGCTAGTTCAACTCTATTGTAAAATTATTTGAATTAGATTATAGAACTAGTTCAACTCTAGTGTAAAATTATTTGTACTAGGCTATAGAGCTAGTTCAACTCTAATGTAAAATTATTTGTACTAGCTTATAGAACTAGTTCAACTCTAGTGTAAAATTATTTGTACTAGGCTATAGAGCTAGTTCAACTATAATGTATAATTATTTGAACTAGCTTATAGAGCTAGTTCAACTCTAGTGTAATATTATTTGTACTAGACTATAGAGCTAGTTCAACTCTAGTGTAAAATTATTTGTACTAGTCTATAGAGCTAGTTCAACTCTAGTGTAAAATTATTTGTACTAGCTTATAGAACTAGTTCAACTCTAGTGTAAAATTATTTGTACTAGGCTATAGAGCTAGTTCAACTATAATGTATAATTATTTGAACTAGCTTATAGAGCTAGTTCAACTCTAGTGTAATATTATTTGTACTAGACTATAGAGCTATTTCAACTCTAGTGTAAAATTATTTGTACTAGATTATAGAACTAGTTCAACTCTAGTGTAAAATTATATGTACTAGGCTATAGAGCTAGTTCAACTCTAGTGTAAAATTATTTGTACAAGCTTATAGAGCTAGTTCAATTATAGTGTAAAATTATTTGAACTAGCTTATAAAGCTAGTTCAACTATAGTGTACAATTATTTGAAGTAGCTTATAGAGCTAGTTCAACTCTAATGTAAAATTATTTGAACTAGGTTATAGAGCTAGTTCATCTCTAGTGTAAAATTATTTGAACCAGCTTCTAGAGCTAGTTCAACTATAGTGTAAAATTATTTGCACTAGCCTACAGAGCTAGTTCAACTCTGTTGTAAAATTATTTGTACAAGCTTATAGATCTAGTTCAATTCTTGTGTAAAATTATTTGAACTAGCTTATAGAGCTAGTTAACCTCTAGTGTAAAATTATTTGAAGTAGCTTATAGAGCTAGTTCAACTCTAGTGTAAAATTATTTGTACAAGGTTATAGAGCTAGTTAAACTCTAGTGTAAAATTATTTGTACTAGGCAATAGAGCGAGTTCAATTCTAGTGTAAAATTATTTGTACTAGGCTATAGAGCTAGTTCAACTCTACTGTAAAATAGTTTAACTAGCTTATAGAACTAGTTCAACTCTAGTGTAAATTTTTCTGTACTAGGCCATATAGCTAGTTCAACTCTAGTGTAAAATTATTTGAACTAGCTTATAGAGCGAGTTCAACTCTAGTGTAAAATTATTTGAACTAGCTTATAGAGCGAGTTCAACTCTATTGTAAAATTATTTGAACCAGCTTCTAGAGCTAGTTCAACTCTAGTATAAAATTATTTGTACAAGGTTATAGAGCTAGTTAAACTCTAGTGTAAAATTATTTGTACTAGGCAATAGAGCGAGTTCAACTCTAGTGTAAAATTATTTGAACCAGCTTCTAGAGCTAGTTCAACTCTAATGTAAAATTATTTGAACTAGCTTATAGATCTAGTTCAACTCTAGTGTAATATTATTTGTACTAGACTATAGAGCTAGTTCAACTCTAGTGTAAAATTATTTGTACTAGGCTATAAAGCTAGTTCAACTTTAGTGTAAAATTATTTGAACTAGCTTATAGAGCGAGTTCAACTCTAGTGTAAAATTATTTGAACTAGACTATAGAGCTAGTTCAACTCTAGTGTAAAATTATTTGAACCAGCTTCTAGAGCTAGTTCAACTCTAGTGTAGAAATATTTGTACTAGGCTAAAGAGCTAGTTCAAGTCTAGTATAAAATTATTTGTACAAGGTTATAGAGCTAGTTAAACTCTAGTGTAAAATTATTTGTACTAGGCAATAGAGCGAGTTCAACTCTAGTGTAAAATTATTTGAACCAGCTTCTAGAGCTAGTTCAACTCTAATGTAAAATTATTTGAACTAGCTTATAGATCTAGTTCAACTCTAGTGTAATATTATTTGTACTAGACTATAGAGCTAGTTCAACTCTAGTGTAAAATCATTTGTACTAGGCTATAAAGCTAGTTCAACTTTAGTGTAAAATTATTTGAACTAGCTTATAGAGCGAGTTCAACTCTAGTGTAAAATTATTTGAACTAGACTATAGAGCTAGTTCAACTCTAGTGTAAAATTATTCGTACTAGGCTATAGAGCTAGTTCAACTCTAATCTAAAATTATTTGAACTAGCTTATAGAGCTAGTTCAACTCTAGTGTAAAATTATTTGTACTAGACTATAGAGCTAGTTCAACTCTAGTGTAAAATTATTTGAACTAGATTATAGAACTAGTTCAACTCTAGTGTAAAATTATATGTACTAGGCTATAGAGCTAGTTCAACTCTAGTGTAAAATTATTTGTACAAGCTTATAGAGCTAGTTCAATTATAGTGTAAAATTATTTGAACTAGCTTATAAAGCTAGTTCAACTATAGTGTACAATTATTTGAAGTAGCTTATAGAGCTAGTTCAACTCTAATGTAAAATTATTTGAACTAGGTTATAGAGCTAGTTCATCTCTAGTGTAAAATTATTTGAACCAGCTTCTAGAGCTAGTTCAACTATAGTGTAAAATTAATTGCACTAGCCTACAGAGCTAGTTCAACTCTGTTGTAAAATTATTTGTACAAGCTTATAGATCTAGTTCAATTCTTGTGTAAAATTATTTGAACTAGCTTATAGAGCTAGTTCAACTCTAGTGTAAAATTATTTGAAGTAGCTTATAGAGCTAGTTCAACTCTAGTGTAAAATTATTTGAACCAGCTTCTAGAGCTAGTTCAACTCTAGTGTAGAAATATTTGTACTAGGCTAAAGAGCTAGTTCAACTCTAGTATAAAATTATTTGTACAAGGATATAGAGCTAGTTAAACTCTAGTGTAAAATTATTTGTACTAGGCAATAGAGCGAGTTCAACTCTAGTGTAAAATTATTTGAACCAGCTTCTAGAGCTAGTTCAACTCTAATGTAAAATTATTTGAACTAGACTATAGAGCTAGTTCAACTCTAGTGTAAAATTATTTGAACCAGCTTCTAGAGCTAGTTCAACTCTAGTGTAGAAATATTTGTACTAGGCTAAAGAGCTAGTTCAAGTCTAGTATAAAATTATTTGTACAAGGTTATAGAGCTAGTTAAACTCTAGTGTAAAATTATTTGTACTAGGCAATAGAGCGAGTTCAACTCTAGTGTAAAATTATTTGAACCAGCTTCTAGAGCTAGTTCAACTCTAATGTAAAATTATTTGAACTAGCTTATAGATCTAGTTCAACTCTAGTGTAATATTATTTGTACTAGACTATAGAGCTAGTTCAACTCTAGTGTAAAATCATTTGTACTAGGCTATAAAGCTAGTTCAACTTTAGTGTAAAATTATTTGAACTAGCTTATAGAGCGAGTTCAACTCTAGTGTAAAATTATTTGAACTAGACTATAGAGCTAGTTCAACTCTAGTGTAAAATTATTCGTACTAGGCTATAGAGCTAGTTCAACTCTAATCTAAAATTATTTGAACTAGCTTATAGAGCTAGTTCAACTCTAGTGTAAAATTATTTGTACTAGACTATAGAGCTAGTTCAACTCTAGTGTAAAATTATTTGAACTAGATTATAGAACTAGTTCAACTCTAGTGTAAAATTATATGTACTAGGCTATAGAGCTAGTTCAACTCTAGTGTAAAATTATTTGTACAAGCTTATAGAGCTAGTTCAATTATAGTGTAAAATTATTTGAACTAGCTTATAAAGCTAGTTCAACTATAGTGTACAATTATTTGAAGTAGCTTATAGAGCTAGTTCAACTCTAATGTAAAATTATTTGAACTAGGTTATAGAGCTAGTTCATCTCTAGTGTAAAATTATTTGAACCAGCTTCTAGAGCTAGTTCAACTATAGTGTAAAATTAATTGCACTAGCCTACAGAGCTAGTTCAACTCTGTTGTAAAATTATTTGTACAAGCTTATAGATCTAGTTCAATTCTTGTGTAAAATTATTTGAACTAGCTTATAGAGCTAGTTCAACTCTAGTGTAAAATTATTTGAAGTAGCTTATAGAGCTAGTTCAACTCTAGTGTAAAATTATTTGAACCAGCTTCTAGAGCTAGTTCAACTCTAGTGTAGAAATATTTGTACTAGGCTAAAGAGCTAGTTCAACTCTAGTATAAAATTATTTGTACAAGGATATAGAGCTAGTTAAACTCTAGTGTAAAATTATTTGTACTAGGCAATAGAGCGAGTTCAACTCTAGTGTAAAATTATTTGAACCAGCTTCTAGAGCTAGTTCAACTCTAATGTAAAATTATTTGAACTAGCTTATAGATCTAGTTCAACTCTAGTGTAATATTATTTGTACTAGACTATAGAGCTAGTTCAACTCTAGTGTAAAATTATTTGTACTAGGCTATAAAGCTAGTTCAACTTTAGTGTAAAATTATTTGAACTAGCTTATAGAGCGAGTTCAACTCTAGTGTAAAATTATTTGAATTAGCTTATAGAGCGAGTTCAACTCTATTGTAAAATTATTTGAACCAGCTTCTAGAGCTAGTTCAACTCTAGTGTAGAAATATTTGTACTAGGCTAAAGAGCTAGTTCAAGTCTATTGTAAAATTATTTGTACAAGCTTATAGATCTAGTTCAATTCTTGTGTAAAATTATTTGAACTAGCTTATAGAGCTAGTTCAACTCTAGTGTAAAATTATTTGAAGTAGCTTATAGAGCTAGTTCAATTCTAGTGTAAAATTATTTGTACTAGACTATAGAGCTAGTTCAACTCTATTGTAAAATTATTTGAATTAGATTATAGAACTAGTTCAACTCTAGTGTAAAATTATTTGTACTAGGCTATAGAGCTAGTTCAACTCTAATGTAAAATTATTTGTACTAGCTTATAGAACTAGTTCAACTCTAGTGTAAAATTATTTGTACTAGGCTATAGAGCTAGTTCAACTATAATGTATAATTATTTGAACTAGCTTATAGAGCTAGTTCAACTCTAGTGTAATATTATTTGTACTAGACTATAGAGCTAGTTCAACTCTAGTGTAAAATTATTTGTACTAGTCTATAGAGCTAGTTCAACTCTAGTGTAAAATTATTTGTACTAGGCTATAGAGCTAGTTCAACTCTAGTGTAAAATTATTTGTACAAGCTTATAGAGCTAGTTCAATTATAGTGTAAAATTATTTGAACTAGCTTATAAAGCTAGTTCAACTATAGTGTACAATTATTTGAAGTGCTTATAGAGCTAGTTCAACTCTAATGTAAAATTATTTGAACTAGGTTATAGAGCTAGTTCATCTCTAGTGTAAAATTATTTGAACCAGCTTCTAGAGCTAGTTCAACTATAGTGTAAAATTATTTGCACTAGCCTACAGAGCTAGTTCAACTATGTTGTAAAATTATTTGTACAAGCTTATAGATCTAGTTCAATTCTTGTGTAAAATTATTTGAACTAGCTTATAGAGCTAGTTCAACTCTAGTGTAAAATTATTTGAAGTAGCTTATAGAGCTAGTTCAACTCTAGTGTAAAATTATTTGTACAAGGTTATAGAGCTAGTTAAACTCTAGTGTAAAATTATTTGTACTAGGCAATAGAGCGAGTTCAATTCTAGTGTAAAATTATTTGTACTAGGCTATAGAGCTAGTTCAACTCTACTGTAAAATAGTTTAACTAGCTTATAGAACTAGTTCAACTCTAGTGTAAATTTTTCTGTACTAGGCCATATAGCTAGTTCAACTCTAGTGTAAAATTATTTGAACTAGCTTATAGAGCGAGTTCAACTCTAGTGTAAAATTATTTGAACTAGCTTGTAGAGCGAGTTCAACTCTATTGTAAAATTATTTGAACCAGCTTCTAGAGCTAGTTCAACTCTAGTATAAAATTATTTGTACATGGTTATAGAGCTAGTTAAACTCTAGTGTAAAATTATTTGTACTAGGCAATAGAGCGAGTTCAACTCTAGTGTAAAATTATTTGTACTAGGCTATAGAGCTAGTTCAACTCTACTGTAAAATAGTTTAACTAGCTTATAGAACTAGTTCAACTCTAGTGTAAATTTTTTTGTACTAGGCCATATAGCTAGTTCAACTCTAGTGTAAAATTATTTGAACTAGCTTATAGACCGAGTTCAACTCTAGTGTAAAATTATTTGAACTAGCTGATAGAGCGAGTTCAACTCTATTGTAAAACTATTTGAACCAGCTTCTAGAGCTAGTTCAACTCTAATGTAAAATTATTTGAACTAGCATATAGATCTAGTTCAACTCTAGTGTAATATTATTTGTACTAGACTATAGAGCTAGTTCAACTCTAGTGTAAAATTATTTGTACTAGGCTATAAAGCTAGTTCAACTTAGTGTAAAATTATTTGAACTAGCTTATAGAGCGAGTTCAACTCTAGTGTAAAATTATTTGAACTAGCTTATAAAGCGAGTTCAACTCTATTGTAAAATTATTTGAACCAGCTTCTATAGCTAGTTCAACTCTAGTGTAGAAATATTTGTACTAGGCTATAGAGCTAGTTCAACTCTAGTGTAAAATTATTTGTACTAGGCTATAGAGCTAGTTCAACTATACTGTAAAATAGTTTAACTAGCTTATAGAACTAGTTCAACTCTAGTGTAAATTTTTTTGTACTAGGCCATATAGCTAGTTCAACTCTAGTGTAAAATTATTTGAACTAGCTTATAGACCGAGTTCAACTCTAGTGTAAAATTATTTGAACTAGCTTATAGAGCGAGTTCAACTCTATTGTAAAATTATTTGAACCAGCTTCTAGAGCTAGTTCAACTCTAATGTAAAATTATTTGAACTAGCTTATAGATCTAGTTCAACTCTAGTGTAATATTATTTGTACTAGACTATAGAGCTAGTTCAACTCTAGTGTAAAATTATTTGTACTAGGCTATAAAGCTAGTTCAACTTTAGTGTAAAATTATTTGAACTAGCTTATAGAGCGAGTTCAACTCTAGTGTAAAATTATTTGAACTAGCCTATAGAGCGAGTTCAACTCTATTGTAAAATTATTTGAACCAGCTTCTAGAGCTAGTTCAACTCTAGTGTAGAAATATTTTTACTAGGCTAAAGAGCTAGTTCAATTCTATTGTAAAATTATTTGTACAAGCTTATAGATCTAGTTCAATTCTTGTGTAGAATTATTTGAACTAGCTTATAGAGCTAGTTCAACTCTAGTATAAAATTATTTGAAGTAGCTTATAGAGCTAGTTCAATTCTAGTGTAAAATTATTTGTACAAGACTATAGAGCTAGTTCAACTCTAGTGTAAAATTATTTGAATTAGATTATAGAACTAGTTCAACACTAGTGTAAAATTATTTGTACTAGGCTATAGAGCTAGTTCAACTCTAATGTAAAATTATTTGTACTAGCTTATAGAACTAGATCAACTCTAGTGTAAAATTATTTGTACTAGGCTATAGAGCTAGTTCAACTATAATGTAAAATTATTTGAACTAGCTTATAGAGCTAGTTCAACTCTAGTGTAATATTATTTGTACTAGACTATAGAGCTAGTTCAACTCTAGTGTAAAAATATTTGTACTAGTCTATAGAGCTAGTTCAACTCTAGTGTAAAATTATTCGTACTAGGCTATAGAGCTAGTTCAACTCTAATCTAAAATTATTTGAACTAGCTTATAGAGCTAGTTCAACATTAGTGTAAAATTGTTTGTACTAGACTATAGAGCTAGTTCAACTCTAGTGTAAAATTATTTGAACTAGATTATAGAACTAGTTCAACTCTAGTGTAAAATTATATGTACTAGGCTATAGAGCTAGTTCAACTCTAGTGTAAAATTATTTGTACAAGCTTATAGAGCTAGTTCAACTCTAGTGTAAAATTATTTGAACTAGCTTATAGAGCGAGTTCAACTCTATTGTAAAATTATTTGAACCAGCTTCTAGAGCTAGTTCAACTCTAATGTAAAATTATTTGAACTAGCTTATAGATCTAGTTCAACTCTAGTGTAATATTATTTGTACTAGACTATAGAGCTAGTTCAACTCTAGTGTAAAATTATTTGTACTAGGCTATAAAGCTAGTTCAACTTTAGTGTAAAATTATTTGAACTAGCTTATAGAGCGAGTTCAACTCTAGTGTAAAATTATTTGAACTAGCTTATAGAGCGAGTTCAACTCTATTGTAAAATTATTTGAACCAGCTTCTAGAGCTAGTTCAACTCTAGTGTAGAAATATTTTTACTAGGCTAAAGAGCTAGTTCAATTCTATTGTAAAATTATTTGTACAAGCTTATAGATCTAGTTCAATTCTTGTGTAAAATTATTTGAACTAGCTTATAGAGCTAGTTCAACTCTAGTATAAAATTATTTGAAGTAGCTTATAGAGCTAGTTCAATTCTAGTGTAAAATTATTTGTACAAGACTATAGAGCTAGTTCAACTCTAGTGTAAAATTATTTGAATTAGATTATAGAACTAGTTCAACACTAGTGTAAAATTATTTGTACTAGGCTATAGAGCTAGTTCAACTCTAATGTAAAATTATTTGTACTAGCTTATAGAACTAGATCAACTCTAGTGTAAAATTATTTGTACTAGGCTATAGAGCTAGTTCAACTATAATGTAAAATTATTTGAACTAGCTTATAGAGCTAGTTCAACTCTAGTGTAATATTATTTGTACTAGACTATAGAGCTAGTTCAACTCTAGTGTAAAAATATTTGTACTAGTCTATAGAGCTAGTTCAACTCTAGTGTAAAATTATTCGTACTAGGCTATAGAGCTAGTTCAACTCTAATCTAAAATTATTTGAACTAGCTTATAGAGCTAGTTCAACACTAGTGTAAAATTGTTTGTACTAGACTATAGAGCTAGTTCAACTCTAGTGTAAAATTATTTGAACTAGATTATAGAACTAGTTCAACTCTAGTGTAAAATTATATGTACTAGGCTATAGAGCTAGTTCAACTCTAGTGTAAAATTATTTGTACAAGCTTATAGAGCTAGTTCAATTATAGTGTAAAATTATTTGAATAGCTTATAAAGCTAGTTCAACTATAGTGTACAATTATTTGAAGTAGCTTATAGAGCTAGTTCAACTCTAATGTAAAATTATTTGAACTAGGTTATAGAGCTAGTTCATCTCTAGTGTAAAATTATTTGAACCAGCTTCTAGAGCTAGTTCAACTATAGTGTAAAATTATTTGCACTAGCCTACAGAGCTAGTTCAACTCTGTTGTAAAATTATTTGTACAAGCTTATAGATCTAGTTCAATTCTTGTGTAAAATTATTTGAACTAGCTTATAGATCTAGTTCAACTCTAATGTAAAATTATTTGAACTAGCTTATAGCTCTAGTTCAACTCTAGTGTAATATTATTTGTACTAGACTATAGAGCTAGTTCAACTCTAGTGTAAAATTATTTGTACTAGGCTATAAAGCTAGTTCAACTTAAGTGTAAAATTATTTGAACTAGCTTATAGAGCGAGTTCAACTCTAGTGTAAAATTATTTGAACTAGCTTATAGAGCGAGTTCAACTCTATTGTAAAATTATTTGAACCAGCTTCTAGAGCTAGTTCAACTCTAGTGTAGAAATATTTGTACTAGGCTAAAGAGCTAGTTCTATTCTATTGTAAAATTATTTGTACAAGCTTATAGATCTAGTTCAATTCTCGTGTAAAATTATTTGAACTAGCTTATAGAGCTAGTTCAACTCTAGTGTAAAATTATTTGAAGTAGCTTATAGAGCTAGTTCAATTCTAGTGTAAAATTATTTGTACTATACTATAGAGCTAGTTCAACTCTAGTGTAAAATTATTTGAATTAGATTATAGAACTAGTTCAACTCTAGTGTAAAATTATTTGTACTAGGCTATAGAGCTAGTTCAACTCTAATGTAAAATTATTTGTACTAGCTTATAGAACTAGTTCAACTCTAGTGTAAAATTATTTGTACTAGGCTATAGAGCTAGTTCAACTATAATGTAAAATTATTTGAACTAGCTTATACAGCTAGTTCAACTCTAGTGTAATATTATTTGTACTAGACTATAGAGCTAGTTCAAATCTAGTGTAAAAATATTTGTACTAGTCTATAGAGCTAGTTCAACTCTAGTGTAAAATTATTCGTACTAGGCTATAGAGCTAGTTCAACTCTAATCGAAAATTATTTGAACTAGCTTATAGAGCTAGTTCAACTCTAGTGTAAAATTATTTGTACTAGACTATAGAGCTAGTTCAACTCTAGTGTAAAATTATTTGAACTAGATTATAGAACTAGTTCAACTGTAGTGTAAAATTATATGTACTAGGCTATAGAGCTAGTTCAACTCTAGTGTAAAATTATTTGTACAAGCTTATAGAGCTAGTTCAATTATAGTGTAAAATTATTTGAACTAGCTTATAAAGCTAGTTCAACTATAGTGTACAATTATTTGAAGTAGCTTATAGAGCTAGTTCAACTCTAATGTAAAATTATTTGAACTAGGTTATAGAGCTAGTTCATCTCTAGTGTAAAATTATTTGAACCAGCTTCTAGAGCTAGTTCAACTATAGTGTAAAATTATTTGCACTAGCCTACAGAGCTAGTTCAACTCTGTTGTAAAATTATTTGTACAAGCTTATAGATCTAGTTCAATTCTTGTGTAAAATTATTTGAACTAGCTTATAGAGCTAGTTCAACTCTAGTGTAAAATTATTTGAAGTAGCTTATAGAGCTAGTTCAACTCTAGTGTAAAATTATTTGTACAAGGTTATAGAGCTAGTTAAACTCTAGTGTAAAATTACTTGTACTAGGCAATAGAGCGAGTTCAACTCTAGTGTAAAATTATTTGTACTAGGCTATGGAGCTAGTTCAACTCTACTGTAAAATAGTTTAACTAGCTTATAGAACTAGTTCAACTCTAGTGTAAATTTTTTTGTACTAGGCCATATAGCTAGTTCAACTCTAGTGTAAAATTATTTGAACTAGCTTATAGAGCGAGTTCAACTCTAGTGTAAAATTATTGGAACTAGCTTATAGAGCGAGTTCAACTCTATTGTAAAATTATTTGAACTAGCTTCTAGAGCTAGTTCAACTCTAGTATAAAATTATTTGTACTAGGCAATAGAGCGAGTTCATCTCTAGTGTAAAATTATTTGTACTAGGCTATAGAGCTAGTTCAACTCTACTGTAAAATAGTTTAACTAGCTTATAGAACTAGTTCAACTCTAGTGTAAATTTTTTTGTACTAGGCCATATAGCTAGTTCAACTCTAGTGTAAAATTATTTGAACTAGCTTATAGACCGAGTTCAACTCTAGTGTAAAATTATTTGAACTAGCTTATAGAGCGAGTTCAACTCTATTGTAAAATTATTTGAACCAGCTTCTAGAGCTAGTTCAACTCTAATGTAAAATTATTTGAACTAGCTTATAGATCTAGTTCAACTCTAGTGTAATATTATTTGTACTAGACTATAGAGCTAGTTCAACTCTAGTGTAAAATTATTTGTACTAGGCTATAAAGCTAGTTCAACTTTAGTGTAAAATTATTTGAACTAGCTTATAGAGCGAGTTCAACTCTAGTGTAAAATTATTTGAACTAGCTTATAGAGCGAGTTCAACTCTATTGTAAAATTATTTGAACCAGCTTCTAGAGCTAGTTCAACTCTAGTGTAGAAATATTTGTACTAGGCTAAAGAGCTAGTTCAATTCTATTGTAAAATTATTTGTACAAGCTTATAGATCTAGTTCAATTCTTGTGTAAAATTATTTGAACTAGCTTATAGAGCTAGTTCAACTCTAGTATAAAATTATTTGAAGTAGCTTATAGAGCTAGTTCAATTCTAGTGTAAAATTATTTGTACTAGACTATAGAGCTAGTTCAACTCTAGTGTAAAATTATTTGAATTAGATTATAGAACTAGTTCAACTCTAGTGTAAAATTATTTGTACTAGGCTATAGAGCTAGTTCAACTCTAATGTAAAATTATTTGTACTAGCTTATAGAACTAGATCAACTCTAGTGTAAAATTATTTGTACTAGGCTATAGAGCTAGTTCAACTATAATGTAAAATTATTTGAACTAGCTTATAGAGCTAGTTCAACTCTAGTGTAATATTATTTGTACTAGACTATAGAGCTAGTTCAACTCTAGTGTAAAAATATTTGTACTAGTCTATAGAGCTAGTTCAACTCTAGTGTAAAATTATTCGTACTAGGCTATAGAGCTAGTTCAACTCTAATATAAAATTATTTGAACTAGCTTATAGAGCGAGTTAAACTCTAGTGTAAAATTATTTGAACTAGCTTATAGAGCGAGTTCAACTCTATTGTAAAATTATTTGAACCAGCTTCTAGAGCTAGTTCAACTCTAGTGTAAAATTATTTGTACTAGCTTATAGAGCGAGTTCAACTCTAGTGTAAAATTATTTAAACTAGCTTATAGAGCGAGTTCAACTCTATTGTAAAATTATTTGAACCAGCTTCTAGAGCTAGTTCAACTCTGGTGTAGAATTATTTGTACTAGCCTAAAGAGCTAGTTCGATTCTATTGTAAAATTATTTGTACTAGCTTATAGAACTAGTACAATTCTTGTGTAAAATTATTTGAACTAGCTTATAGAGGTAGTTCAACTCTAGTGTAAAATTATTTGAAGTAGCTCATAGAGCTAGTTCAACTCTAGTGTAAAAATATTTGTACTAGTCTATAGAGCTAGTTCAACTCTAGTGTAAAATTATTCGTACTAGGCTATAGAGCTAGTTAAACTCTAATCTAAAATTATTTGAACTAGCTTATAGAGATAGTTCAACTCTAGTGTAAAATTATTTGTACTAGACTATAGAGCTAGTTCAACTCTATTGTAAAATTATTTGAACTAGATTATAGAACTAGTTCAACTCTAGTGTAAAATTATATGTACTAGGCTATAGAGCTAGTTCAACTCTAGTGTAAAATTATTTGTACAAGCTTATAGAGCTAGTTCAATTATAGTGTAAAATTATTTGAACTAGCTTATAAAGCTAGTTCAACTATAGTGTACAATTATTTGAAGTAGCTTATAGAGCTAGTTCAACTCTAATGTAAAATTATTTGAACTAGGTTATAGAGCTAGTTCATCTCTAGTGTAAAATTATTTGAACCAGCTTCTAGAGCTAGTTCAACTATAGTGTAAAATTATTTGCACTAGCCTACAGAGCTAGTTCAACTCTGTTGTAAAATTATTTGTACAAGCTTATAGATCTAGTTCAATTCTTGTGTAAAATTATTTGAACTAGCTTATAGAGCTAGTTCAACTCTAGTGTAAAATTATTTGAAGTAGCTTATAGAGCTAGTTCAACTCTAGTGTAAAATTATTTGTACAAGGTTATAGAGCTAGTTAAACTCTAGTATAAAATTATTTGTACTAGGCAATAGAGCGAGTTCAACTCTAGTGTAAAATTACTTGTACTAGGCTATAGAGCTAGTTCAACTCTACTGTAAAATAGTTTAACTAGCTTATAGAACTAGTTCAACTCTAGTGTAAATTTTTTTGTACTAGGCCATATAGCTAGTTCAACTCTAGTGTAAAATTAATTGAACTAGCTTATAGAGCGAGTTCAACTCTAGTGTAAAATTATTTGAACTAGCTTATAGAGCGAGTTCAACTCTATTGTAAAATTATTTGAACCAGCTTCTAGAGCTAGTTCAACTCTAGTATAAAATTATTTGTACAAGGTTATAGAGCTAGTTAAACTCTAGTGTAAAATTATTTGTACTAGGCAATAGAGCGAGTTCAACTCTAGTGTAAAATTATTTGTACTAGGCTATAGAGCTAGTTCAACTCTACTGTAAAATAGTTTAACTAGCTTATAGAACTAGTTCAACTCTAGTGTAAATTTTTTTGTACTAGGCCATATAGCTAGTTCAACTCTAGTGTAAAATTATTTGAACTAGCTTATAGACCGAGTTCAACTCTAGTGTAAAATTATTTGAACTAGCTGATAGAGCGAGTTCAACTCTATTGTAAAACTATTTGAACCAGCTTCTAGAGCTAGTTCAACTCTAATGTAAAATTATTTGAACTAGCTTATAGATCTAGTTCAACTCTAGTGTAATATTATTTGTACTAGACTATAGAGCTAGTTCAACTCTAGTGTAAAATTATTTGTACTAGGCTATAAAGCTAGTTCAACTTAGTGTAAAATTATTTGAACTAGGTTATAGAGCGAGTTCAACTCTAGTGTAAAATTATTTGAACTAGCTTATAGAGCGAGTTCAACTCTATTGTAAAATTATTTAACCAGCTTCTAGAGCTAGTTCAACTCTAGTGTAGAAATATTTGTACTAGGCTATAGAGCTAGTTCAACTCTAGTGTAAAATTATTTGTACTAGGCTATAGAGCTAGTTCAACTCTACTGTAAAATAGGTCAACTAGCTTATAGAACTAGTTCAACTCTAGTGTAAATTTTTTTGTACTAGGCCATATAGCTAGTTCAACTCTAGTGTAAAATTATTTGAACTAGCTTATAGACCGAGTTCAACTCTAGTGTAAAATTATTTGAACTAGCTTATAGAGCGAGTTCAACTCTATTGTAAAATTATTGGAACCAGCTTCTAGAGCTAGTTCAACTCTAATGTAAAATTATTTGAACTAGCTTATAGATCTAGTTCAACTCTAGTGTAATATTATTTGTACTAGACTATAGAGCTAGTTCAACTCTAGTGTAAAATTATTTGTACTAGGCTATAAAGCTAGTTCAACTTTAGTGTAAAATTATTTGAACTAGCTTATAGAGCGAGTTCAACTCTAGTGTAAAATTATTTGAACTAGCTTATAGAGCGAGTTCAACTCTATTGTAAAATTATTTGAACCAGCTTCTAGAGCTAGTTCAACTCTAGTGTAGAAATATTTGTACTAGGCTAAAGAGCTAGTTCAATTCTATTGTAAAATTATTTGTACAAGCTTATAGATCTAGTTCAATTCTTGTGTAAAATTATTTGAACTAGCTTATAGAGCTAGTTCAACTCTAGTATAAAATTATTTGAAGTAGCTTATAGAGCTAGTTCAATTCTAGTGTAAAATTATTTGTACTAGACTATAGAGCTAGTTCAACTCTAGTGTAAAATTATTTGAATTAGATTATAGAACTAGTTCAACTCTAGTGTAAAATTATTTGTACTAGGCTATAGAGCTAGTTCAACTCTAATGTAGAATTATTTGTACTAGCTTATAGAACTAGATCAACTCTAGTGTAAAATTATTTGTACTAGGCTATAGAGCTAGTTCAACTATAATGTAAAATTATTTGAACTAGCTTATAGAGCTAGTTCAACTCTAGTGTAAAATTATTTGTACTAGACTATAGAGCTAGTTCAACTCTAGTGTAAAATTATTTGAACTAGATTATAGTACTAGTTCAATTCTAGTGTAAAATTATTTATACTAGCCTACAGAGCTAGTTCAACTCTAGTGTAAAATTATTTGAACTAGCTTATAGAGTGAGTTCAACTCTAGTGTAATATTATTTGTACTAGACTATAGAGCTAGTTCAACTCTAGTGTAAAAATATTTGTACTAGTCTATAGAGCTAGTTCAACTATAATGTAAAATTATTTGAACTAGCTTATAGAGCTAGTTCAACTCTAGTGTAAAATTATTTGTACTAGACTATAGAGCTAGTTCAACTCTAGTGTAAAATTATTTGAACTAGATTATAGTACTAGTTCAATTCTAGTGTAAAATTATTTATACTAGCCTACAGAGCTAGTTCAACTCTAGTGTAAAATTATTTGAACTAGCTTATAGAGCTAGTTCAACTCTAGTGTAATATTATTTGTACTAGACTATAGAGCTAGTTCAACTCTAGTGTAAAAATATTTGTACTAGTCTATAGAGCTAGTTCAACTCTAGTGTAAAATTATTCGTACTAGGCTATAGAGCTAGTTCAACTCTAATCTAAAATTATTTGAACTAGCTTATAGAGCTAGTTCAACTCTAGTGTAAAATTATTTGTACTAGACTATAGAGCTAGTTCAACTCTAGTGTAAAATTATTTGAACTAGATTATAGAACTAGTTCAACTCTAGTGTAAAATTATATGTACTGGGCTATAGAGCTAGTTCAACTCTAGTGTAAAATTATTTGTACAAGCTTATAGAGCTAGTTCAATTATAGTGTAAAATTATTTGAATAGCTTATAAAGCTAGTTCAACTATAGTGTACAATTATTTGAAGTAGCTTATAGAGCTAGTTCAACTCTAATGTAAAATTATTTGAACTAGGTTATAGAGCTAGTTCATCTCTAGTGTAAAATTATTTGAACCAGCTTCTAGAGCTAGTTCAACTATAGTGTAAAATTATTTGCACTAGCCTACAGAGCTAGTTCAACTCTGTTGTAAAATTATTTGTACAAGCTTATAGATCTAGTTCAATTCTTGTGTAAAATTATTTGAACTAGCTTATAGATCTAGTTCATCTCTAATGTAAAATTATTTGAACTAGCTTATAGCTCTAGTTCAACTCTAGTGTAATATTATTTGTACTAGACTATAGAGCTAGTTCAACTCTAGTGTAAAATTATTTGTACTAGGCTATAAAGCTAGTTCAACTTTAGTGTAAAATTATTTGAACTAGCTTATAGAGAGAGTTCAACTCTAGTGTAAAATTATTTGAACTAGCTTATAGAACGAGTTCAACTCTATTGTAAAATTATTTGAACCAGCTTCTAGAGCTAGTTCAACTCTAGTGTAGAAATATTTGTACTAGGCTAAAGAGCTAGTTCAAGTCTATTGTAAAATTATTTGTACAAGCTTATAGATCTAGTTCAATTCTTGTGTAAAATTATTTGAACTAGCTTATAGAGCTAGTTCAACTCTAGTGTAAAATTATTTGAAGTAGCTTATAGAGCTAGTTCAATTCTAGTGTAAAATTATTTGTACTAGACTATAGAGCTAGTTCAACTCTATTGTAAAATTATTTGAATTAGATTATAGAACTAGTTCAACTCTAGTGTAAAATTATTTGTACTAGGCTATAGAGCTAGTTCAACTCTAATGTAAAATTATTTGTACTAGCTTATAGAACTAGTTCAACTCTAGTGTAAAATTATTTGTACTAGGCTATAGAGCTAGTTCAACTATAATGTATAATTATTTGAACTAGCTTATAGAGCTAGTTCAACTCTAGTGTAATATTATTTGTACTAGACTATAGAGCTAGTTCAACTCTAGTGTAAAATTATTTGTACTAGTCTATAGAGCTAGTTCAACTCTAGTGTAAAATTATTCGTACTAGGCTATAGAGCTAGTTCAACTCTAATCTAAAATTATTTGAACTAGCTTATAGAGCTAGTTCAACTCTAGTGTAAAATTATTTGTACTAGACTATAGAGCTAGTTCAACTCTAGTGTAAAATTATTTGAACTAGATTATAGAACTAGTTCAACTCTAGTGTAAAATTATATGTACTGGGCTATAGAGCTAGTTCAACTCTAGTGTAAAATTATTTGTACAAGCTTATAGAGCTAGTTCAATTATAGTGTAAAATTATTTGAATAGCTTATAAAGCTAGTTCAACTATAGTGTACAATTATTTGAAGTAGCTTATAGAGCTAGTTCAACTCTAATGTAAAATTATTTGAACTAGGTTATAGAGCTAGTTCATCTCTAGTGTAAAATTATTTGAACCAGCTTCTAGAGCTAGTTCAACTATAGTGTAAAATTATTTGCACTAGCCTACAGAGCTAGTTCAACTCTGTTGTAAAATTATTTGTACAAGCTTATAGATCTAGTTCAATTCTTGTGTAAAATTATTTGAACTAGCTTATAGATCTAGTTCAACTCTAATGTAAAATTATTTGAACTAGCTTATAGCTCTAGTTCAACTCTAGTGTAATATTATTTGTACTAGACTATAGAGCTAGTTCAACTCTAGTGTAAAATTATTTGTACTAGGCTATAAAGCTAGTTCAACTTTAGTGTAAAATTATTTGAACTAGCTTATAGAGAGAGTTCAACTCTAGTGTAAAATTATTTGAACTAGCTTATAGAACGAGTTCAACTCTATTGTAAAATTATTTGAACCAGCTTCTAGAGCTAGTTCAACTCTAGTGTAGAAATATTTGTACTAGGCTAAAGAGCTAGTTCAAGTCTATTGTAAAATTATTTGTACAAGCTTATAGATCTAGTTCAATTCTTGTGTAAAATTATTTGAACTAGCTTATAGAGCTAGTTCAACTCTAGTGTAAAATTATTTGAAGTAGCTTATAGAGCTAGTTCAATTCTAGTGTAAAATTATTTGTACTAGACTATAGAGCTAGTTCAACTCTATTGTAAAATTATTTGAATTAGATTATAGAACTAGTTCAACTCTAGTGTAAAATTATTTGTACTAGGCTATAGAGCTAGTTCAACTCTAATGTAAAATTATTTGTACTAGCTTATAGAACTAGTTCAACTCTAGTGTAAAATTATTTGTACTAGGCTATAGAGCTAGTTCAACTATAATGTATAATTATTTGAACTAGCTTATAGAGCTAGTTCAACTCTAGTGTAATATTATTTGTACTAGACTATAGAGCTAGTTCAACTCTAGTGTAAAATTATTTGTACTAGTCTATAGAGCTAGTTCAACTCTAGTGTAAAATTATTCGTACTAGGCTATAGAGCTAGTTCAACTCTAATCTAAAATTATTTGAACTAGATTATAGAACTACTTCAACTCTAGTGTAAAATTATATGTACTAGGCTATAGAGCTAGTTCAACTCTAGTGTAAAATTATTTGTACAAGCTTATAGAGCTAGTTCAATTATAGTGTAAAATTATTTGAATGGCTTATAAAGCTAGTTCAACTATAGTGTACAATTATTTGAAGTAGCTTATAGAGCTAGTTCAACTCTAATGTAAAATTATTTGAACTAGGTTATAGAGCTAGTTCATCTCTAGTGTAAAATTATTTGAACCAGCTTCTAGAGCTAGTTCAACTATAGTGTAAAATTATTTGCACTAGCCTACAGAGCTAGTTCAACTCTGTTGTAAAATTATTTGTACAAGCTTATAGATCTAGTTCAATTCTTGTGTAAAATTATTTGAACTAGCTTATAGATCTAGTTCAACTCTAACGTAAAATTATTTGAACTAGCTTATAGCTCTAGTTCAACTCTAGTGTAATATTATTTGTACTAGACTATAGAGCTAGTTCAACTCTAGTGTAAAATTATTTGTACTAGGCTATAAAGCTAGTTCAACATTAGTGTAAAATTATTTGAACTAGCTTATAGAGCGAGTTCAACTCTAGTGTAAAATTATTTGAACTAGCTTATAGAGCGAGTTCAACTCTATTGTAAAATTATTTGAACCAGCTTCTAGAGCTAGTTCAACTCTAGTGTAGAAATATTTGTACTAGGCTAAAGAGCTAGTTCAAGTCTATTGTAAAATTATTTGTACAAGCTTATAGATCTAGTTCAATTCTTGTGTAAAATTATTTGAACTAGCTTATAGAGCTAGTTCAACTCTAGTGTAAAATTATTTGAAGTAGCTTATAGAGCTAGTTCAATTCTAGTGTAAAATTATTTGTACTAGACTATAGAGCTAGTTCAACTCTATTGTAAAATTATTTGAATTAGATTATAGAACTAGTTCAACTCTAGTGTAAAATTATTTGTACTAGGCTATAGAGCTAGTTCAACTCTAATGTAAAATTATTTGTACTAGCTTATAGAACTAGTTCAACTCTAGTGTAAAATTATTTGTACTAGGCTATAGAGCTAGTTCAACTATAATGTATAATTATTTGAACTAGCTTATAGAGCTAGTTCAACTCTAGTGTAATATTATTTGTACTAGACTATAGAGCTAGTTCAACTCTAGTGTAAAATTATTTGTACTAGTCTATAGAGCTAGTTCAACTCTAGTGTAAAATTATTCGTACTAGGCTATAGAGCTAGTTCAACTCTAATCTAAAATTATTTGAACTAGCTTATAGAGCTAGTTCAACTCTAGTGTAAAATTATTTGTACTAGACTATAGAGCTAGTTCAACTCTAGTGTAAAATTATTTGAACTAGATTATAGAACTAGTTCAACTCTAGTGTAAAATTATATGTACTAGGCTATAGAGCTAGTTCAACTCTAGTGCAAAATTATTTGTACAAGCTTATAGAGCTAGTTCAATTCTAGTGTAAAATTATTTATACTAGCCTACAGAGCTAGTTCAACTCTAGTGTAAAATTATTTGAACTAGCTTATAGAGCTAGTTCAACTCTAGTGTAATATTATTTGTACTAGACTATAGAGCTAGTTCAACTCTAGTGTAAAAATATTTGTACTAGTCTATAGAGCTAGTTCAACTCTAGTGTAAAATTATTCGTACTAGGCTATAGAGCTAGTTCAACTCTAATCTAAAATTATTTGAACTAGCTTATAGAGCTAGTTCAACTCTAGTGTAAAATTATTTGTACTAGACTATAGAGCTAGTTCAACTCTAGTGTAAAATTATTTGAACTAGATTATAGAACTAGTTCAACTCTAGTGTAAAATTATATGTACTGGGCTATAGAGCTAGTTCAACTCTAGTGTAAAATTATTTGTACAAGCTTATAGAGCTAGTTCAATTATAGTGTAAAATTATTTGAATAGCTTATAAAGCTAGTTCAACTATAGTGTACAATTATTTGAAGTAGCTTATAGAGCTAGTTCAACTCTAATGTAAAATTATTTGAACTAGGTTATAGAGCTAGTTCATCTCTAGTGTAAAATTATTTGAACCAGCTTCTAGAGCTAGTTCAACTATAGTGTAAAATTATTTGCACTAGCCTACAGAGCTAGTTCAACTCTGTTGTAAAATTATTTGTACAAGCTTATAGATCTAGTTCAATTCTTGTGTAAAATTATTTGAACTAGCTTATAGATCTAGTTCAACTCTAATGTAAAATTATTTGAACTAGCTTATAGCTCTAGTTCAACTCTAGTGTAATATTATTTGTACTAGACTATAGAGCTAGTTCAACTCTAGTGTAAAATTATTTGTACTAGGCTATAAAGCTAGTTCAACTTTAGTGTAAAATTATTTGAACTAGCTTATAGAGAGAGTTCAACTCTAGTGTAAAATTATTTGAACTAGCTTATAGAACGAGTTCAACTCTATTGTAAAATTATTTGAACCAGCTTCTAGAGCTAGTTCAACTCTAGTGTAGAAATATTTGTACTAGGCTAAAGAGCTAGTTCAAGTCTATTGTAAAATTATTTGTACAAGCTTATAGATCTAGTTCAATTCTTGTGTAAAATTATTTGAACTAGCTTATAGAGCTAGTTCAACTCTAGTGTAAAATTATTTGAAGTAGCTTATAGAGCTAGTTCAATTCTAGTGTAAAATTATTTGTACTAGACTATAGAGCTAGTTCAACTCTATTGTAAAATTATTTGAATTAGATTATAGAACTAGTTCAACTCTAGTGTAAAATTATTTGTACTAGGCTATAGAGCTAGTTCAACTCTAATGTAAAATTATTTGTACTAGCTTATAGAACTAGTTCAACTCTAGTGTAAAATTATTTGTACTAGGCTATAGAGCTAGTTCAACTATAATGTATAATTATTTGAACTAGCTTATAGAGCTAGTTCAACTCTAGTGTAATATTATTTGTACTAGACTATAGAGCTAGTTCAACTCTAGTGTAAAATTATTTGTACTAGTCTATAGAGCTAGTTCAACTCTAGTGTAAAATTATTCGTACTAGGCTATAGAGCTAGTTCAACTCTAATCTAAAATTATTTGAACTAGATTATAGAACTACTTCAACTCTAGTGTAAAATTATATGTACTAGGCTATAGAGCTAGTTCAACTCTAGTGTAAAATTATTTGTACAAGCTTATAGAGCTAGTTCAATTATAGTGTAAAATTATTTGAATGGCTTATAAAGCTAGTTCAACTATAGTGTACAATTATTTGAAGTAGCTTATAGAGCTAGTTCAACTCTAATGTAAAATTATTTGAACTAGGTTATAGAGCTAGTTCATCTCTAGTGTAAAATTATTTGAACCAGCTTCTAGAGCTAGTTCAACTATAGTGTAAAATTATTTGCACTAGCCTACAGAGCTAGTTCAACTCTGTTGTAAAATTATTTGTACAAGCTTATAGATCTAGTTCAATTCTTGTGTAAAATTATTTGAACTAGCTTATAGATCTAGTTCAACTCTAACGTAAAATTATTTGAACTAGCTTATAGCTCTAGTTCAACTCTAGTGTAATATTATTTGTACTAGACTATAGAGCTAGTTCAACTCTAGTGTAAAATTATTTGTACTAGGCTATAAAGCTAGTTCAACATTAGTGTAAAATTATTTGAACTAGCTTATAGAGCGAGTTCAACTCTAGTGTAAAATTATTTGAACTAGCTTATAGAGCGAGTTCAACTCTATTGTAAAATTATTTGAACCAGCTTCTAGAGCTAGTTCAACTCTAGTGTAGAAATATTTGTACTAGGCTAAAGAGCTAGTTCAAGTCTATTGTAAAATTATTTGTACAAGCTTATAGATCTAGTTCAATTCTTGTGTAAAATTATTTGAACTAGCTTATAGAGCTAGTTCAACTCTAGTGTAAAATTATTTGAAGTAGCTTATAGAGCTAGTTCAATTCTAGTGTAAAATTATTTGTACTAGACTATAGAGCTAGTTCAACTCTATTGTAAAATTATTTGAATTAGATTATAGAACTAGTTCAACTCTAGTGTAAAATTATTTGTACTAGGCTATAGAGCTAGTTCAACTCTAATGTAAAATTATTTGTACTAGCTTATAGAACTAGTTCAACTCTAGTGTAAAATTATTTGTACTAGGCTATAGAGCTAGTTCAACTATAATGTATAATTATTTGAACTAGCTTATAGAGCTAGTTCAACTCTAGTGTAATATTATTTGTACTAGACTATAGAGCTAGTTCAACTCTAGTGTAAAATTATTTGTACTAGTCTATAGAGCTAGTTCAACTCTAGTGTAAAATTATTCGTACTAGGCTATAGAGCTAGTTCAACTCTAATCTAAAATTATTTGAACTAGCTTATAGAGCTAGTTCAACTCTAGTGTAAAATTATTTGTACTAGACTATAGAGCTAGTTCAACTCTAGTGTAAAATTATTTGAACTAGATTATAGAACTAGTTCAACTCTAGTGTAAAATTATATGTACTAGGCTATAGAGCTAGTTCAACTCTAGTGTAAAATTATTTGTACAAGCTTATAGAGCTAGTTCAATTATAGTGTAAAATTATTTGAACTAGCTTATAAAGCTAGTTCAACTATAGTGTACAATTATTTGATGTAGCTTATAGAGCTAGTTCAACTCTAATGTAAAATTATTTGAACTAGGTTATAGAGCTAGTTCATCTCTAGTGTAAAATTATTTGAACCAGCTTCTAGAGCTAGTTCAACTATAGTGTAAAATTATTTGCACTAGCCTACAGAGCTAGTTCAACTCTGTTGTAAAATTATTTGTACAAGCTTATAGATCTAGTTCAATTCTTGTGTAAAATTATTTGAACTAGCTTATAGAGCTAGTTCAACTCTAGTGTAAAATTATTTGAAGTAGCTTATAGAGCTAGTTCAACTCTAGTGTAAAATTATTTGTACAAGGTTATAGAGCTAGTTAAACTCTAGTGTAAAATTATTTGTACTAGGCAATAGAGCGAGTTCAATTCTAGTGTAAAATTATTTGTACTAGGCTATAGAGCTAGTTCAACTCTACTGTAAAATAGTTTAACTAGCTTATAGAACTAGTTCAACTCTAGTGTAAATTTTTCTGTACTAGGCCATATAGCTAGTTCAACTCTAGTGTAAAATTATTTGAACTAGCTTATAGAGCGAGTTCAACTCTAGTGTAAAATTATTTGAACTAGCTTATAGAGCGAGTTCAACTCTATTGTAAAATTATTTGAACCAGCTTCTAGAGCTAGTTCAACTCTAGTATAAAATTATTTGTACAAGGTTATAGAGCTAGTTAAACTCTAGTGTAAAATTATTTGTACTAGGCAATAGAGCGAGTTCAACTCTAGTGTAAAATTATTTGTACTAGGCTATAGAGCTAGTTCAACTCTACTGTAAAATAGTTTAACTAGCTTATAGAACTAGTTCAACTCTAGTGTAAATTTTTTTGTACTAGGCCATATAGCTAGTTCAACTCTAGTGTAAAATTATTTGAACTAGCTTATAGACCGAGTTCAAATCTAGTGTAAAATTATTTGAACTAGCTGATAGAGCGAGTTCAACTCTATTGTAAAACTATTTGAACCAGCTTCTAGAGCTAGTTCAACTCTAATGTAAAATTATTTGAACTAGCTTATAGATCTAGTTCAACTCTAGTGTAATATTATTTGTACTAGACTATAGAGCTAGTTCAACTCTAGTGTAAAATTATTTGTACTAGGCTATAAAGCTAGTTCAACTTAGTGTAAAATTATTTGAACTAGCTTATAGAGCGAGTTCAACTCTAGTGTAAAATTATTTGAACTAGCTTATAGAGCGAGTTCAACTCTATTGTAAAATTATTTGAACCAGCTTCTAGAGCTAGTTCAACTCTAGTGTATAAATATTTGTACTAGGCTATAGAGCTAGTTCAACTCTAGTGTAAAATTATTTGTACTAGGCTATAGAGCTAGTTCAACTCTACTGTAAAATAGTTTAACTAGCTTATAGAACTAGTTCAACTCTAGTGTAAATTTTTTTGTACTAGGCCATATAGCTAGTTCAACTCTAGTGTAAAATTATTTGAACTAGCTTATAGACCGAGTTCAACTCTAGTGTAAAATTATTTGAACTAGCTTATAGAGCGAGTTCAACTCTATTGTAAAATTATTTGAACCAGCTTCTAGAGCTAGTTCAACTCTAGTGTAGAAATATTTGTACTAGGCTATAGAGCTAGTTCAACTCTAGTGTAAAATTATTTGTACTAGGCTATAGAGCTAGTTCAACTCTACTGTAAAATAGTTTAACTAGCTTATAGAACTAGTTCAACTCTAGTGTAAATTTTTTTGTACTAGGCCATATAGCTAGTTCAACTCTAGTGTAAAATTATTTGAACTAGCTTATAGACCGAGTTCAACTCTAGTGTAAAATTATTTGAACTAGCTTATAGAGCGAGTTCAACTCTATTGTAAAATTATTTGAACCAGCTTCTAGAGCTAGTTCAACTCTAATGTAAAATTATTTGAACTAGCTTATAGATCTAGTTCAACTCTAGTGTAATATTATTTGTACTAGACTATAGAGCTAGTTCAACTCTAGTGTAAAATTATTTGTACTAGGCTATAAAGCTAGTTCAACTTTAGTGTAAAATTATTTGAACTAGCTTATAGAGCGAGTTCAACTCTAGTGTAAAATTATTTGAACTAGCTTATAGAGCGAGTTCAACTCTATTGTAAAATTATTTGAACCAGCTTCTAGAGCTAGTTCAACTCTAGTGTAGAAATATTTTTACTAGGCTAAAGAGCTAGTTCAATTCTATTGTAAAATTATTTGTACAAGCTTATAGATCTAGTTCAATTCTTGGGTAAAATTATTCGAACTAGCTTATAGAGCTAGTTCAACTCTAGTATAAAATTATTTGAAGTAGCTTATAGAGCTAGTTCAATTCTAGTGTAAAATTATTTGTACTAGACTATAGAGCTAGTTCAACTCTAGTGTAAAATTATTTGAATTAGATTATAGAACTAGTTCAACTCTAGTGTAAAATTATTTGTACTAGGCTATAGAGCTAGTTCAACTCTAATGTAAAATTATTTGTACTAGCTTATAGAACTAGATCAACTCTAGTGTAAAATTATTTGTACTAGGCTATAGAGCTAGTTCAACTATATTGTAAAATTATTTGAACTAGCTTATAGAGCTAGTTCAACTCTAGTGTAATATTATTTGTACTAGACTATAGAGCTAGTTCAACTCTAGTGTAAAAATATTTGTACTAGTCTATAGAGCTAGTTCAACTCTAGTGTAAAATTATTCGTACTAGGCTATAGAGCTAGTTCAACTCTAATCTAAAATTATTTGAACTAGCTTATAGAGCTAGTTCAACTCTAGTGTAAAATTGTTTGTACTAGACTATAGAGCTAGTTCAACTCTAGTGTAAAATTATTTGAACTAGATTATAGAACTAGTTCAACTCTAGTGTAAAATTATATGTACTAGGCTATAGAGCTAGTTCAACTCTAGTGTAAAATTATTTGTACAAGCTTATAGAGCTAGTTCAATTATAGTGTAAAATTATTTGAATAGCTTATAAAGCTAGTTCAACTATAGTGTACAGTTATTTGAAGTAGCTTATAGAGCTAGTTCAACTCTAATGTAAAATTATTTGAACTAGGTTATAGAGCTAGTTCATCTCTAGTGTAAAATTATTTGAACCAGCTTCTAGAGCTAGTTCAACTATAGTATAAAATTATTTGCACTAGCCTACAGAGCTAGTTCAACTCTGTTGTAAAATTATTTGTACAAGCTTATAGATCTAGTTCAATTCTTGTGTAAAATTATTTGAACTAGCTTATAGATCTAGTTCAACTCTAATGTAAAATTATTTGAACTAGCTTATAGCTCTAGTTCAACTCTAGTGTAATATTATTTGTACTAGACTAAAGAGCTAGTTCAACTCTAGTGTAAAATTATTTGAACTAGGCTATATAGCTAGTTCAACTCTATTGTAAAATTATTTGTACAAGCTTATAGATCTAGTTCAATTCTCGTGTAAAATTATTTGAACTAGCTTATAGAGCTAGTTCAACTCTAGTGTAAAGTTATTTGAAGTAGCTTATAGAGCTAGTTCAATTCTAGTGTAAAATTATTTGTACTAGACTATAGAGCTAGTTCAACTCTAGTGTAAAATTATTTGAATTAGATTATAGAACTAGTTCAACTCTAGTGTAAAATTATTTGTACTAGGCTATAGAGCTAGTTCAACTCTAATGTAAAATTATTTGTACTAGCTTATAGAACTAGTTCAACTCTAGTGTAAAATTATTTGTACTAGGCTATAGAGCTAGGTCAACTATAATGTAAAATTATTTGAACTAGCTTATAGAGCTAGTTCAACTCTAGTGTAATATTATTTGTACTAGACTATAGAGCTAGTTCAAATCTAGTGTAAAAATATTTGTACTAGTCTATAGAGCTAGTTCAACTCTAGTGTAAAATTATTCGTACTAGGCTATAGAGCTAGTTCAACTCTAATCTAAAATTATTTGAACTAGCTTATAGAGCTAGTTCAACTCTAGTGTAAAATTATTTGTACTAGACTATAGAGCTAGTTCAACTCTAGTGTAAAATTATTTGAACTAGATTATAGAACTAGTTCAACTGTAGTGTAAAATTATATGTACTAGGCTATAGAGCTAGTTCAACTCTAATCTAAAATTATTTGAACTAGCTTATAGAGATAGTTCAACTCTAGTGTAAAATTATTTGAACTAGCTTATAGAGCGAGTTCAACTCTATTGTAAAATTATTTGAACCAGCTTCTAGAGCTAGTTCAACTCTAATGTAAAATTATTTGAACTAGCTTATAGATCTAGTTCAACTCTAGTGTAATATTATTTGTACTAGACTATAGAGCTAGTTCAACTCTAGTGTAAAATTATTTGTACTAGGCTATAACGCTAGTTCAACTTTAGTGTAAAGTTATTTGAACTAGCTTATAGAGCGAGTTCAACTCTAGTGTAAAATTATTTGAACTAGCTTATAGAGCGAGTTCAACTCTATTGTAAAATTATTTGAACCAGCTTCTAGAGCTAGTTCAACTCTAGTGTAGAAATATTTGTACTAGGCAATAGAGCGAGTTCAACTCTAGTGTAAAATTATTTGTACTAGGCTATAGAGCTAGTTCAACTCTACTGTAAAATAGTTTAACTAGCTTATAGAACTAGTTCAACTCTAGTGTAAATTTTTTTGTACTAGGCCATATAGCTAGTTCAACTCTAGTGTAAAATTATTTGAACTAGCTTATAGAGCGAGTTAAACTCTAGTGTAAAATTATTTGAACTAGCTTATAGAGCGATTTCAACTCTATTGTAAAATTATTTGAACCAGCTTCTAGAGCTAGTTCAACTCTAGTGTAAAATTATTTGTACTAGCTTATAGAGCAAGTTCAACTCTAGTGTAAAATTATTTAAACTAGCTTATAGAGCGAGTTCAACTCTATTGTAAAATTATTTGAACCAGCTTCTAGAGCTAGTTCAACTCTGGTGTAGAATTATTTGTACTAGCCTAAAGAGCTAGTTCAATTCTATTGTAAAATTATTTGTACTAGCTTATAGAACTAGTACAATTCTTGTGTAAAATTATTTGAACTAGCTTATAGAGGTAGTTCAACTCTAGTGTAAAATTATTTGAAGTAGCTCATAGAGCTAGTTCAACTCTAGTGTAAAAATATTTGTACTAGTCTATAGAGCTAGTTCAACTCTACTGTAAAATAGTTTAACTAGCTTATAGAACTAGTTCAACTCTAGTGTAAAATTATTCGTACTAGGCTATAGAGCTAGTTCAACTCTAATCTAAAATTATTTGAACTAGCTTATAGAGATAGTTCAACTCTAGTGTAAAATTATTTGTACTAGACTATAGAGCTAGTTCAACTCTATTGTAAAATTATTTGAAGTAGCTTATAGAGCTAGTTCAACTCTAATGTAAAATTATTTGAACTAGTTTATAGAGCTAGTTCATCTCTAGTGTAAAATTATTTGAACCAGCTTCTAGAGCTAGTTCAACTATAGTGTAAAATTATTTGCACTAGCCTACAGAGCTAGTTCAACTCTGTTGTAAAATTATTTGTACAAGCTTATAGATCTAGTTCAATTCTTGTGTAAAATTATTTGAACTAGCTTATAGAGCTAGTTCAACTCTAGTGTAAAATTATTTGAAGTAGCTTATAGAGCTAGTTCAAGTCTAGTGTAAAATTATTTGTACAAGGTTATAGAGCTAGTTAAACTCTAGTGTAAAATTATTTGTACTAGGCAATAGAGCGAGTTCAACTCTAGTGTAAAATTATTTGTACTAGGCTATAGAGCTAGTTCAACTCTACTGTAAAATAGTTTAACTAGCTTATAGAACTAGTTCAACTCTAGTGTAAATTTTTTTGTACTAGGCCATATAGCTAGTTCAACTCTAGTGTAAAATTAATTGAACTAGCTTATAGAGCGAGTTCAACTCTAGTGTAAAATTATTTGAACTAGCTTATAGAGCGAGTTCAACTCTATTGTAAAATTATTTGAACCAGCTTCTAGAGCAAGTTCAACTCTAGTATAAAATTATTTGTACAAGGTTATAGAGCTAGTTAAACTCTAGTGTAAAATTATTTGTACTAGGCAATAGAGCGAGTTCAACTCTAGTGTAAAATTATTTGTACTAGGCTATAGAGCTAGTTCAACTCTACTGTAAAATAGTTTAACTAGCTTATAGAACTAGTTCAACTCTAGTGTAAATTTTTTTGTACTAGGCCATATAGCTAGTTCAACTCTAGTGTAAAATTATTTGAACTAGCTTATAGACCGAGTTCAACTCTAGTGTAAAATTATTTGAACTAGCTGATAGAGCGAGTTCAACTCTATTGTAAAACTATTTGAACCAGCTTCTAGAGCTAGTTCAACTCTAATGTAAAATTATTTGAACTAGCTTATAGATCTAGTTCAACTCTAGTGTAATATTATTTGTACTAGACTATAGAGCTAGTTCAACTCTAGTTTAAAATTATTTGTACTAGGCTATAAAGCTAGTTCAACTTAGTGTAAAACTATTTGAACTAGGTTATAGAGCGAGTTCAACTCTAGTGTAAAATTATTTGAACTAGCTTATAGAGCGAGTTCAACTCTATTGTAAAATTATTTGAACCAGCTTCTAGAGCTAGTTCAACTCTAGTGTAGAAATATTTGTACTAGGCTATAGAGCTAGTTCAACTCTAGTGTAAAATTATTTGTACTAGGCTATAGAGCTAGTTCAACTCTACTGTAAAATAGTTTAACTAGCTTATAGAACTAGTTCAACTCTAGTGTAAATTTTTTTGTACTAGGCCATATAGCTAGTTCAACTCTAGTGTAAAATTATTTGAACTAGCTTATAGACCGAGTTCAACTCTAGTGTAAAATTATTTGAACTAGCTTATAGAGCGAGTTCAACTCTATTGTAAAATTATTTGAACCAGCTTCTAGAGCTAGTTCAACTCTAATGTAAAATTATTTGAACTAGCTTATAGATCTAGTTCAACTCTAGTGTAATATTATTTGTACTAGACTATAGAGCTAGTTCAACTCTAGTGTAAAATTATTTGTACTAGGCTATAAAGCTAGTTCAACTTTAGTGTAAAATTATTTGAACTAGCTTATAGAGCGTGTTCAACTCTAGTGTAAAATTATTTGAACTAGCTTATAGAGCGAGTTCAACTCTATTGTAAAATTATTTGAACCAGCTTCTAGAGCTAGTTCAACTCTAGTGTAGAAATATTTTTACTAAGCTAAAGAGCTAGTTCAATTCTATTGTAAAATTATTTGTACAAGCTTATAGATCTAGTTCAATTCTTGTGTAAAATTATTTGAACTAGCTTATAGAGCTAGTTCAACTCTAGTATAAAATTATTTGAAGTAGCTTATAGAGCTAGTTCAATTCTAGTGTAAAATTATTTGTACTAGACTATAGAGCTAGTTCAACTCTAGTGTAAAATTATTTGAATTAGATTATAGAACTAGTTCAACTCTAGTGTAAATTTATTTGTACTAGGCTATAGAGCTAGTTCAACTCTAATGTAAAATTATTTGTACTAGCTTATAGAACTAGATCAACTCTAGTGTAAAATTATTTGTACTAGGCTATAGAGCTAGTTCAACTATAATGTAAAATTATTTGAACTAGCTTATAGAGCTAGTTCAACTCTAGTGTAATATTATTTGTACTAGACTATAGAGCTAGTTCAACTCTAGTGTAAAAATATTTGTACTAGTCTATAGAGCTAGTTCAACTCTAGTGTAAAATTATTCGTACTAGGCTATAGAGCTAGTTCAACTCTAATCTAAAATTATTTGAACTAGCTTATAGAGCTAGTTCAACTCTAGTGTAAAATTATTTGTACTAGACTATAGAGCTAGTTCAACTCTAGTGTAAAATTATTTGAACTAGATTATAGAACTAGTTCAACTCTAGTGTAAAATTATATGTACTAGGCTATAGAGCTAGTTCAACTCTAGTGTAAAATTATTTGTACAAGCTTATAGAGCTAGTTCAATTATAGTGTAAAATTATTTGAATAGCTTATAAAGCTAGTTCAACTATAGTGTACAATTATTTGAAGTAGCTTATAGAGCTAGTTCAACTCTAATGTAAAATTATTTGAACTAGGTTATAGAGCTAGTTCATCTCTAGTGTAAAATTATTTGAACCAGCTTCTAGAGCTAGTTCAACTATAGTGTAAAATTATTTGCACTAGCCTACAGAGCTAGTTCAACTCTGTTGTAAAATTATTTGTACAAGCTTATAGATCTAGTTCAATTCTTGTGTAAAATTATTTGAACTAGCTTATAGATCTAGTTCAACTCTAATGTAAAATTATTTGAACTAGCTTATAGCTCTAGTTCAACTCTAGTGTAATATTATTTGTACTAGACTATAGAGCTAGTTCAACTCTAGTGTAAAATTATTTGTACTAGGCTATAAAGCTAGTTCAACTTTAGTGTAAAATTATTTGAACTAGCTTATAGAGCGAGTTCAACTCTAGTGTAAAATTATTTGAACTAGCTTATAGAGCGAGTTCAACTCTATTGTAAAATTATTTGAACCAGCTTCTAGAGCTCGTTCAACTCTAGTGTAGAAATATTTGTACTAGGCTAAAGAGCTAGTTCAATTCTATTGTAAAATTATTTGTACAAGCTTATAGATCTAGTTCAATTCTTGTGTAAAATTATTTGAACTAGCTTATAGAGCTAGTTCAACTCTAGTGTAAAATTATTTGAAGTAGCTTATAGAGCTAGTTCAATTCTAGTGTAAAATTATTTGTACTAGACTATAGAGCTAGTTCAACTCTAGTGTAAAATTATTTGAATTAGATTATAGAACTAGTTCAACTCTAGTGTAAAATTATTTGTACTAGGCTATACAGCTAGTTCAACTCTAATGTAAAATTATTGTACTAGCTTATAGAACTAGTTCAACTCTAGTGTAAAATTATTTGTACTAGGCTATAGAGCTAGTTCAACTCTAATGTAAAATTATTTGAACTAGGTTATAGAGCTAGTTCATCTCTAGTGTAAAATTATTTGAACCAGCTTCTAGAGCTAGTTCAACTATAGTGTAAAATTATTTGCACTAGCCTACAGAGCTAGTTCAACTCTGTTGTAAAATTATTTGTACAAGCTTATAGATCTAGTTCAATTCTTGTGTAAAATTATTTGAACTAGCTTATAGAGCTAGTTCAACTCTAGTGTAAAATTATTTGAAGTAGCTTATAGAGCTAGTTCAACTCTAGTGTAAAATTATTTGTACAAGGTTATAGAGCTAGTTAAACTCTAGTGTAAAATTATTTGTACTAGGCAATAGAGCGAGTTCAACTCTAGTGTAAAATTATTTGTACTAGGCTATAGAGCTAGTTCAACTCTACTGTAAAATAGTTTAACTAGCTTATAGAACTAGTTCAACTCTAGTGTAAATTTTTTTGTACTAGGCCATATAGCTAGTTCAACTCTAGTGTAAAATTATTTGAACTAGCTTATAGAGCGAGTTCAGCTCGAGTGTAAAATTATTTGAACTAGCTTATAGAGCGAGTTCAACTCTATTGTAAAATTATTTGAACTAGCTTCTAGAGCTAGTTCAACTCTAGTATAAAATTATTTGTACTAGGCAATAGAGCGAGTTCATCTCTAGTGTAAAATTATTTGTACTAGGCTATAGAGCTAGTTCAACTCTACTGTAAAATAGTTTAACTAGCTTATAGAACTAGTTCAACTCTAGTGTAAATTTTATTGTACTAGGCCATATAGCTAGTTCAACTCTAGTGTAAAATTATTTGAACTAGCTTATAGACCGAGTTCAACTCTAGTGTAAAATTATTTGAACTAGCTTATAGAGCGAGTTCAACTCTATTGTAAAATTATTTGAACCAGCTTCTAGAGCTAGTTCAACTCTAATGTAAAATTATTTGAACTAGCTTATAGATCTAGTTCAACTCTAGTGTAATATTATTTGTACTAGACTATAGAGCTAGTTCAACTCTAGTGTAAAATTATTTGTACTAGGCTATAAAGCTAGTTCAACTTTAGTGTAAAGTTATTTGAACTAGCTTATAGAGCGAGTTCAACTCTAGTGTAAAATTATTTGAACTAGTTTATAGAGCGAGTTCAACTCTATTGTAAAATTATTTGAACCAGCTTCTAGAGCTAGTTCAACTCTAGTGTAGAAATATTTGTACTAGGCAATAGAGCGAGTTCAACTCTAGTGTAAAATTATTTGTACTAGGCTATAGAGCTAGTTCAACTCTACTGTAAAATAGTTTAACTATCTTATAGAACTAGTTCAACTCTAGTGTAAATTTTTTGTACTAGGCCATATAGCTAGTTCAACTCTAGTGTAAAATTATTTGAACTAGCTTATAGAGCGAGTTAAACTCTAGTGTAAAATTATTTGAACTAGCTTATAGAGCGAGTTCAACTCTATTGTAAAATTATTTGAACCAGCTTCTAGAGCTAGTTCAACTCTAGTGTAAAATTATTTGTACTAGCTTATAGAGCGAGTTCAACTCTAGTGTAAAATTATTTAAACTAGCTTATAGAGCGAGTTCAACTCTATTGTAAAATTATTTGAACCAGCTTCTAGAGCTAGTTCAACTCTGGTGTAGAATTATTTGTACTAGCCTAAAGAGCTAGTTCAATTTTATTGTAAAATTATTTGTACAATCTTATAGATCTAGTACAATTCTTGTGTAAAATTATTTGAACTAGCTTATAGAGGTAGTTCAACTCTAGTGTAAAATTATTTGAAGTAGCTCATAGAGCTAGTTCAACTCTAGTGTAAAAATATTTGTACTAGTCTATAGAGCTAGTTCAACTCTAGTGTAAAATTATTCGTACTAGGCTATAGAACTAGTTCAACTCTAATCTAAAATTATTTGAACTAGCTTATAGAGCTAGTTCAACTCTAGTGTAAAATTATTTGTACTAGACTATAGAGCTAGTTCAACTCTAGTGTAAAATTATTTGAACTAGATTATAGAACTAGTTCAACTCTAGTGTAAAATTATATGTACTTGGCTATAGAGCTAGTTCAACTCTAGTGTAAAATTATTTGTACAAGCTTATAGAGCTAGTTCAATTATAGTGTAAAATTATTTGAACTAGCTTATAAAGCTAGTTCAACTATAGTGTACAATTATTTGAAGTAGCTTATAGAGCTAGTTCAACTCTAATGTAAAATTATTTGAACTAGGTTATAGAGCTAGTTAATCTCTAGTGTAAAATTATTTGAACCAGCTTCTAGAGCTAGTTCAACTCTAGTGTAAAATTATTTGCACTAGCCTACAGAGCTAGTTCAACTCTGTTGTAAAATTATTTGTACAAGCTTATAGATCTAGTTCAATTCTTGTGTAAAATTATTTGAACTAGCTTATAGAGCTAGTTCAACTCTAGTGTAAAATTATTTGAAGTAGCTTATAGAGCTAGTTCAACTCTAGTGTAAAATTATTTGTACAAGGTTATAGAGCTAGTTAAACTCTAGTGTAAAATTATTTGTACTAGGCAATAGAGCGAGTTCAACTCTAGTGTAAAATTATTTTTACTAGGCTATAGAGCTAGTTCAACTCTACTGTAAAATAGTTTAACTAGCTTATAGAACTAGTTCAACTCTAGTGTAAATTTTTTTTGTACTAGGCCTTGTAGGTAGTTCAACTCTAGTGTAAAATTATTTGAACTAGCTTATAGAGCGAGTTCAACTCTAGTGTAAAATTATTTGAACTAGCTTATAGAGCGAGTTCAACTCTATTGTAAAATTATTTGAACCAGCTTCTAGAGCTAGTTCAACTCTAGTGTAAAATTATTTGTACAAGGTTATAGAGCTAGTTAAACTCTAGTGTAAAATTATTTGTAATAGGCAATAGAGCTAGTTCAACTCTAGTGTAAAATTATTTGTACTAGGCTATAGAGCTAGTTCAACTCTACTGCAAAATAGTTTAACTAGCTTATAGAACTAGTTCAACTCTAGTGTAAATTTTTTTGTACTAGGCCATATAGCTAGTTCAACTCTAGTGTAAAATTATTTGAACTAGCTTATAGAGCGAGTTCAACTCTAGTGTAAAATTATTTGAACTAGCTTATAGAGCGAGTTCAACTCTATTGTAAAATTATTTGAACCAGCTTCTAGAGCTAGTTCAACTCTAATGTAAAATTATATGAACTAGCTTATAGATCTAGTTCAACTCTAGTGTAATATTATTTGTACTAGACTATAGAGCTAGTTCAACTCTAGTGTAAAATTATTTGTACTAGGCTATAAAGCTAGTTCAACTTTAGTGTAAAATTATTTGAACTAGCTTATAGAGCGAGTTCAACTCTAGTGTAAAATTATTTGAACTAGCTTATAGAGCGAGTTCAACTCTATTGTAAAATTATTTGAACCAGCTTCTAGAGCTAGTTCAACTCTAGTATAGAAATATTTGTACTAGGCTATAGAGCTAGTTCAACTCTAGTGTAAAATTATTTGTACTAGGCTATAGAGCTAGTTCAACTCTACTGTAAAATAGTTTAACTAGCTTATAGAACTAGTTCAACTCTAGTGTAAATTTTTTTGTACTAGGCCATATAGCTAGTTCAACTCTAGTGTAAAATTATTTGAACTAGCTTATAGACCGAGTTCAACTCTAGTGTAAAATTATTTGAACTAGCTTATAGAGCGAGTTCAACTCTATTGTAAAATTATTTGAACCAGCTTCTAGAGCTCGTTCAACTCTAGTGTAGAAATATTTGTACTAGGCTAAAGAGCTAGTTCAATTCTATTGTAAAATTATTTGTACAAGCTTATAGATCTAGTTCAATTCTTGTGTAAAATTATTTGAACTAGCTTATAGAGCTAGTTCAACTCTAGTGTAAAATTATTTGAAGTAGCTTATAGAGCTAGTTCAATTCTAGTGTAAAATTATTTGTACTAGACTATAGAGCTAGTTCAACTCTAGTGTAAAATTATTTGAATTAGATTATAGAACTAGTTCAACTCTAGTGTAAAATTATTTGTACTAGGCTATAGAGCTAGTTCAACTCTAATGTAAAATTATTGTACTAGCTTATAGAACTAGTTCAACTCTAGTGTAAAATTATTTGTACTAGGCTATAGAGCTAGTTCAACTCTAATGTAAAATTATTTGAACTAGGTTATAGAGCTAGTTCATCTCTAGTGTAAAATTATTTGAACCAGCTTCTAGAGCTAGTTCAACTATAGTGTAAAATTATTTGCACTAGCCTACAGAGCTAGTTCAACTCTGTTGTAAAATTATTTGTACAAGCTTATAGATCTAGTTCAATTCTTGTGTAAAATTATTTGAACTAGCTTATAGAGCTAGTTCAACTCTAGTGTAAAATTATTTGAAGTAGCTTATAGAGCTAGTTCAACTCTAGTGTAAAATTATTTGTACAAGGTTATAGAGCTAGTTAAACTCTAGTGTAAAATTATTTGTACTAGGCAATAGAGCGAGTTCAACTCTAGTGTAAAATTATTTGTACTAGGCTATAGAGCTAGTTCAACTCTACTGTAAAATAGTTTAACTAGCTTATAGAACTAGTTCAACTCTAGTGTAAATTTTTTTGTACTAGGCCATATAGCTAGTTCAACTCTAGTGTAAAATTATTTGAACTAGCTTATAGAGCGAGTTCAGCTCGAGTGTAAAATTATTTGAACTAGCTTATAGAGCGAGTTCAACTCTATTGTAAAATTATTTGAACTAGCTTCTAGAGCTAGTTCAACTCTAGTATAAAATTATTTGTACTAGGCAATAGAGCGAGTTCATCTCTAGTGTAAAATTATTTGTACTAGGCTATAGAGCTAGTTCAACTCTACTGTAAAATAGTTTAACTAGCTTATAGAACTAGTTCAACTTTAGTGTAAATTTTATTGTACTAGGCCATATAGCTAGTTCAACTCTAGTGTAAAATTATTTGAACTAGCTTATAGACCGAGTTCAACTCTAGTGTAAAATTATTTGAACTAGCTTATAGAGCGAGTTCAACTCTATTGTAAAATTATTTGAACCAGCTTCTAGAGCTAGTTCAACTCTAATGTAAAATTATTTGAACTAGCTTATAGATCTAGTTCAACTCTAGTGTAATATTATTTGTACTAGACTATAGAGCTAGTTCAACTCTAGTGTAAAATTATTTGTACTAGGCTATAAAGCTAGTTCAACTTTAGTGTAAAGTTATTTGAACTAGCTTATAGAGCGAGTTCAACTCTAGTGTAAAATTATTTGAACTAGTTTATAGAGCGAGTTCAACTCTATTGTAAAATTATTTGAACCAGCTTCTAGAGCTAGTTCAACTCTAGTGTAGAAATATTTGTACTAGGCAATAGAGCGAGTTCAACTCTAGTGTAAAATTATTTGTACTAGGCTATAGAGCTAGTTCAACTCTACTGTAAAATAGTTTAACTATCTTATAGAACTAGTTCAACTCTAGTGTAAATTTTTTGTACTAGGCCATATAGCTAGTTCAACTCTAGTGTAAAATTATTTGAACTAGCTTATAGAGCGAGTTAAACTCTAGTGTAAAATTATTTGAACTAGCTTATAGAGCGAGTTCAACTCTATTGTAAAATTATTTGAACCAGCTTCTAGAGCTAGTTCAACTCTAGTGTAAAATTATTTGTACTAGCTTATAGAGCGAGTTCAACTCTAGTGTAAAATTATTTAAACTAGCTTATAGAGCGAGTTCAACTCTATTGTAAAATTATTTGAACCAGCTTCTAGAGCTAGTTCAACTCTGGTGTAGAATTATTTGTACTAGCCTAAAGAGCTAGTTCAATTTTATTGTAAAATTATTTGTACAATCTTATAGATCTAGTACAATTCTTGTGTAAAATTATTTGAACTAGCTTATAGAGGTAGTTCAACTCTAGTGTAAAATTATTTGAAGTAGCTCATAGAGCTAGTTCAACTCTAGTGTAAAAATATTTGTACTAGTCTATAGAGCTAGTTCAACTCTAGTGTAAAATTATTCGTACTAGGCTATAGAACTAGTTCAACTCTAATCTAAAATTATTTGAACTAGCTTATAGAGCTAGTTCAACTCTAGTGTAAAATTATTTGTACTAGACTATAGAGCTAGTTCAACTCTAGTGTAAAATTATTTGAACTAGATTATAGAACTAGTTCAACTCTAGTGTAAAATTATATGTACTTGGCTATAGAGCTAGTTCAACTCTAGTGTAAAATTATTTGTACAAGCTTATAGAGCTAGTTCAATTATAGTGTAAAATTATTTGAACTAGCTTATAAAGCTAGTTCAACTATAGTGTACAATTATTTGAAGTAGCTTATAGAGCTAGTTCAACTCTAATGTAAAATTATTTGAACTAGGTTATAGAGCTAGTTAATCTCTAGTGTAAAATTATTTGAACCAGCTTCTAGAGCTAGTTCAACTCTAGTGTAAAATTATTTGCACTAGCCTACAGAGCTAGTTCAACTCTGTTGTAAAATTATTTGTACAAGCTTATAGATCTAGTTCAATTCTTGTGTAAAATTATTTGAACTAGCTTATAGAGCTAGTTCAACTCTAGTGTAAAATTATTTGAAGTAGCTTATAGAGCTAGTTCAACTCTAGTGTAAAATTATTTGTACAAGGTTATAGAGCTAGTTAAACTCTAGTGTAAAATTATTTGTACTAGGCAATAGAGCGAGTTCAACTCTAGTGTAAAATTATTTTTACTAGGCTATAGAGCTAGTTCAACTCTACTGTAAAATAGTTTAACTAGCTTATAGAACTAGTTCAACTCTAGTGTAAATTTTTTTTGTACTAGGCCTTGTAGGTAGTTCAACTCTAGTGTAAAATTATTTGAACTAGCTTATAGAGCGAGTTCAACTCTAGTGTAAAATTATTTGAACTAGCTTATAGAGCGAGTTCAACTCTATTGTAAAATTATTTGAACCAGCTTCTAGAGCTAGTTCAACTCTAGTGTAAAATTATTTGTACAAGGTTATAGAGCTAGTTAAACTCTAGTGTAAAATTATTTGTAATAGGCAATAGAGCTAGTTCAACTCTAGTGTAAAATTATTTGTACTAGGCTATAGAGCTAGTTCAACTCTACTGCAAAATAGTTTAACTAGCTTATAGAACTAGTTCAACTCTAGTGTAAATTTTTTTGTACTAGGCCATATAGCTAGTTCAACTCTAGTGTAAAATTATTTGAACTAGCTTATAGAGCGAGTTCAACTCTAGTGTAAAATTATTTGAACTAGCTTATAGAGCGAGTTCAACTCTATTGTAAAATTATTTGAACCAGCTTCTAGAGCTAGTTCAACTCTAATGTAAAATTATATGAACTAGCTTATAGATCTAGTTCAACTCTAGTGTAATATTATTTGTACTAGACTATAGAGCTAGTTCAACTCTAGTGTAAAATTATTTGTACTAGGCTATAAAGCTAGTTCAACTTTAGTGTAAAATTATTTGAACTAGCTTATAGAGCGAGTTCAACTCTAGTGTAAAATTATTTGAACTAGCTTATAGAGCGAGTTCAACTCTATTGTAAAATTATTTGAACCAGCTTCTAGAGCTAGTTCAACTCTAGTATAGAAATATTTGTACTAGGCTATAGAGCTAGTTCAACTCTAGTGGAAAATTATTTGTACTGCGCTATAGAGCTAGTTCAACTCTAGTGTAAAATTATTTGTACAAGTTTATAGAGCTAGTTCAACTCTAGTGTGAAATTATTTTTACAAGCTTATAGAGCTAGTTCAACTATATTGTAAAATTATTTGTACTAGGCTATAAAGACAGTTCAACTCTAGTGTAAAATTATTTTAACTAGCTTATAGAGCTAGTTCAACTCTAGTGTAAAAATATTTGTACTAGTCTATAGAGCTAGTTCAACTCTAGTGTAAAATTATTTGTACTAGGCTATAGAGCTAGTTCAACTCTAATGTAAAATTATTTGAACTAGCTTATAGAGCTAGTTCAACTCTAATGTAAAATTATTTGAACTAGATTATAGAGCTAGTTCATCTCTAGTGTAAAATTATTTGAACCAGCTTCTATAGCTAGTTGAACTCTAGTGTAAAATTATTTGTACTAGCCTACAGAGCTAGTTCAACTGTATTGTAAAATTATTTGTACAAGCTTATAGAGCTAGTTCAATTATAGTGTAAAATTATTTAACTAGCTTATAAAGCTAGTTCAACTATAGTGTACAATTTTTTGAAGTGGCTTATAGAGCTAGTTCAACTCTAATGTAAAATTATTTGAACTAGATTATAGAGCTAGTTCATGTCTAGTGTAAAATTATTTGAACCAGCTTCTATAGCTAGTTCAACTCTAGTGTAAAATTATTTGTGCAAGCTTATAGAGCTAGTTCAACTCTATTGTAAAATTATTTGAACTATCTTATAGAGCGAGTTCAACTCTAGTGTGAAATTATTTTTACAAGCTTATAGAGCTAGTTCAACTATATTGTAAAATTATTTGTACTAGGCTATAAAACTAGTTCAACTCTAGTGTTAAATTATTTTAACTAGCTTATAGAGCTAGTTCAACTCTATTGTAAAATTATTTGAACCAGCTTCTAGAGCTAGTTTAACTCTAGTGTAAAATTATTTGAACTAGCTTATAGAGCGAGTTCAACTCTAGTGTAAAATTATTTGAACTAGCTTATAGAGAGAGCCTAACTCTAGTGTACAATTATTTGTACTAGACTATAGATCTAGTTCAACTCTAGTGTAAAATTATTTGTACAAGCTTATACAGCTAGTCCAACTCTAGTGTAAAATTATTTGAACTAGCTTATAGAGCGAGTTCAACTCTAGTGTGAAATTATTCTTACAAGCTTATATAGCTAGTTAAACTCTAGTGTAAAATTATTTGTACTACGCTATAGAGCTAGTTCGACTCTAGTGTAAAATTATTTGTACAAGCTTATAGAGCTAGTTCAACTCTATTGTAAAATTATTTGAACTAGCTCATAGAGCGAGTTCAACTCTAGTGTGAAATTATTTTTACAAGCTTATAGAGCTAGTTCAACTATATTGTAAAATTATTTCTACTAGGCTATAAAGCTAGTTCAAATCTAGTGTAAAATTATTTTACCTAGCTTAGAGAGCTAGTTCAACTCTAGTGTAAAAATATTTGTACTAGTCTATAGAGCTAGTTCAACTCTAGTGTAAAATTATTTGTACTAGGCTATAGAGCTAGTTCAACTCTAATGTAAAATTATTTGAACTAGCTTATAGAGCTAGTTCAACTCTAGTGTAAAATTATTTGTACTAGTCTATAGAGCTAGTTCAACTCTAGTGTAAAATTATTTGTACTAGACTATAGAGCTAGTTCAACTCTAGTGTAAAATTATTTCAACTAGCTTATAGAGCTAGTTCAATTCTAGTGTAAAATTATTTGTACTAGGCTACAGAGCTAGTTCAACTCTATTGTAAAATTATTTTTACAAGCTTATAGAGCTAGTTCAACTATAGTGTACAATTATTTGAAGTAGCTTATAGAGCTAGTTCAACTCTAATGTAAAATTATTTGAACTAGATTATAGAGCTAGTTCATCTCTAGAGTAAAATTATTTGAACCAGCTTCTATAGCTAGTTCAACGCTAGTGTAAAATTATTTGTACTAGGCTATAGAGCTAGTACAACTCTACTGTAAAATTATTTGAACTAGGTAATAGAGCTAGTTCAACTCTAGTGTAAAATTATTTGTACTAGGCTATAGAGCTAGTTCAACTCTATTGTAAAATTATTCGAACTAGCCTATAGAGCTAGTTCAACTATAGTGTAAAATTATTTGTACTAGGCAATAGAGCTACTTCAACTCTTGTGTAAAATTATTTGAACTAGCTTATAGAGCTAGTTCAACTCTAGTGTAAAATTATTTGTACTAGGCTATAGAGCTAGTTCAACTCTAGTGTAAAATTATTTTTACTAGGCTATAGAGCTAGTTCAACTCTAGGGTAAAATTATTTTATCTAGCTTATAGAGCTAGTTCAACTCTAGTGTAAAAATATTTGTACTAGGCTATAGAGCTAGTTGAACTCTAGTGTAAAATTATTTGAACTTGCTTATAGAGCTAGTTCAACTCTAGTGTAAAATTATTTGTACTAGGCTATAGAGCTAGCTCAACTCTAGTGTAAAATTATTTGTACTAGACTATAGATCTAGTTCAACCCTAGTGTAAAATTATTTGTACAAGCTTATAGAGCTAGTCCAACTCTAGTGTAAAATTATTTGAACTAGCTTATAGAGCGAGTTCAACTCTAGTGTAAAATTATTTGAAGTAGCTTATAGAGCTAGTTCAACCCTAGTGTAAAACTGTTTGTACTAGGCTATAGAGCTAGTTCAACTCTAGTGGAAAATAATTTAACTAGCTTATAGAACTAATTCAACTCTAGTGTAAAAAAATTGTACTAGGCTATAGCGCTAGTTCAACTCTAGTGTAATGTTATTTGTACAAGCTTATAGAGCAAGTTCAACTCTAGTGTAAAATTATTTGAACTAGCTTAAAGAGCGAGTTCAAATATAGTGTAAAATTATTTGAACTAGGTTATAGAGATAGTTCAACTCTAGTGCAAAATTATTCGTACAAGCTTATAGTGCTAGTTCAACTCTAGTGTGAAATTATTTGTACTAGGCGATAGAGCTAGTTCAACTCTAGTGTAAAATTATTTGAACTAGGTTATAGAGCTAGTTCAACTCTAGTGTAAAATTATTTGTACTAGGCTATATAGCTAGTTCAACTCTAGTGTAAAATTATTTGAACTAGCCTATTGAGCTAGTTCAACTATAGTGTAAAATTATTTGTACTAGGCTATAGAGCTAGTTCAACTGTAGGGTAAAATAATTTTAACTAGCTTATAGAGCTAGTTCAACTCTAGTGTAAAATTATTTGTACTAGGCTATAGAGCTACTTCAACTCTTGTGTAAAATTATTTGAACTATCTTATAGAGCTAGTTCAACTCTAGTATAAAATTATTTGTACTAGGCTATAGAGCTAGTTCAACTGTAGTGTAAAATTATTTTTACTAGGCTATAGAGCTAGTTCAACTCTAGGGTAAAATTATTTTAACTAGCTTATAGAGCTAGTTTGACTCTAGTGTAAAAAAATTGTACTAGGCTATAGCGCTAGTTCAACTCTAGTGTAAAGTTATTTGTACAAGCTTATAGAGCAAGTTCAACTCTAGTGTAAAATTATTTGAACTAGCTTAAAGAACGAGTTCAAATATAGTGTAAAATTATTTGAACTAGCTTATAGAGATAGTTCAACTCTAGTGCAAAATTATTCGTACAAGCTTATAGAGCTAGTTCAACTCTAGTGTGAAATTATTTGTACTAGGCTATAGAGCTAGTTCAACTCTAGTGTAAAATTATTTGAACTAGGTTATAGAGCTAGTTCAACTCTAGTGTAAAATTATTTGTACTAGGCTATAGAGCTAGTTCAACTCTAGTGTAAAATTATTTGAACTAGCCTATAGAGCTAGTTCAACTATAGTGTAAAATTATTTGTACTAGGCTATAGAGCTAGTTCAACTGTAGGGTAAAATAATTTTAACTAGCTTATAGAGCTAGTTCAACTCTAGTGTAAAAATATTTGTACTAGGCTATAGAGCTAGTTGAACTCTAGTGTAAAATTATTTGAACTTGCCTATAGAGCTAGTTCATCTCTAGGGTAAAATTATTTGTACTAGGCTATAGAGCTAGCTCAACTCTAGTGTAAAATTATTTGTACTAGACTATAGATCTAGTTCAACCCTAGTGTAAAATTATTTGTACAAGCTTATAGAGCTAGTCCAACTCTAGGGTAAAATTATTTGAACTAGCTTATAGAGCGAGTTCAACTCTAGTGTAAAATTATTTGAACTAGCTTATAGAGCGAGTTCAACTCTAGTGTAAAATTATTTGAAGTAGCTTATAGAGCTAGTTCAACTCTAGTGTAAAATTATTTGTACAAGGTTATAGAGCTAGTTAAACTCTAGTGTAAAATTATTTGTACTAGGCAATAGAGCGAGTTCAACTCTAGTGTAAAATTATTTGTACTAGGCTATAGAGCTAGTTCAACTCTACTGTAAAATAGTTTAACTAGCTTATAAAACTAGTTCAACACAAGTGTAAATTTTTTGGTACTAGGCCATAGAGCAAGTTCAACTCTAGTGTAAAATTATTTGAACTAGCTTATAGAGCGAGTTCAACTCTAGTGTAAAATTATTTGAACTAGCTTATAGAGCGAGTTCAGCTCTATTGTAAAATTATTTGAACCAGCTTCTAGAGCTAGTTCAACTCTAGTGTAAAATTATTTGTACTAGCCTACAGAGCTAGTTCAATTCTATTGTAAAACTATTTGTACAAGCTTATAGATCTAGTTCAATTCTTGTGTAAAATTATTTGAACTAGCTTATAGACCTAGTTCAACTCTAGTGTAAAATTATTTGAAGTAGCTTATAGAGCTAGTTCAATTCTAGTGTAAAATTATTTGTACTAGACTATAGAGCTAGTTCAACTCTAGTGTAAAATTATTTGAATTAGATTATAGAACTAGTTCAACTCTAGTGTAAAATTATTTGTACTAGGCTATAGAGCTAGTTCAACTCTAATGTAAAATTATTTGTACTAGCTTATAGAACTAGTTCAACTCTAGTGTAAAATTATTTGTACTAGGCTATAGAGCTAGTTCAACTCTAATGTAAAATTATTTGAGCTAGCTTATAGAGCACGTTCAACTCTAGTGTAATATTGTTTGTACTAGACTATAGAGCTAGTTCAACTCTAGTGTAAAATTATTTGTACTAGGCTATAAAGCTAGTTCAACTTGAGTGTAAAATTATTTGTACTAGGCTATAGAGCTAGTTCAAATCTAGGGTAAAATTATTTTCACTAGCTTATATTGCTAGATCAACTCTAGTGTATAAATATTTGTACTAGGCTATAGAGCTAGTTCAACTCTAGTGGAAAATTATTTGTACTACGCTATAGAGCTAGTTCAACTCTAGTGTAAAATTATTTGTACAAGTTTATAGAGCTAGTTCAACTCTATTGTAAAATTATTTGAACTAGCTTATAGAGCGAGTTCAACTCTAGTGTGAAATTATTTTTACAAGCTTATAGAGCTAGTTCAACTATATTGTAAAATTATTTGTACTAGGCTATAAAGCTAGTTCAACTCTAGTGTAAAATTATTTTAACTAGCTTATAGAGCTAGTTCAACTCTAGTGTAAAAATATTTGTACTAGTCTATAGAGCTAGTTCAACTCGAGTGTAAAATTATTTGTACTAGGCTATAGAGCTAGTTCAACTCTAATGTAAAATTATTTGAACTAGCTTATAGAGCTAGTTCAACTCTAATGTAAAATTATTTGAACTAGATTATAGAGCTAGTTCATCTAGTGTAAAATTATTTGAACCAGCTTCTATAGCTAGTTCAACTCTAGTGTAAAATTATTTGTACTAGCCTACAGAGCTAGTTCAACTCTATTGTAAAATTATTTGTACAAGCTTATAGAGCTAGTTCAATTATAGTGTAAAATTATTTAACTAGCTTATAAAGCTAGTTCAACTATAGTGTACAATTATTTGAAGTAGCTTATAGAGCTAGTTCAACTCTAATGTAAAATTATTTGAACTAGATTATAGAGCTAGTTCATCTCTAGTGTAAAATTATTTGAACCAGCTTTTATAGCTAGTTAAACTCTAGTGTAAAATTATTTGTACAAGCTTATAGAGCTAATTCAACTATATTGTAAAATTATTTGTACTAGGCTATAAAACTAGTTCAACTCTAGTGTTAAATTATTTTAACTAGCTTATAGAGCTAGTTCAACTCTATTGTAAAATTATTTGAACCAGCTTCTAGAGCTAGTTCAACTCTAGTGTAAAATTATTTGAACTAGCTTATAGAGCGACTTCAACTCTAGTGTAAAATTATTTGAACTAGCTTATAGAGAGAGCTCAACTCTAGTGTACAATTATTTGTACTAGACTAGAGATCTAGTCCAACTATAGTGTAAAATTATTTGTACAAGCTTATACAGCTAGTCCAACTCTAGTGTAAAATTATTTGAACTAGCTTATAGAGCGAGTTCAACTCTAGTGTGAAATTATTTCTTACAAGCTTATAGAGCTAGTTAATCTCTATTGTAAAATTATTTGTACTACGCTATAGAGCTAGTTCGACTCTAGTGTAAAATTATTTGTACAAGCTTATAGAGCTAGTTCAACTCTATTGTAAAATTATTTGAACTAGCTCATAGAGCGAGTTCAACTCTAGTGTGAAATTACTTTTACAAGCTTATAGAGCTAGTTCAACTAGATTGTAAAATTATTTGTACTAGGCTGTAAAGCTAGTTCAACTCTAGTGTAAAATTATTTTAACTAGCTTATAGAGCTAGTTCAACTCTAGTGTAAAAATATTTGTACTAGTCTATAGAGCTAGTTCAACTCTAGTGTAAAATTATTTGTACTAGGCTATAGAGCTTGTTCAACTCTAGTGTAAAATTATTTGTACTAGGCTATAGAGCTAGTTCAACTCTAATGCAAAATTATTTGAACTAGCTTATAGAGCAAGTTCAACTCTAGTGTAATATTGTTTGTACTAGACTATAGAGCTAGTTCAACTCTATTGTAAAATTATTTGTACTAGGCTATAAAGCTAGTTCAACTTTAGTGTAAAATTATTTGTACTAGGCTATAGAGCTACTTCAAATCTAGGGTAAAATTATTTTCACTACCTTATATTGCTAGATCAACTCTAGTGTAGAAATATTTGTACTAGGCTATAGAGCTAGTTCAACTCTAGTGGAAAATTATTTGTACTACGCTATAGAGCTAGTTCAACTCTAGTGTAAAATTATTTGTACAAGTTTATAGAGCTAGTTCAACTCTATTGTAAAATTATTTGAACTAGCTTATAGAGCGAGTTCAACTCTAGTGTGAAATTATTTTTACATGCTTATAGAGCTAGTTCAACTATATTGTAAAATTATTTGTACTAGGCTATAAAGCTAGTTCAACTCTAGTGTAAAATTATTTTAACTAGCTTATAGAGCTAGTTCAACTCTAGTGTAAAAATATTTGTACTAGTCTATAGAGCTAGTTAACCTCTAGTGTAAAATTATTTGTACTAGGCTATAGAGCAAGTTCAACTCTAATGTAAAATTATTTGAACTAGCTTATAGAGCTAGTTCAACTCTAATGTAAAATTATTTGAACTAGATTATAGAGCTAGTTCATCTCTAGTGTAAAATTATTTGAACCAGCTTCTATAACTAGTTCAACTCTAGTGTAAAATTATTTGTACTAGCCTACAGAGCTAGTTCAACTCTAGTGTCAAATTATTTGTAAGCTTATAGAGCTAGTTCAACTCTAGTGTCAAATTATTTGTAAGCTTATAGAGCTAGTTCAACTCTATTGTAAAATTATTTGAACTAGCTTATAGAGCGAGTTCAACTCTAGTGTGAAATTATTTTTACATGCTTATAGAGCTAGTTCAACTATATTGTAAAATTATTTGTACTAGGCTATAAAGCTAGTTCAACTCTAGTGTAAAATTATTTTAACTAGCTTATAGAGCTAGTTCAACTCTAGTGTAAAAATATTTGTACTAGTCTATAGAGCTAGTTAACCTCTAGTGTAAAATTATTTGTACTAGGCTATAGAGCAAGTTCAACTCTAATGTAAAATTATTTGAACTAGCTTATAGAGCTAGTTCAACTCTAATGTAAAATTATTTGAACTAGATTATAGAGCTAGTTCATCTCTAGTGTAAAATTATTTGAACCAGCTTCTATAGCTAGTTCAACTCTAGTGTAAAATTATTTGTACTAGCCTACAGAGCTAGTTCAACTCTACTGTAAAATTATTTGTACAAGCTTATAGAGCTAGTTCAATTATAGTGTAAAATTATTTAACTAGCTTATAAAGCTAGTTCAACTATAGTGTACAATTATTTGAAGTAGCTTATAGAGCTAGTTCAACTCTAATGTAAAATTATTTGAACTAGATTATAGAGCTAGTTCATCTCTAGTGTAAAATTATTTGAACCAGCTTCTGTAGCTAGTTCAACTCTAGTGTAAAATTATTTGTACAAGCTTATAGAGCTAGTTCAACTCTATTGTAAAATTATTTGAACTATCTTATAGAGCGAGTTCAACTCTAGTGTGAAATTATTTTTACAAGCTTATAGAGCTAGTTCAACTATATTGTAAAATTATTTGTACTAGGCTATAAAACTAGTTCAACTCTAGTGTTAAATTATTTTAACTAGCTTATAGAGCTAGTTCAACTCTATTGTAAAATTATTTGAACCAGCTTCTAGAGCTAGTTCAACTCTAGTGTAAAATTATTTGAACTAGCTTATAGAGCGAGTTCAACTCTAGTGTAAAATTATTTGAACTAGCTTATAGAGAGAGCTCAACTCTAGTGTACAATTATTTGTACTAGACTATAGATCTAGTTCAACTCTAGTGTAAAATTATTTGTACAAGCTTATAGAGCTAGTTCAATTATAGTGTAAAATTATTTAACTAGCTTATAAAGCTAGTTCAACTATAGTGTACAATTATTTGAAGTAGCTTATAGAGCTAGTTCAACTCTAATGTAAAATTATTTGAACTAGATTATAGAGCTAGTTCATCTCTAGTGTAAAATTATTTGAACCAGCTTCTATAGCTAGTTAAACTCTAGTGTAAAATTATTTGTACAAGCTTATAGAGCTAATTCAACTATATTGTAAAATTTTTTGTACTAGGCTATAAAACTAGTTCAACTCTAGTGTTAAATTATTTTAACTAGCTTATAGAGCTAGTTCAACTCTATTGTAAAATTATTTGAACCAGCTTCTAGAGCTAGTTCAACTCTAGTGTAAAATTATTTGAACTAGCTTATAGAGCGACTTCAACTCTAGTGTAAAATTATTTGAACTAGCTTATAGAGAGAGCTCAACTATAGTGTACAATTATTTGTACTAGACTAGAGATCTAGTCCAACTCTAGTGTAAAATTATTTGTACAAGCTTATACAGCTAGTCCAACTCTAGTGTAAAATTATTTGAACTAGCTTATAGAGCGAGTTCAACTCTAGTGTGAAATTATTCTTACAAGCTTATAGAGCTAGTTAATCTCTATTGTAAAATTATTTGTACTACGCTATAGAGCTAGTTCGACTCTAGTGTAAAATTATTTGTACAAGCTTATAGAGCTAGTTCAACTAGATTGTAAAATTATTTGTACTAGGCTGTAAAGCTAGTTCAACTCTAGTGTAAAATTATTTTAACTAGCTTATAGAGCTAGTTCAACTCTAGTGTAAAAATATTTGTACTAGTCTATAGAGCTAGTTCAACTCTAGTGTAAAATTATTTGTACTAGGCTATAGAGCTTGTTCAACTCTAATGTAAAATTATTTGTACTAGCTTATAGAACTAGTTCAACTCTAGTGTAAAATTTTTTGTACTAGGCTATAGAGCTAGTTCAACTCTAATGTAAAATTATTTGAACTAGCTTATAGAGCAAGTTCAACTCTAGTGTAATATTGTTTGTACTAGACTATAGAGCTAGTTCAACTCTATTGTAAAATTATTTGTACTAGGCTATAAAGCTAGTTCAACTTTAGTGTAAAATTATTTGTACTAGGCTATAGAGCTAGTTCAAATCTAGGGTAAAATTATTTTCACTACCTTATATTGCTAGATCAACTCTACTGTAGAAATATTTGTACTAGGCTATAGAGCTAGTTCAACTCTAGTGGAAAATTATTTGTACTACGCTATAGAGCTAGTTCAACTCTAGTGTAAAATTATTTGTACAAGTTTATAGAGCTAGTTCAACTCTATTGTAAAATTATTTGAACTAGCTTATAGAGCGAGTTCAACTCTAGTGTGAAATTATTTTTACATGCTTATAGAGCTAGTTCAACTATATTGTAAAATTATTTGTACTAGGCTGTAAAGCTAGTTCAACTCTAGTGTAAAATTATTTTAACTAGCTTATAGAGCTAGTTCAACTCTAGTGTAAAAATATTTGTACTAGTCTATAGAGCTAGTTAACCTCTAGTGTAAAATTATTTGTACTAGGCTATAGAGCAAGTTCAACTCTAATGTAAAATTATTTGAACTAGCTTATAGAGCTAGTTCAACTCTAATGTAAAATTACTTGAACTAGATTATAGAGCTAGTTCATCTCTAGTGTAAAATTATTTGAACCAGCTTCTATAGCTAGTTCAACTCTAGTGTAAAATTATTTGTACTAGACTATAGATATAGTTCAACTCTAGTGTAAAATTATTTGTACAAGCTTATACAGCTAGTGCAACTCTAGTGTAAAATTATTTGAACTAGCTTATAGAGCGAGTTCAACTCTAGTGTGAAATTATTCTTACAAGCTTATAGAGCTAGTTAAACTCTATTGTAAAATTATTTGTACTACGCTATAGAGCTAGTTCGACTCTAGTGTAAAATTATTTGTACAAGCTTATAGAGCTAGTTCAACTCTATTGTAAAATTATTTGAACTAGCTCATAGAGCGAGTTCAACTCTAGTGTGAAATTATTTTTACAAGCTTATAGAGCTAGTTCAACTATATTGTAAAATTATTTGTACTAGGCTATAAAGCTAGTTCAACTCTAGTGTAAAATTATTTTAACTAGCTTATAGAGCTAGTTCAACTCTAGTGTAAAAATATTTGTACTAGTCTATAGAGCTAGTTCAACTCTAGTGTAAAATTATTTGTACTAGGCTATAGAGCTAGTTCAACTCTAATGTAAAATTATTTGAACTAGCTTATAGAGCTAGTTCAACTCTAGTGTAAAATTATTTGTACTAGACTATAGAGCTAGTTCAACTCTAGTGTAAAATTATTCGAACTAGATTATAGAACTAGTTCAGCTCTAGTGTAAAATTATTTCAACTTGCTTATAGAGCTAGTTCAATTCTAGTGTAAAATTGTTTGTACTAGCATACAGAGCTAGTTCAACCCTATTGTAAAATTATTTTTACAAGCTTATAGAGCTAGTTCAATTATAGTGTAAATTTATTTGAACTAGCTTATAAAGCTAGTTCAACTATAGTGTACAATTATTTGAAGTAGCTTATAGAGCTAGTTCAACTCTAATGTAAAATTATTTGAACTAGATTATAGAGCTAGTTCATCTCTAGTGTAAAATTATTTGAACCAGGTTCTATAGCTAGTTCAACTCTAGGGTAAAATTATTTGTACTAGGCTATAGAGCTAGTTCAACTCTAGTGTAAAATTATTTGAACTAGGTAATAGAGCTAGTTCAACTCTAGTGTAAAATTATTTGTACTAGGCTATAGAGCTAGTTCAACTTTAGTGTAAAATTATTTGAACTAGCCTATAGAGCTAGTTCAACTATAGTGTAAAATTATTTGTACTAGGCTATAGAGCTACTTCAACTCTTGTGTAAAATTATTTGCACTAGCTTATAGAGCTAGTTCAACTCTAGTGTAAAATTATTTGTACTATGCTATAGAGCTAGTTCAACTGTAGTGTAAAATTATTTTTACTAGGCTATAGAGCTAGTTCAACTCTAGGGTAAAAATATTTTATCTAGCTTATAGATCTAGTTCAACTCTAGTGTAAAAATATTTGTACTAGGCTATAGAGCTAGTTGAACTCTAGTGTAAAATTATTTGAATTTGCTTATAGAGCTAGTTCAACTCTAGTGTAAAATTATTTGTACTAGGCTATAGAGCTAGCTCAACTCTAGTGTAAATTTATTTGTACTAGACTATAGATCTAGTTCAACTCTAGTGTAAAATTATTTGTACAATCTTATAGAGCTAGTCCAACTCTAGTGTAAAATTATTTGAACTAGCTTATAGAGCGACTTGAACTCTAGTGTGAAATTATTCTTACAAGCTTATAGAGCTAGTTAAACTCTAGTGTAAAATAATTTGTACTAGGCTATAGAGCGAGTTCAACCCTAGTGTAAAATTGTTTGTACTATGCTATAGAGCTAGTTCAACTCAAGTGGAAAAAAATTTAACTAGCTTATAGAACTAGTTCAACTCTAGTGTAAAAAAATTGTACTAGGCTATAGCGCTAGTTCAACTCTAGTGTAAAGTTATTTGTACATGCTTATAGAGCAAGTTCAACTCTAGTGTAGAATTATTTGAACTAGCTTAAAGAGCGAGTTCAAATATAGTGTAAATTTATTGGAACTAGCTTATAGAGATAGTTCAACTCTAGTGCAAAATTATTCGTACAAGCTTATAGAGCTAGTTCAACTCTAGTGTGAAATTATATTTACTAGGCTATAGAGCTAGTTCAACTCTAGTGTAAAATTATTTGAACTAGGTTATAGAGCTAGTTCAACTCTAGTGTAAAATTATTTGTACTAGGCTATATAGCTAGTTCAACTCTAGTGTAAAATTATTTGAACTAGCCTATTGAGCTAGTTCAACTATAGTGTAAAATTATTTGTACTAGGCTATAGAGCTACTTCAACTCTTGTGTAAAATTATTTGAACTAGCTTATAGAGCTAGTTCAACTCTAGTATAAAATTATTTGTACTAGGCTACAGAGCTAGTTCAACTGTAGTGTAAAATTATTTTTACTAGGCTATAGAGCTAGTTCAACTCTAGTGTAAAAAAATTGTACTAGGCTATAGCGCTAGTTCAACTCTAGTGTAAAGTTATTTGTAAAACCTTATAGAGCAAGTTCAACTCTAGTGTAAAATTATTTGAACTAGCTTAAAGAGCGAGTTCAAATATAGTGTAAATTATTTGAACTAGCTTATAGAGATAGTTCAACTCTAGTGCAAAATTATTCGTACAAGCTTATAGAGCTAGTTCAACTCTAGTGTGAAATTATTTTACTAGGCTATAGAGCTAGTTCAACTCTAGTGTAAAATTATTTGAACTAGGTTATAGAGCTAGTTCAACTCTAGTGTAAAATTATTTGTACTAGGCTATAGATCTAGTTCAACCCTAGTGTAAAATTATATGTAGAAGCTTATAGAGCTAGTCCAACTCTAGTGTAAAATTATTTGAACTAGCTTATAGAGCGAGTTCAACTCTAGTGTGAAATTTTTCTTACAAGCTTATAGAGCTAGTTAAAATCTAGTGTAAAATAATTTGTACTAGGATATAGAGCGAGTTCAACCCTAGTGTAAAATTGTTTGTACTAGGCTATAGAGCTAGTTAACCTCTAGTGGAAAATAATTTAACTAGCTTATAGAACTAGTTCAGCTCCAGTGTAAAAAAATTGTACTAGGCTATAGCGCAAGTTCAACTCTAGTGTAAAGTTATTTGTACAAGCTTATAGAGCAAGTTCAACTGTAGTGAAAAATTATTTGAACTAGGCTATA